>NC_083318.1:123783795-124112617 GCF_963455315.2 Globicephala melas
AGAATTGGACTACAATAGCTCAAAAATTTCAGAACTGAGTGGAGTGCTTATTTTGATAGGTATTTTGAGGTTACCCAATGTTATCAGGAGTCTAAAATTGACTCTCTGCAAAATAAGATTTTAAGATTAACTGAGACAAACAAAGGGTTAAAGAAAGATAAGATGGATCCAGAGGCCTCAGGCTGCTTCTTCTCTTCCTTGGTCAGACTCCACCTCTAGCACCATCTTCCTCCTTTTCTTCTGAACCACTTTATGCCTCCTCTATATCCTCAATTTCCCCACATAATCTCTCACCAATCTTTCCCTTTTCTCTGAAACTCTCCCCACTTCCTTTTCCTCTCAACTTGTCAGTCAGAACCCATCCATTTAAAATTAAGCTTTCTGAGGATCCAGGAGCTAAACCCTTAATTTCTCATACTCTGAACTAAAGCTGAATTGCAAGCCATAGTCAAAGATTTTCCCAAAGTAATTAAAGATCCTCACAGATTTACTAAGGAATTTAGTGTAGTCATTTAAACTTATCAGCCTCATCTCTCAGACTTATATCAGCTAATTCATATGTCTTTTGGCAAAGACCAGGCCAAGCAGTGGATGAAAACTGCTAATTGGGAAAATCCTGAAAGGTCTCTAGAATTACAACCAGGAGACTAGCCCACTAACTTATACGATCAGGCTAGATCAATCATTAGGCAAACTTCATTGAGCAATTCCTAAGGCTTTTCAAAGCTGTTGATTAGAACAAAATTCGGGCTTGCACACAAAAATTTGATGAACCTGTTCCTGATTATTATAATCAACTCAGATTATTTTTAAAGAAAATTTTAGTCTTCCTTCAGATATTCGTTTCACTCAGGTAGCTTTTACCCCTATGTTTATTAATGGGCTGAATCAGGACCTTTCCCTTATAGTGAAAAGAACCAGGGTGGAATGGGAAACTGTCCACTCCAGATTTTGCTACTCTGGCACACCAGCTCTCTTGCACTGTAAAAGCAAGAGCACCAAAATTCTTAATCTTCACCTCCAATGAATGAAGGTTCCAAAACGAAAACAAAACCTTTCTAGTTTCTGCTATTATTGAAAAGAGGTAGGATATTGGAAAAGAGATTGTTACAAATTTAAGCACTTTGGGTGCCTTTGGACCTCTAACCAGCCTTTCCACCTTCCTCCCAATTCTCATTGATGGGGCTGTGAGGAACTACAGGCACTCTTCCCAATCCTCCCTCTTAATCAGCTTGGTAAAACTTTTCTCCGGATTAGGGATGAATCTCTTCCAGTTCTAGTTGACACTTGAGCCAAACTTTCAGTGCTCAACCTTACTACTATAAAACAGCCACTGCCTTTTAGTGTTAAAACAGCTAGAATGGGGGGGGATCTCTAATGAACCTCAAGAGGTTCCTGTCTCTGAACCTGTTCCCTTTTGTTTAGGCCCTTTGGGAGATACTTACTCTGTTCTCTTTAGTTCATCCACCCCTACCCATTTATTATGCTGAGACTTCTTAGACAAGTATGCTAGAATTTCTTTCTCCCAAAAGGGGGAAATAATTCTAGAATTTGACAGTAGTCATCAAAGTAACACACTAGGTGAATTAAATGACCCTTTATTTGTTCGGTCTCTGATGGTACTAGAGCAGATTCTGGAAACACTGATCATTTGTTCCTATTGAATCAACTACCATTTCCTTATGGGCAAAATCTCCAAATGATGTTAGCAAAATTCACAGCACACCTCCCATCAGCATTCAAATAGATCCCTCAAAACCTCCTTCCCCAATTAATCAATACTCTATAAGTAATGAAGTATTTCAAGGCATAAGGCCTATCATAGAAGATTACAAGGCTCAAGCTCTCATCATCCCTTGTACTAGCCTCTGTAACAGTCCTATTTTATCAGTGATAAAACCCAAGGGCCAAGGATAGAGATTTGTGCAGGACCTCTGAGCAATAAACCACATTGTTATCCCTCAACACCGTGTTGTTCCTAACCCTCATACGTTACTAACATCCACTCCCACAGATGCCGAAAGCTCAGCCTCTTTACACCGGTGCTGGAGACAGGGTCTTGGGTGAAATAGAAAAGAATAGCTTCATTGCTTTGCGAGGCAAAGGGGGACACAGAGGAATCCTACCCTTGAAAACTATGTGTCCCAACCCAGAAGGATTTGATGAGGAGTTTTATAACAATGGTTGAAGGGTGGGGTTGCTGATAAGATTAAGGTGTATGCAGGGCCTTCATTCCTCTAATCTGGTCTCAGGTAATGTCTTGATGAGCTTCTCTGGTTCCTTTAAGGTAGCCTTAGGTGGTCTTTCTCTGGTATGAAGAATGCCTATATCTTAAGGAGCTTGAAGGTGTCCCTTCAAGTGGAACCAGGACCCTGCCCTAAGGCTACACTATTGTTTCCTGGCTGCCTCTCCCTTGTCTTTGCATCCCTTCCCTTCCTTGATAGCAACAGTTAGAATCTGCCCTTTGGAACTCAGGGAAGGTCATGGAGTCAAGAAACAGGAGACAGAAAGGCTTTGTGCCCAGAAGGTCCACAGGGTCCTGCTTGGTTTCACCACTGGAAGTAAATTCTTTACTATAATTGATTTATGCAGTGAATTCATTATTCTAATTGATGAAACCAGCCAATACCTTTTTGCCTTCACTTGCGAAGAAAAACAATTCGCCTGGACAATAATGCCTCAGGGTTTTACTGAGAGTCTTTCTAATTTCTCACAAATCCTGAAGGCTGATCTGGATGATATAAAGTTCCCTAGAGGTCCTACTTTGTTGCAATATGTAGATGAGTTGCTTCTTTACTTTCCTTCTCAAGTCTCACAGGAAGATAGCATCCACTTGCTAAAGATTTTAGCTTCAAAGGGAGTAAGGTTGCCAAAGAAAAATTGCAGTTTTCCCAAACCCGGGTTTGATATTTAGGGCATCTGATATCAGAACAAAGGCTACACCTAGATTCAGATAGACTTCATGGTGTCCCAAGTTTCCCAAAGCTAAGTACCAACTTGCAAGGTTTTTTGATTATTGCCAAAATTGGATTCCAAATTTCTTATACCATACCTCTATATGTTTTACTGAAAAATAAGAACTCCAACCTAATTTTATGGGAAAAACCAGACAACATAGCCTTTGAGGCCTTAAAGGAATGTTTGATGAACCCACCTGCCCTTGGGCATCCCAATTATCAGATTCCCTTTTCCTTTTTTGTATATGAAAAGGAAGGGAATGCCCTTGGGCTACTAACTCAAAAACAAGAGACCACCATCCACCCATAGACTATTGTAACCAGCAACTGGACACTGTGGCATGGGTCCAGTTGGTGGCTACACCTCTTTCCTTAGAGCCATTATGGCCACTGCCCTTATAGTTAAAGCCACCAAAAAAAATCATTGTGGGATGCCCTTTAACAATTTTTGTACCTCATAGAGTAGAAGCTCTCCTGAATTCTCATCACATCAACATTTCTCAGACAGCTGCCTTACCTCTTATAAGTCCTTTTGTTAACTGCTCCTCACATAACTCTTACATTATAATAGCCTTAACCCAGCTACTCTTCTCCCATCCATCATCAATGAAGTCCCTCACTGCTGCTTAACACTGACAGACCACCTCCTGACTCCCCATGATGATCTACAGGAAATTCTACTGGTTAACATTAACTTTTCATAGTTCATTGATGGTTCTTATTTAAAAGGTGACAATGGCAAATATTGTGCTGGGTATGCTATTATAACTCCTTTTGATGTCACTGAGGCAGCATCTTTACTTATGGCTACTTTGGCCCAACAGACTGAATTTTACTCTCTAACATGGGTCTGTACTTTAGCCAAGGACAAAACTGCCGTTATTTATACTGACAGTAGATATGATTTCAAAGTGGTTCATGATTTTGGGATGTTGTGGGAGCAACATGGCTTCCTCACATCCAGTGGAAATAAAAATTTTAAATGACCCCTATGTGCAAGAATTATTGGATGCAGTACTTTTTTGCCTGATCTTTTGCTATTATTAAGATTCTGGGGCATTCTAAATTTGACTCTCCGGAAGCTAGGGGAAATCATCTTGCTGATATTTCAATAAAGAATGCTGTAAAGGGACCAACAGCAGCCAAACCTCTGTCATGATACTAAAGGATATTTCTCCCAAATGATAATTTAGAAAAGCTGACTAGAGAAGCCCAACAGTTGACCTCAGAAAAGGAAATCTCAGACCAATCCTTTTTGGAACCCATAAACTCTCACTCTTTGAAATAGTCACAGGACGTTCAATGTACTTAGCTTCTGCTTCTTCTGACCTACAGCTGAAACAAAAAAGGAGAGATATTCCAATACTGCAAAGGCCTAATGACTTCTATTAAAAATAACCATGCTTTGGTAAAGCAATCTTTTCATAGTGCACCCTTGGGAGACAAAGCATCACACATTACAATCTGGAGATTTTTGTCTATTGGAAAAGACACCTCCAGAACTGTTTTCAACCTCATTGGAAAGGGCCTTATCCGGTACCACTAACCATCCCTTTGTCTGCCAAACTTCAAGAAATAGACTCTTGGATTTATATGACCCACCTATAGAAAGCACCAAACTCTGACTGGAACTGGCCATCATGTGGTGATGTGAAAGTAAAGATTTCCCAGAACTGAAGCAGATGACATCTAATGAGACAGATTTCCCAAGATATCTGGACCTGTCCTGTTGGCAGTTTGTCACCAATCCTTGGGTGATGACATAATGCTTCAGATGATCTCTAATGACTATGATCTTGATAATATATGGACCTTATATAAAAAGCACCTGATTGCAAATGAAGCAACTGACAAAGGATTAATCTCCAAAATATACAAGCAGCTCATGCAGCTCAATATCAAAAAAACAAAAAACCCAATCCAAAAATGGGTAGAAGACCTAAATAGACATGTCTCCAAAGAAGGTATACAGATTGCCACAAACACATGAAAGGATGCTCAACATCACTAATCATTAGAGAAATGCAAATCAAAACTACAGTGAGGTATCACCTCACACCAGTCAGAATGGCCATCATCAAAAAATCTACAAACAATAAATGCTGGAGAGGGTGTGGAGAAAAGGGAACCCTCTTGCACTTTGGTGGGAAAGTAAATTGATACAGCCACTATGGAGAACAGTATGGAAGTTCCTTATAAAACTAAAAATAGAACTACCATATGACCCAGCAATCCCACTACTGCATATACCCTGAGAAAACCAGAATTCAAAAAGAGTCATGTACCACAATGTTCATTGCAGCACTATTTACCATAGCCAGGACATGGAAGCAACCTAAATGTCCATCAACAGATGAATGGGTAAAGAAGATGTGGCACATATATACAATGGAATATTACTCAGCCATAAAAAGAAACAAAATTGTGTTATTTGTAGTGAGGTGATGGACCTAGAGTCAGTCATACAGAGTGAAGTAAGTCAGAAAGAGAAAGACAAATACTGTATGCTAACACATATATATATGCAATCTAAAAAAAAAAGAAAAATGATTCTGACCAACTCTGTGGCAGGACAGGAATAAAGATGCAGACATAGAGAATGGCCTTGAGGACACTGGGAGGGGGAAGGATAAGCTTGGGCAAAGAGAGAGCATAGCACTGACATATATACACTACCAAATGTAAAATAGATAGCTAGTAAGAAGCAATTGCATTGCACAGGGAGATCAGTTTGGTGCTTTGTGACCACCTAGAGGGTTTGGATAAGGAGGGTGGGAGGGAGACGCAAGAGGGAGGGTATATGCGGATATATGTATACATATAGCTGATTCTCTTTTTAATTTAGTTTCACAGCAGAAACTCAGAAACCACTGTAAAGCAATTATACCAATAAAGATGTTAAAAATGAAAAAAATCTTTTCTAAGGGGTGAGGACTTAAACTTTTTTTTAACCCCAATTATAACATTTTACTTTGAAATTTCAAGAGCCATATATTACTACCTAAAAGGAAAAATGTATTAGTTGGTTTTTTAAATTCTGTTTTCCTGATTAGCATAGTTAGCAAAAATAATTAATATTTTAACTCCCATAGGCAATGTTTTGTATTTTCCGAGTGTGTATGTGTGTGTGTGTGTTTATGCTAATATGAAACTCTTGAGTATATATGATATATACATCTCTATTAATAAGAAATCAATGTTGGACACATTCAAATATCATTTAATAGCCATAAGTAATGATCTTTACTATCAATTAATTAAAAATGCATGGAAGTTCTTTGCAGAAGTAGATAATTATTTTTCTTTGCCTAGAAGACAGATGTGGTTTAATGATTACATAGTGATTATTTATTGTAAATATTCTCTTTCTCACTTAGTCCTGAGCTCTTGGCTAAAACAGATGGGTGTTTTATTTCCTTGATTACACAGATACTGTATATTTGATGATAAATGAATAGGAAAACTTCTAAATTCTAAATCTTAACAACTTCTGTCTACCCAGGTGTTTAGTTTTTAGTTTCTAGCCAGTGAAGGCTATGGCTATGCGTTAGTTAGGAACAGAAGTACCTAAGTAGTTACTGCTTAATATAGATATGTTCAATTTTGTATTGCTATTGGAAGAAGGGCTATTTTCATTATTAGAGTTTCTGATTAAGTAAATATTTACCAGAAACTCTTTTTTGCTTTAACCTTTGTTGAAAATTGCAGAGAAATTGGCTTTCTTTGATTATAGGAAGACTGAAGATTGAGATATGGGTGCACAGATGAGGAGGATATGGCTTTTCTGATGATGTGTTTGATTCACATCCCAGACGAGTTTGAGGTTTTGCTTGTAGAAAAGGTTTTTGAGAGAGTGGGATTTAGGCTAGTCTCTTGCCTTTCAGGTTCCTATCTTACTAGACAAACTTACTAAGGCAACTTGAGCTTATTGAGAGAATAGAAACTAAGGAAATGCTTTACCAAGGAACATGGGATCTACTTCCCCTATATAGTCAGATTACATTGCTTGCTTTAAATTCCCTTTTTTTGACAAACTACTTGAGGGGTTAATCTAGTTAATCCATGGTCTTTCTTGCCAATCTGTAATTCTAATGAATTCTTGTATAATGGGCACATACCTGTCATTGTACACGTTATGCCCTTTATTTTGTTTTTGAGGACTTTTAACATCCTTCAGATCGTGATTTTGAATATTCATGATTATTATTAAGTTAAAATATACAGACTATTTTTGCTGAAATAAACAAGGTATTTTATTTATGTACTTTACAATTAGTGTTTAGAGAAAATCTTCCCAGGTAATAGGTGTGAAAATATATAAAATAATTATTAAACAAAAATTTTTAAATACTTTGTAGACTTTTAGAGTCCATAAAGTAGTAATATATACTTTGACTCTCCAAAAGTAACAACTTTAATAGAGGATTTCACAGTCTTATTTGACCACATAATTTTTTGTTCTCAGAGATCAATAATCATGGTCCTAAACTGCAGTCACATGAAATACTATGTGGTGGGCTGAACAGTTGCCCCCTCATAAATGTCCATTTCCTAATCCCCAGAAATTGTAAGTATTTTACCTTATATGGCAACATAATTAAGGTTAAAGGCCTTGAGGTGGGGTGATTATTCTGTATTATCTGGGTGTATCCAGAATAATCATTTGACTGAAAAAAGCAGAAAGCCTTTCCCACTGATGGCTTTGAAGGTGAAGGAAGGGGGCCATAAGCCAAGGGATACAGGCAGCTTCCAGAAGCTGGAAGACACAAGGAATGCTGACATGTGTCTGCTGACACCTTGAATTTTGCCCAGTGAGATCTATGTTGGACTTTGGACCTATAGAACTGTGAGATAAATTGTGTTGTCAGCCTCTATATTTGTAGTAATTTGGGAAATGCTGGTTTAATTCTAACTTCTTTTATTGATAAGAAAAATGAGGCCTAGTGATGTTAAAGATGTTTGACAAGCTTAAAAAATTTACTTTTGTAAGGGAGGCAAAACTTTTCCTTTATCCTCTTAACTTCTCCAGCTAGGCCTAAGGATTAAGTTGACATATGGCAGATTAACAGGTGGCAAGCATACAAATTGTACTTAATATTTTTACATGTACATGGTAATCCTCACAGGAAAATGAAGACTCCAAAACAGTTAGGCCTAAGTGCTTATATACTATGTTGCACAAAGGGTAGTAATTGTGGAAAAGTAACTGTAATATATAGGGAAGACTAAAGAAGGGTTATTTTAACAAAACTCGTTTGTACATATTTCTCTTGGTCTTAACTCCCCATCTAAGGTGATAAGAATGTTCTTTTCCTCCTGGTTTAGGGAGGGCATCTTTACCATGGGAGTTTTATCTCTGCTTTTAGGAAGAATAGAGGCGATCAGGGTGTCCTTCTTGCGTCTGTTGTTTTCCAAGTCACTTTTGCCCAAACTAATCCTTATGCCAAAGTGGCATATTTTGGGGTGGCATATTCTGCAACCCTTCACTTGTTAGTGTTAAAACTAAAACAATTGACTTGGCTTATAATGCCATACAATTTCTACTTAAGCCGTGCTTCTGGTAGATGAAGAAAACAATGAATACGAATGGACACAGGAGATATTTAGGACACTTTTAAAGAAATTATTTATATATTTATCTAAATTTTGAGAATTAATGTTTTCAATTGCCTTTTTCTCCTCGTATTAGAATATAGAAAATTTTCAATTAATTGAAAGTTCAGAACTTTTAGTTTTATCTTTAAATCTTTTTCTTTAAATTATAATATAAAAATAATTATGATTGTATTAATAAATACATGGTAAAGCCTGGTTTCTGCCATGTAGTTTTCACAACCAGCACTCTGACCTTTTCCTCCTTTCCTCTTCAGATTCCCCATATCCTTATTTAAAGCTACCTCATGTTTTATTTGACTTCAGGTATCTGATGCAATTACCAATATTGGTCTGATGATTACTTGGGTGAATTTGGGTGAGTGAATATGCTATTGAGTTCTAGAGCATCTTTAAAAAATTATATTAGCTACTGTTTTTATTTCAAAATATTTAGAATACTTTGTATTTCATCAAAATATTTTTATATAATATGTGTAGATTTGTTCCAGTTATAAAAGCAATTTGCTATAGAAATTAGGAAGAATTACAGAAATATAAAGAATTCAGAAACTCACATTAAAAAGAAAATTTTTTAAATTATCCACATTCATGACTGAGATTTCACATTGTATTGATTTCACATTGTATTTAGGCTTAGCAAGTGTCTGAGGCATTTTTATTAAATCACTGTAGAGGGGAAATAACAAACTAGACTTCTGTCTTAACAGCTACAAATTACCCTGAGGATTTTTATAATGTTAAAGATCAAATACCTAACTCTAATAAGGATAAAACTTGTTAAAATCCCATTGAATTTATTTAAAATTTATTTACATATGAATTTGATTAATAGTAGTTAAAATTTATAAACAATTACTGTCTTTAACACTAACCATGTATTCTCATTTCCCACATTTATTCAAAGTGAGTTTCTCAAAGCTTTTGTATAAACATTCATATAAACTAGAAATGAATAGAAGCTTGGATTCTGTTTTATTATTTAGCCAAAATATGCAATTCAGCTTTAACTTCAGGTCTCAAACTTTGGAAGACAGAATGGGATAATAAATGCTCACCTCAAAATAATTTCTGACATCCTTGAACTTACCAGTGACTAGTAGTCATAGGATCATGCAGTTTTATAAGGCATACTATTACTAGCACAAATGAGGCATGACATTTGCCTTTATGTTAATATACAAAGATTTATTTCAAAATAGAGATAACATATAAAATTTAATTTATAATATGCTTCATATTTTGAAATTCTGTTATGACTTAAAAGATTTGGAAACTGTTTTTATATGAGGTGTTCAACCAAGATATAGTAACAGCTATTTCATGTAAGAAAAAAAATAACATTTTCAAGATATTGCTTGGGGAAAAAAAATCTTATAAAATCCAGGATAACAGTAATGACTAACAAGCAATGGTTACTAGCAGAGAAAATAGTTTGATGGAAACCACGGAAGAAGTAACAAAATGGCTGTGCCCTGGAAATGCAGGTATTTGTTACATGATAAACCCTCTAGAAACCCTTCTGCCATTAGACTCCAGGGCCATACTGAAAATGTGTATTCAATGAGAAGTAAAATGATGACAAGTGATTGTGTAAAAAATAAAGCACATGAAAAAGGATTAGAAATAAAATATATAATTAAGGGCAACAGTCTGACGATAGCCTTGAAACTGTTTAGGAAACATTTTATTCAAGCAATGCACAGACTTCAGTTTGAGGCATTATTTCTCTTAATTTGTCTCACTATTGTGGAGCAAATGGTCAAGTCCAGGAATGGAAAAGAACATAGGTATATACATTGGTCAGTTAAAATCAAGTAGTAACTTGGGGACAACATCATACATACACTTGCAGAAGGAGCCAAAATATACTTTCTCTTCCACCAGCTTCAGTTCAGAGCTACCATTTATTAAATTTCACATATGTACAGAAACAAAACTAACTCACAGCTAGTATTAGTAAGAAATTATGTCCCCTGCACTATTATGTCAAATTTTCAATATATTATACTAATATTTTTGGTAACAAAATTATAGAAATGAAAGTATTTTAATTACATTTCAAACATATTCTGTCATCCCAGAACTTCATTTTATGTTGTTTATATGTGATTCTGGCCTCAGCTTTAAGTTCAACTTCAATGTTTTATTGAATTTTTTTAACCTCTTGCTTTGAAATATGTTTATTCTTAGACTAAAATTGCAACAATAGTACAAAGTTTTCCGAACCATTTGAGAATAGGTGCATACATTGTGCCACCATTTAGGCCTTAAAATTTTAATGTGCATTTCCAAAGAATAAGGATATTATTTATAGAACCCAGGAGAGCTATCAAGTTTAGAAAATTTAACATTGATATAATAACTTTAGTAATGCACATCTTATATTTGTCCGTTATCTCACTAATGTCCTTTATATCATTTTTGGGAGATACAGAATCCAATCCAGGATCATGTTTGGCACTTAGCTGTCATGTGTCTTTAGTTTTCTTTAAACTGGCATAGGCTTTGTCTTTCACGACGGTGATTTTTTTTAAGAACTTGAGGAATTTTCCTCAATTTTGGCTTTTCTGGTGTTTCCTCATGATTAGGATCAGAATATGTATTTATGGCTGAAATGCTACATATGTCATATGTGTATTTTTCAGGGTATCACATTTAAAGGCACAGAGTGACTATTTGTCCTTTATTAGTAAGGTCATTTGGTTAAGATTTTGTCTATTTTACCTACCATATAAATATTATATTTCTTTTTTGTAAGTAATAGGTAATTTATAGGGAAATACTTTGAGATTATGTAAATACTGTTTCTCATCATCCTTCCTCTACCTCTGTTTAGCATTATTTGATGATTCTTGCCCAAACCAATTTTTACTAAATATAATGGTGACCATACAGGGATTTTTCTAACTCTGCCTCTCAGTCCAGATTTATCAGTTAGCTATTTATTATAAAGAAGAACCCCCCATTCACCTTTATTTGTTAATATATATACCTATATATTTATGATCAGTGTTACTAATAGATCTCTATTATATTCAGTTGATTCTAACACATTACTGCAAAAAATATTTCTGATGCTTATACAGATTTGGCCAATGCTAGCCCCTTCGAACTCTTCCTAGGACATTTTGGCGTGCCTCTCCCCATCATTTATTTTAGCACTTTGGGGGCACTTCCTTTCAGGAATAAGAAAATATTACAGAACCATCTAGTACCTTCCCAGATCAAGTCCTGGACTCACCCATTTTTCCAACGAGCCAGTTTCCTTTACTAGGTAATGAATAGTATTTAGAAAACAAGATCTGGGTACTAGGTGTTCTCATTGCTACTAGGGTGTGGTTGTTTCTTGCTCTTTCAGGAGAGAGACAGACAGACAGAGAGAGAGGGAGAGAGAGAGACATGGAGACAGAGAGGTAATTAGTTGTATAAGTTCATACTTGCCTCTATTCAATCATCTGCCACAGAATTTTTCCTTGCTTTTCTTCATTCCACATTCATCACTTACTTCTTCCATTCTGAGAGGCAACATCTGCACGTTTACTCATTTGCTCAATTGTACCATGCATATAAAGAGTTTCAGAATTGCTATACTCACACCTACTAAACAAACTGACTAAAAAAATGTTCAAGATTTGTTTGTAGTTTTCTTCTTCTTTGTACTAAGTTTTCTTTGTACTGGGTTTAAACACTGTGGATTAGCTATGTTTTCCTCTTTTAGTGTGACTATGTTATTCATTTTAGAGTTAGGTTCATTTGTTTCTGTTTGCAAACAATATTTTTTGATATATAGAACATGAATATGCTTCTAAAAGTCAAAACTATGCAACAATATATATCCAGAGAATTATCACTACTCTCTAATCTTTTTCACACCATTTAGCAGCATCCACCCTTTGTAGGCAAATAATTTCATTGATTTTACTCACTCAGATTGTCATCTTCTATGAGTCCCAGTCTTGGGTAAGCGTCTCTGATCTTCTTTCCTATCTGATGGGGGCTGGTTTAAAACGGGTGTTCCAGGCTACCAGATGTTATTTCTTTGCATTCATGATTTCTCATTTTGTTTAGTTTTGCTTTGTTTTTGGCCTGTGGCAGTTGACCTTTTCTCGTATAGATGGACAAAAGGGGAATTTAGAGCTATGGCTCCAGCAATATACACTCATCCAGTGCTACATTAAAGGGGGACATACTTTCCATGACTCTGGTGTCTTTGAGACCTTCCTCTCTTAAATATTCCCTTACATCTCTAAAGTGTACTTAATTCTTTCCCTCTCTCTCAAAGGGCATGGAGTCTCACTCCTCAACAAATCATATCCTTTGTCACAAAAGATTTACTTTTCTTGTCTAAACACTTTTGTACTCCAAGAAGGAAAGGAGAGATGTCTTTCTGACTATACACAAAGTTTTACAGTGTGGTTGATAAGTCAGCACATTAGACTTTGTATTTAGACCCATTTTTCTTACTAATATCTCAGCAGAGAGAGGTTTTCTGTCATAATTTAGGAAGCTGAGTAACTTTCCCAAGATCTTACATTTCCAAGTGTTGGAGTTAGAATTTTAACTTGGGCTCATTTGCCTCTAAGACCAAACAATTTCCACTGTATTATACTGCTTTGCAGAGTATGTTACCTAAGGGTCAGCACTGGACTCTATAGTCTGGGAGGATGTCAGATGTTAAGGCCTAGTCAATGGAAGCTGACACTGTTTAAATATTATCGTCCACTTTGTTATAAAGCAGAAACTAACACACCATTGTAAAGCAATTATACCCCAATAAAGATGTTAAAAAATAAAAAAATAAAATAAATAAATTTTAAAAAGAAGTCAGGTAGAATAGAGCTAGAAAATTATTCCTAAACTCAATCAGAAATTGTTCAGCTAAAAACCACCACTTGGGACCATGAAGTGCAAAAAGAAACATAACTCCCATGTCAACTTTTACTGTGAGGAGGGTCTGTAGCACAGGGTTCTGAGATAAGGAAGGATGTGTTGACTTCTACAAACCAAGGCAAGAAGGGCATTATGCAACTAGTATGTTGATTCAACTCTTGGAGGTATAAAAATAAAAGTTTTTTCCAATTTCTGATTTAAAAAAAGAAAAAATTATCGTCCTATCATTCAGATTTGTCTGGTGAGTAGGAAGGACTGAGAAATCCAGATCACTTGGATCAATCAAAGGTTATTGCAGAAGGAAGAGGCAAGGACATTAGAATAGGAATTGAAAATCCTTTGCATAAGGGAGGCCCTTACTATATACTTATTAAATGTTTGTTGTTGAGCAATGAAATGCTAATTAAAATATTTGCTCTTTTTATCAAAAGAGCAATAGGTACTGCAGGTGGCATAGGATACGAACAAGTAAGGTAACTCAGACTGGAGCTGAAACTGAATCCGTCAAAACTCCAGACTAGAAACAGAGCGTTGCAGGTTAAATACTCTACAGTAATCAGCACAGGAAGACTAAAGTTCTGGAAGTCAAAGGTTAGGGTGGAGGTCATTGAGGTCACATTTGAGAGTAGACAAACTCTAAAGCCAGTAGAGAAGTCCCTTGAAGCTGAATAGCTCTTGCAGATTTCAGAGGCCAAATAAAGAACAAGGATAGAAGGGCAGGGGCTCTTGAAACAGTTTCATCACTGAATAGAAACACCAAATAAACCTTATTTTACTAGGGTAGGAATGCCTGACCTCCATGCATTTTATGCTTTCTGCTACATGTGTGGGCCTATGCAATAAGTTATTGCAAGTAAATAAGTGTACAAGACTCCTCCTGAAGTAAAAATTAAAGTACTGGATTTAGATGTAAAATATATTTTTGATATTTATTATATTCTCCAACATTTAATTAAATTTTGAAGAAACAGGCTTTATTGTTTTAAACATATTATTTCATTTTATAAATTTAACTTCTAACTTTTATAAGAATTGTTATTCTTTGGTAATACTTAAATAATAGTCAGGTATTAATTTCCCTTTCTAGATTACTTTTTCTTTAACGTAGATAATTTTTTCTCTTTTCTCATTCTTATTAAGTAGATATCTTGAGAGAAAAAAATTAAGATTTGGTAAAATGACTACAGATAATGTGACACAAATTTATAGCAAAACAAAAAGCCTTTAATGGAGGTCAGTTATTTCAAATTTAGATGTAATAAAGATATTTTTGTATTTGTTCAGGCATTTGTGTAAACTTTAGTAACTATGTGACAAAACCACAAAGATATAAATCTTGTTAAGGAAAATTTCTTTAAAGAGTGATATTGTATCTGTTATCTGTTGTTTCTTAACAGATTACTCCAACATTTAATGGCTTAGAGCAATATTTATCATCTCACAGTTTCTTTGGTTCAGGCATCTGAGTGAGGCTTGACTGGGTCCCCTGGCTCAGGGTCTTTGGCAAGGCTTCATCCGGGTATCTTGACTGGGAAAAGATCCTGCTGGTACAATTCACTTTCTCAGAGGCTGTTGGACTGAGGCCTCAGTTTCTCCTTGGCTGTTGGCTGGAGGCTGGCCTCAGTTCCTTGCCAAGTGGGTCTCTCTATAGAGCAGTGCACACAAAGGCAGCTGGCTTCCCTCCAGGGAAGTGAGCATGAAGAGCCAGAAATAACAGTATGAGCAAGATGGAAGTCACAGAATCTTGTAACGTATCTTTACTAGTGATACTCCTTTTCCACGTCCAGCCAACACTCAGGTAAAGGGAACCACAAAAGATTGTGAATACAGGTAAGTGGGGATCATTAGGGCCATTTTAGAAGGCTACCTACTGTTCTGTCACCACATTCTGGGATTTTAACTAATTATTAGGTAGAATTTACATAACCCACAAATCTGTAAGTTACATTTTCTAGATTGGCATGTTCTCAACTTCATTAATAAACCATATATATATATATATATATATATATATATATATATATTATATGTGTATATAATAGAACCCATACCAGGGAATGGCAGTGTATATGACACTGTATGGATTTTATCATATAGCTACCTCTGGCACAGATATATGCAGCCACTCCAAAAGTAGGCTATAGGGTTCTAATGTACAGTGACAATTACTTATTGCTAAGAAAATGTAAGAGAGGCTTAGTTTAGCTTAGGAAGTAGTCTCCATTCCCCTTTAATCTAGATTCCTCTTTTGTGTATGTCATTTTGCTCTTGTTTCTGTGCCTTTCTTCCCCGGTGTTGATATCTCTTATTTTAGGATCCTTATTCTGTTTGCAAGAAATTCTCAGTTCCTGCTAATGCAATTGCTCAAAGGTCACTTTAAGTACAGTCTTTATAAATTGATTTCTACAGAGTCTTTGCTTCCTTTGCTTGAACATGTCCTGCAAAATGCTTGCCGCCTGTATTAGTTGTTAACCTCAGGAATGACTTTGTCTATTTGCTTGGCCCTGCAGCTCCTTCTCTTGCCTGAGAAATCTGTGTCTGCCCTTGTGTCTTTTCTGCCATCTCATTTCTCTTTCTGTTGATGAGGTTAAGGTGATGTTTTATATTCTATTGCTTTTGGCAAGATGAGTCAGTTTTTGGGTGTCTAAGTTGAAATGTGACCCTGCCATGTTTGCAGTGCCAAGACTACAGAAGAATCTCAAGAATAATTCTCTTTACAGCATTTTATTGTCACTATTTTATGTGCCACATGACTATGATGATAAGATAGAAATGATAGCTACTCTGTTGAACTCATTTAACAAATTCTGAAAAACTTGTATTGTTTATCATAATTCCAAATATAAAATGCTTCATTTATTTTGACTCCCTCTCTCTCTGATAGCTGACTAGGGAATTTCAAATCAGAAGGCCTTCCTTACAAGTTATTCCAAATGAATAACTCAATCTAGTTTATATAATTAATTTTATACAGACACAACGCTTCTAATAAAGTATATTTTTTTAAAGGGAAATTAATGTACTCTATTAACATATATGTCTTATCTCTTTGATCCTTTTATTCAGTAACCTTTTATTCAATAGAGTATAAACATTAAAAAAGCATATACACATATTTTTTAGTACCCCTTTTAATTTTTTTATTCCTTCTGTCTTACAAAAAAATAACTATAGAGATAAGAAGAGACTCGTAATTTTATTCCAAAAGAGGGAGAGAAATGATTATAGTGCTTTTATAGTTACTGTTGGTTTCTCAAATAGAGCTAGATGTCTTATCTTTCTGTTTTAATTTAATACAGTAAAATCTTCAGGTTAGTGTTCTGGCTTATTAAAGTTTGGTTTTTTTGTTGAGGAAACTGCATAAAAATATGTAGATTGTGTGAATTCAGGTGTGTGATGTTTTTAACAGCCTACAAATCATAAAATGCAATTTTCTCCTTTTAGTGCCAATTTCATGATACTAAATGGCTTAGAAAATTGTATTAGGTAATTTTCTCTAGTGCATTTGATGCAAATTGCACTAATATTGTGAAGTGCCTTTGTTTAACATATTTTCTTATAAGTTAGATAAATTAAAATTTCTGAAGGGTGGAATTGGATCAAGATGATTATGATTAGGGAAATGGCTTATTCCTCTCTAATAACATTAAATATGGTTAATTCCATGCATTACTGATGTAAACCTAAGTAACTTCACCATTTACTCTAATGACCACTTTCTTTAGTAGATGAAGAGTGCTTTGTCCCAGAGTTCTGCAATAAAATCTCTTTATTTCTGCAAATGCATGTAGGAGATGTTACCAGTTTCCATAAAGATATTTTTATCACTCAAAGTAGCTATTTTTGAGACACCTAATCATGACTTTTCATTTTAGAGGTTTAAAAAATCATGCTGGAATCTGAAGCAACATAAGGCTCTCTCATGCCTTATAATGCTCAGGAAAAGGATGTGTGTTATGTTAAGAAATATATACGGAATGATAATGACCTTTGTGGAATGATAAATAGATGTAACTGATGAAGTGATACAGGCAGGTAAGAATGATTTACCCAGAGCAAGAGTTTGTTGTCTCCCATCTTTAATGTTAGGTTTTTATCGTAACCCCCTATTTCTAGCAGACTGTTTTTTCATGCTGCTTCCAATCTGTCCTGTACCACCTGCTTTGGGGCTTCTACTTGTTCAGAATCTGGTATCTATTGAGTGCTTGGCATATAGTGAACATTAGATTAATAAATGTTGATTTTACAGATTAATTGATCTCTGGAGCTATCATTTCTCCTTACTCTTACGATAGCATGCATAACCATAAATAATTGTTCTGAGTTACTTTTTAGGTTTAAAAAAATAGCACTAATGTATTAATGGCAGATAGTATGTTATCTATTTCCCTTTCACCATCATTCTTTCCACAGTACTTTTACAGGGAAGAAAACCTAACAGCGTAATCAATCTTATAGGAATTTCAGCCCCGTAAGGCAAACTGAGGTTCAGGGAGATTCTATCTATTGCATCATATTACCTAGCCAATGTCTTCTATTGAGACAAAATGAGATGAAAAACAGTTTGCAACCAAGCCAATTTAAAGAAAACTGATACATCTTTAAAAATAGATGCTCTTTGAGTGCTCAAGTTGGGATAGCATATCTAGCATAATCATATAAGCATATCTTATGATAGTATTTTCACAGGAGTCTAAACCTCTTCCTGTTTTCCATTCCTGAAATTCTAGGACACATAGGTTTACATCTGAATATTGTCCTCACCTCAAAAATTTCTGTACTCATTCCATTTTGTTGAGACATAATTAGAAATTAAGACAGAGAAAAAGTTTAGATTTAGGGATAGAAAAATGAAACTAAAGCAGTTGGAAACATAGAAGTTATTTGTAATGACATTTTAGGAGAGATAAAAAATAATGATAAGAAATTAAGTACAGACCTTAGAAATTTTAGGAAGTGGGGAGTTGAGGCTGAACTTGTGTGTGGGAACTGTCTTCTATTACAAGGTTTTCAATAACCTAAGCCTTAAAGTTGAGATAATGAGATAATGAGATAATTGAGCCAGCACTGATAAAAACGGCATATTATTGTCATTCTCATGAAGTATGGTTTACAAATGCTCTTGAATTGACTATCCCAAAGATAAAATAGGCCAGACCCAAGAGAAGGAGGCTATACCCATAGTTGATCAGAGCTGCCTGCTACTGAGCAAGAAGACTTGGGGCTGAGACAAAATGGTCCTATAGAATTGAGAGATTTAAGAGAGATGGAGGGACTTTCCAGACATATCATAGATCTTATGTAGCAGAGTAAATTTGAAACCAATTATCTGACACCCAGTCCAACATTCTTTCAAATATACTCAGAATCCTTTATTCCAAACAACGTACGTAAATACTGAGGATTTTTAATGGAAAAGGAAACTTAGTAATGATTCTTAAATAAAAGAGGTCCTAGAACATTGACAGTTTGAATAGTTTAGAGCCTATATTCATAAAACCATATAGCCTATATCTCAATGTCACATGAAGAAATTTAGCAATATTTGAAAATGATGAAAAAGAGATGGCTTGTCCTCACTGCATCTGCCTTAGTCCGGTGGATGTTTTCCTAAGCATGTGCGGCAGTATGTTATTCTGTAACAAAAATGAAATGGCCATGACACACCAATGATAGAAATTAGAAAAAAAAAAAAAAACAATTTTATTTTCTGCCATGATTTGAAATGTTTCCAACAAATCCTTTCATCTAGGATTTAGTCACTTATCTCACAGACCCTTGCTATTAACATTCATGTCATAAAGAAAGAGAAGATAAGCCATTAACTGCTTCCACAATGGAGAAAATTAGAGATGTACTTGAGAACTGTGAAAAGGAGCATTGCCATCTACTTCTATAATGGAGGTAGATTATTCAGAAAAAGGATCCATGGAAAAGAGCCTTATGATTGCAAGTTATTACTCTAATGGAAGTGATTAAGAGTTAAGAGTATCAGTCTGGTTTGATTTGCTTTAAAACATAACTCATAGATAGCTTGACCTTTCTCAAGACTCCGGGTCTAGCTATTAGTAGCAATGAATAAAATCATAGTGAAAATCATGAAAAGCAACTGCTAGCATACTTTTGAGAACTTGAAAGAGTATGTTCTCATATTTGCTCCAATATTAGTATTAGTATCTGAAAACTCAGTATATTTCATTTTTCTTCTTTACGTTGGAGTTTGTCTCCAAAAGTATAGTGTTTCTCTATATTCTTTTCATGGATTTTAAAAATCTAAATTCTAAAAATATTCCAAATATTACAGACATGTTTTGTTTCCTCTAGTCTATATCTTAAGTTCATTGTATAGGATTCCTTCTAAAAAAAACTCAGTAGCAGAAAAATCATATTTTGAAACTTTAAAACTGATCTTTCCTTTAATATAGTATCAAGTCACAGAAAGGCAGGATTACTTGGAAATCAGAATCAAAGCTGTCCAAAATGTAACAAGGCAGAGACAGAAGTGAGCACTGATTGGCTAGGAAAATTACTCACTATCCCATCAATTTCTAGACCCATCATGACTCTAATTGCTATTATATTTCTTTATCTTATAAATACTTTTTTAGTACTTATTCTATACAAGAACTATTCTATGTGTCTCTCATATATTTGTCTACTTATCATAACAACTATATTGGTAACTGCTTTTATTATACCTATTTTACATATTTAACTAAGAACAAATGAGATGAAGTACTTGCCCAAATTCACCCTGATATGTTCTGAGTGATACAAATAGAATGGAATACATATCAGTCTTGATTTGAATACTGGCTATATAATACATTTCTCCTATTTATGTGGACTAAGGTTAGATTCCCTTTCTTGCCAGCCCCATTACATTCTTGGCACTAGTAGGACTCGTAGACAATCCCCAAATCTTTTTGACACAAACTAATCTAGATATCTATTATGTTCTATTTGTATTCTTTAAAAATACATCTTTTTAGTTAGTTATCTGCATTGAATTTCACATTGTTTGTATTCTAGTTTACTTAGGTATTAAGAATCTAGATAATATGCAACATTGATTAGATTTTAAGATTTTAGTTACTCTTTAATAGTCATAATAAGAGGTACCTCAGTCTCTAACTAGTAGTGAAAGTGCCCATAAGCAAGTAACTATGATATAAGGAACCTACCAAGCCTAGGTACCAGCTTGAATACTTCCCTGAATCTATTATCTGCATACTTGGCAACTGTCAAAGACAGCTCGAAAAAGAAATTTTCTAGTAATAATAAGTGTTATTTTGTCCAGGAACACGAGTAGGAGCTCCTCATTTTAAAATGATAATTTACATAACAATAACTAGTCACACAGCTATTAATGAGAGAGCAGAGACTAGAACTCAGGTCTCCTGTGGAGTTGTTCAGTAGAGATTAAAATTTGTTTTGTTCTAATGCAAACTGAAAAAATCAACAGCAGATGTTGATCAAAAGTGATTTAAAGTCACATTCTAAGACAAAATTATAAGTGAAAAACTCTCAGAAATGGTAGTGTTGTATTTAGTTGTGTGGACATTCTAAGCAAATTAAAAGCTCTATTACACAAAGATAGAACTTAGCACAAGTGATTCTGTTTAAAAATAGCTTCATTTACTACTTTGATTCTGTAATCATAGAACATTTGGAGTTTTATTAATCTAAAGTGAACTGACTTACCTTTTAGAAATCATAAGGGATACATTATTCTTCTATATATTTGTTGTAATGGATAGCATTAGCAACACAGGTAATTATAACTATTAGCATTATAACATCCCATACATGGTGGTAAATAAATATAGAACTAGCCTAAATTCTCCTAAACTAGGCTGCTCCACAGTATAAGCCACTCCCCTCTCTTCTCTGTAACCATTTCCCCCTTTTACTTTTTTTTGTAATTATTTCATTAGCTTTTTTGTTGTGTTTTTCATATATTTTATTTTTTAAAGCAGTTTCAGGTTCACAGCAATATTGAGCTGAAGATACAGATTTCTCATGTGCTCTCCTGCTCCCACAGATGCACAGCCTTTCGAATTACCAACATCCCATACTAGGGTGGTACATTTGATACCAAGGATGAACCTCCATTGATATATCATTATCTCCCAAAGTCTATAGTTTACATTAGAATTTGCTCTTGGTGTTATATGTTCTACAGGTCTGGATAAATGTATAATGACATTTTTGGGGATAGGGGCACAATTCAACCAATGATATCTACATATATTAATAAGAAACATGCTAGGACTTGAACCTACGTATTCACACTCCAGATCCAATGCTATGTCTTTATTTCCAGGTTTCAAAATCTATTTATCGCAAGATAAATCAGGATATTTTAAAATGACTTTCATTCACTTTAATTATAGTGAAATTATATTTGGGCCGCTCAGAGAAAACTTACATTGCCATTCTCATTCTCATTTAGTTTTTACTACATCTAAGCATGTGCTAGTGAACTGAATTTATATAATAAATATAGTATTTTATTTAATTCTCACAACAGAAAAACGCAAACTAACTTTTTGGCCAACCCAATATGTACCTTATCCTACCTTTATAGATAGAGACGTTACTTAGCTAGGCCAACTAATATGCCAAGGCCACAAGTTGGTAAACAGAGTGATGAAATTGGTACCCTGATCTGTTCACTACATAAATCATGCATAATACCATAGCTGAACTCATTTATTGCACTTCATATGTCAGATGTCGTATGTCAGATGTCTGACATATGACATCTGTCATATGTCTCATTAGCTCTCAGAGTCAGTTTGTCCGGAGTAACAATTCTCTTTAAAGCAACTCAATGTCTTCTAATGGTTCCTAGCTTACCTTCCCTCCATCCACACAAGCTCCCTTTCAGTTTCTTTAAACATATCATGTTCCCTCTTCCCATAGGCCCTTTTCACATCCTTATTTATCAAACTGACTCTCTTTTGTGTGCTATTTCTAATAAAAGCAGAGTTTTCTCAGAAACTGATGAGAAGTGGGGTATCATACTTGTACCTCATTCAACATTGCAGCGGTGGTTACAGTACAACTATAATAAAATCTCTAAATCAAAGAAACAAGTTTTAAATTGAAATACTTTTTATACTCTGGAATAGTAGGGAATTTTTAATATATGATTATTTCTCAATAAAATTGTCAACACTGTAGTACAACACAATCTTAAATATTATAAATTTTAAACATTTATGAAATTATATCCAACATATCTTTCTTTTAATATAATCAGATTTTTGAAGATTTTTTTTTTCTCTTTAGAAACAAAAAGTGTCTTCAAATTCTATACAAACGTATACACATTTTTCTTTGTAAAATTTTCACTACTATCATAGTAAGGATTCAAGGCATAAATCAATAATGTAAAATAAATTATGGACTCCAAATGAGTTAAGACCATTAAACAATGATGAAGAGTTTATTCTTTAATCATAAGTAAATGCTTATTCTCGTTGTCTCAGTTTTAGGCATTGGGGATGTAGTGATGGACAAAATAGAATAGATAAGTGCCCAATGGAGCTGGCATTCTAGTCGAAAGACTTAAATTATCTCTCTGTAACTCTGGCAGTGTTGATGTTCCCTCCTCCCTCTTTTTTCGTCCCTGTCTGAATGACATCAACATCATGCTTTGCTAATTTTCTTTCTATCTGCCTATTCTTTATCAGTCTTCTTTTTCTCCACATATTTCTCAGAGCTCTTTTTTACCTTCTTTTCTCCTTCCACACATTTTCCCATGGATAGTCTATTCAGACTCACTAATAGGGGAGGAAAAAGTATTTTTCTCTCTACCCTTCTAAGTTTTCAGCTGGAATTTCTATAACAGAAGACCAGTTAACAAGAGAAAAACAAATAGAAATTTATTAACATGTGTACCTTATGTATGCATGGGAGATAACCAGGGAAGAATGAGTAACTCAAAGCAGTGGCTTAATAACTGAGATATAACTTCATCAACAAATAATGATAAATTTGTGGAGAAATGGCAGGACAAAGGAAAGCAGTTTTAAGCTTCCAAGGGCTGCAAGATGTGGGAAAATAAATATATGGGAGCAAATGAATATCTACTGTAGTAAATTTGTCATGTAAATTCCTCTGGTGCTATCTTCAGGTTGGTGGGATCTAAAGTTGTCTCTGGTGATTGATTTTGTCCTTCCTGGTACAGAGGGGAGGAGAGACACTTTTGGAAATTTATGTCCTGCTTTTAGGTAAATAGGGAAAAGACAGGTAGCTTTTTTTGTATCTGCTTCTTCTCAATTGCCTTCAGCTCAAAATAATCCTTATACCAAAGTGGTACATTTTGAGATGGCATATGCTGCCACCCTTCATTAGACAGCTGAATATTCATATTCAAGGAGCTCTCTGCCTTGACTCCTAATACAACTTATTGAGCTGCCTACTGACATCCCACTTGACGTACTTGTAGGTGACCACAACTTAATATATATCTGTACCTTCTCCTACCCCAAATTTGTCCTCTGCGTTGGCTTTGCTATTTGAGTAAATAGTACCAGACTTGAACCTGGGAGTTGTTTGTTGGTTTTCCCCACTGCGGACCCCCCATTTAGTCCATTAGAAACTTGTTGTTTTTACATATTAAACATTTCTCTCATTTGTCTGCTTCTACTCATTCTCGATATCAGTACCTTCCCCATAATCATCTATTCCATAGAAACTGCATAAACTCCCAGTCTTTCTCCTTATCCTCCACTCCCAGTCTGTGCTTCACAGAGCAGACAGATCACTTTCTAAAGTGAAATTTTAATTATATATTTCTATCACTCAAGAGTTTCTCATATCTTTCAGGATAAATTCAAACCCTTACCGTGGCATGCATGACCAAATCTTAGTTTATCTCCCTAGCCTCTTTTCGATTCTCATTTTTAGTTTGAATATACTGAACTTTCATTTGCAAGAATATACCATGTAATTGATTCTGTTGAACAAGCTGGCCCTGCTGCTTTTCACTTGAATATTTTTTAGTTCCCCATATTAGGAATCAGGTATTCCAGAAAACTTTACCTGATATCCTAAATTTGTATTATATGTCTCTTTTGTATGTTCGTGTATTATCATATACGCATGTACTTCCTCTGTCTTGGTATTTCTCACACTAGAGTATCATGGCCTGTGGGGTTGACTTGATGAAGTCAGGGACAGTGTCTTTCCTGTTCATCAGTCTGTGTCCAGCATCTTGCACAGTGACTGGCACGTACTAGGTATTATTTAATGAATGAGTGGTTATAATCTCTTGATTTAGACTTTTTAATGGCATATACTTAATTTTATCTCTATTTCTTTACAAGAATTGATATGTGAATTTTTAAAGTTGTGTTTTTCAGAAACAGTAGATGGAAATGATTAGACCTACCTTGCTTGCCAGGGTGAAATAGTAACCTTTTTTTCTTTCCATTTTCTTTTCTTTCTCTATACTGCACAGTACAGGAACAAAGAAAAAATTACCTAATTCTAACTGATCATATTATTTAATATACTGCATATCATCTTCAGATAAACTACAAGCCATTATTTTTAAACCACACCTGCTAATATTGTTGTCATTTTATTTACCTAGATAATACAATACACTTTACAATGAATTTTTCATAGAAAGACATTGTTAAGAACCAATATACCCTTTATTTGTAACATTCATCTACCTCCTAATATAATTGGATTATATTTTTTCTATTACTAGCAAATGGTCTTTAGATATATAGGTAAACTAGAGTGCCCAATTGATTTTGCCCTTAGTATTCATTATTTTGTATACTATTACATATCCTTTTAATTCTCCCTCTCTCAACTAAATGTATCCTTTAATCTTTTATTATAGAGTACTTCATTTTCCTTATAAGTGCAATAGTCCTCATTGCTTTCTGGTGCTCTGTTTATTTCGCATAACCTCCTAAAGATGATATGACTAAGATGACTACTAGGGTACTATAGTTAAGATAAAGAGATATTATTGATTTGTAAATTGAGGTATTATAATATGTGTGTCCTATTTCTGGCCTCTTTTAATATGGTTTAATACCTCATTCCATTTTTATTGCCTCTGGGTAGTGAACAAATGTCTTCGTTGAATTGCACAAAGAGATACATAAATCTTATTCCTGAGAAAATTGCATTTAGTTCAGAGCTCATCGATGTGTATGAGTAATTTGAATTTATTTTTCAACTGTGCTTTGCCTTTACATATTTTAAGTGGATTTTATCAACCTTTGTGCTTCTTAATTACCTTATATTGTTAGGTCTTTTGGAATTCAACCAATTTCCCTAATCTCAAGAAAATTAAAATTAGTTTTTTCTGCAAATTTTAAAACTTCACCTTCTTTTCCAGATCATTAACAAAAGTACTGAATAGGAGACACAATTATGGATCCTAGACTAACCCTGCTAATTAACCTCTTTGCTTCCTGAGGATTTGGAATTTATTTCCACTCAATTTCTACCACTTAACTTGTTTTTAATGGCTTAAGGCCATCCCCAGGGTGGGGTAGAGGGGCCTGAGCAGATCATTTTGCAGTCTCACTGCTTAACATTTTTATTCATATGAAATCCTGTGAAAGTTAACATCAAGGACATTTTTACAAGTGTGAAGCCCCTGGGAGCTGTGTATAAAGAAGACTATTGTTTTTAGGTTAGCAAACCCATTCCCAAATCCTCTTCCAGCTTTCTTTATGAGTCAGTGCTTCTCAAAGTTTAGATTTCATAGAGGATAACCTGGGAGAGGATGTTAAAATTATGGATTCCTTTGTCTCCTCTTGAATCTGTTGAATCAGAATCTGGCATGGATTGGTTGATTCATTTTACCCTTTTAAGAAACAACCTAGATGAATACTAGTTGCCTATGCTTTTCTTCTCAAAGTCTTGTCCAAGGATTAGAAGAATCAGCATCATCAGATTATTAGAAATGCAGAATCTCAGACCTCTTCCTAGGCACTGAATCAGAATTTAAATTCCTAACAGTATTCTTAGATGTTGTTTGCCCATTAAAATTTGAGAAGCACTCTGTAGACCATACTTTGAGAAACACGTAAGCAGTGTAAGAAAACAATCACATGTCATTTTTAGTACCAGCTCTAGATTTCATTTCCTCCTTAACCCCCTTCTCTCCTCTAGCTTTTACCTGTTTACCTAGATCTTGGCCTTGCCATATCTATGGTTTGTCTGGGTTTTTTTTACTGGGTACTAAACTATATGCTGTACGAAAATGACTCTTGCCTGATAGAACTTGCTGTCTAGAACATTATGTTTAACTTCCCGTTATAATTTTTAGAAAGATGTAAGTATAGATTAAGCATTATGTCTCCTTTATCCTGGTGTGTTAAAGAAAAAACTGGTCATTACTCTTGTTAGAGATGAAAGAAGACTTTATTCAAGAGGGATGAATACAGTAGGGTTTTTACAGTAGGGGAGAGAGATTTGGCTCAGTTCCAAATACAACAAGGATATGTGGAGATTTATAGCCAAGGAACTGGATAGGGGTCAGTGGATGGAAAATTACTAGAAGGAAACATCAAGGCTAGGGGGATTTTTCCTAAATCAACCCAACAGAATTCCTGCAGAAGGTAGGCTAGGGGGGTGAGATATTGAGGGTGGTGGATGAGGAATTTGATGAGGTATCCAACGTGATAATATATCTAGACTGAGAGATCTAACGAAAACTGATTCAGTAGACTTCTTGCTAAAACTGAACTAAGTGGGCCAAAGACAGAGCCCAAGTTTGGGACCTTGTCAAAAAGAAGATTCAGATGAGCTGACTCAAGTTTGGTCAAGGAAAGAGTCTTTTCAGGTGTTACATATGTGTTTTATTGTCTTCCGTATGTTGGGGAATTTAAAAAGCTATGTTAATTTCCTTTCATACTATTCTGGCTTCTTGGAAATTGCCTGGTCTTTATTTTTTTTACAAATATTTTTTAGAACAGCTGAGTTTTACCCTGTATTATAAGAGAAAAAACAACTCAGATAAAAAAGTATTATCTTTATAATTAACAATTCTTAAGTTGAGATTGTGATTCCACAATATGTAACACTTTGCCCCTGTGTAAAGCAAGCATGTGTTTTTAATCATATACTAAGCATTTTAGGTAGTAAATTTTAGGTAGTAAAGTGTTCCCACTATATTTTAAAGTTTATTGTCTATCTCAAAAGTACCAATCCAAATGAATATGTGGATCTTGACTGAAAACCAAAAGGTTAAGTGGAAGCCTATACATTTAATAGAAGTATAGTGATATGAAAATTGAGTTATTTGTAAAACACTTAAATATTTTTAAAAAGTGAACTTACATTTAATACATACCATAATTATGCTTGTCAATAAAATAAAAAGGATAAAGTGAAGCAGGAGAAGGTATTTGTTATTTACAAGTCACCCTGAGGATTTCTGAGAGTACAGAGTCATTCAATGGCCTTTCATACACATCAGAATGGTTCTAAGCAATAATGTGGAGGATGCAACATCGAGGGAATTGGAATTTACCTAAATAGTTTAGCACTGAAAGCCAAAAACTTAGAGAGGTATAAGTAGGTGGACGGAGGGACTCAAGCCTGAGAAATTTTTAGAAGCTATTGGGAAGGGTGGAAAGAAGGAGGCATGGAAGCTGGGAGTAAAGAGGGAATTTTTTTTTGGATAAAAGAGAAGTATCATTAGTTATCATTGAATTGTTTACTCTGTACTAGGTGATATACCTTCTCTCGTAACTTTACCAAAATAGTCATTGAAAACTATATTGCTGCCTCTTGATGCTTTGTAGAGAAGATTTGTATTCTGGAGATATGAGGAAGTGTTGAGTTCAGTTTCAAGATATGTATTTGTGTGGATATAGGCCTTCCTTAGATATTCTTCCTTCCATAAGCTTATGTGAGTTTGTGCTCATGTCAGGTTTTTAAAATATGGCTATAAAATTCAATTCTCCTTTAAAGGGTGTGCCTATTATTTTTGTATTGCTACTTTGCTAAGTATACTACTCTATTTTTGCTATATCTATTCTTTTATTTTGTTCACTGAAATTCATCATGAAATCAGAGATTTGAAAGGGAAAATGAGGATCATCAAGTATAACATCTTGCCAAGGTCAGGAACCCCTCTCCAGACAGCTTGTACTCCACCCTTCATTTAATTTCTGATATTTCACTGAATAGCTCTAACCGCTGCAGGCTGTTTATATTTATTACACAATTCCCTTCTCACAACTTGCTTCACTTTTTCTAGTTCTCTACAACAGCTATGTGGCTGCTGTGTTTCCTTTTTGAATGTCATTTGAATATTTAAAGACAGCTCTACTATTCCCATTGTTCTTTTTAAAAATACTTAATCCATTTATGCTGACTTTCAACATGTGAATCCTTACAGTAAAGCACAGTAGTTTATAGCTATCATCTGAAAAGCTCTACTACTGAGTGATACTGTTATCCAAAGCTGAACTGTATGCTTTTATGGATATCTCTGTAGATTCCATGAACTATGAGATCACACATTCTGAAATACTGACTTATAATGTAATTAACTGGAATTGTATCTTTATAATTTTGTATGCATAGAGCTCTGTTTTTTAACTTATTTTTTGATGAAGTATATTTGCTTAGTTAAATTTTTTAGGAAGCTATTTAATAAATACATTTAATTTTAAGTTAAACTTTCCATGACCTCTTTGCAGAGTTTCCTTTTAGATAAATCAAATTATGTTATGATTGGGAAAAAAAAGCCTTTTCAGTTTTTCTCTTTTGGATATGCTTTTCATTGTAGTATACTAATGTGTGGACAGTAGATCTCATGTATCAAGGGCACTGCTAATTATGCAAATATTTGCGTCCTACCAGGACCTATTGATATCAGCCATCTGTGTGTTTAATAAATTTCCCAAGTGATATTTACTAAAATTTGATAACATTTAAAAGATTTTACTTATGATCTCAACAAGATTGAATCAAGAATATGAGTCATATACTCAGTTTATTGTTACAAAATAAAATTATATAAATTTTGTGTATTTGGAACCATAAAATAAATGGTGGCTTTAGAAAATAATGTATAATTTTGATTATCACCTAAATCTAAGCAGGACATTTTCTTTCATTGGAATTTTGCCACCTAATATAGTAACCTAAATAAAAAAGACAAAACTATAAGGCAAAATGAAGGCCTGTGTAATTATCTGGCATTAATAAATTATACATTTATTAATAATTAAGATTATATGATTTCTAAAAATCCTTTAAGCTTTACATTTTTTACTACATTAAAACTGTATTTGCAGAGTTGGCACAGAAGCTACCTTAGGTAAGAAAATTGACTACATAGACTTACATGCCTTTTTCTTTACACAAGTGCATTTCTAAGCTATAAGCAATTAATTAGTCCTTCTCTTTATAAAGTCAGAAAAATTGATTTATTTCCACATATTTCTCCCAAAAGGAGTTTCTTCTTTACACAGTAAATTTCTTTTCCAGACAACCATGCCCCAAGCAGTGAAGTGTAAGAAAGTCCTAGACCATTGATGTGGGGTTTTTAATTATTGTCTATTAATGAAGAGTCTTAACCTGATAACTTGTTTTCCAGAGTGAACTTCGAGGAAATATACTTACATGAGAATTCAATGGGCTTCCTAGGAAAAGCAAGGAAAGGAACTTATGACTATGTATGAAACACTAGAACTCATGCCCTCAGAAGAGAAGGTGAAAAAGGACACTCTCTATTCTTTTCAGGGGTGTTATGAGTGAACACGTAATTTCTATTAAGCTTGGAGACATTTAAGATATTTGGGTGCCATGATGGGAAGAGTCTTGGATTTTCAGCAGGGAGAGAGGCTGTTGGGTGTGTCTTTTGATTTAGCCACAGGGCTATGCCATCCCATGTTCTCCGTGTTCCTTCAAAAATGGGAAGCTATAAATTAGAATAATATTCAGTCTTCTCAACATGTCTTTCCAGACTCTACAAAATCTGGCTCCTACCTAGTTTTGAACTATTCTCTTCCTCACTTACTATGTTTCAGCCACAGTCAATTTTGGATGATTTTCTTTTAGCTGTTATTGCTTACCATAGGCTCATCCCAGAAGCTTTGCAGGCTGGTTCCTTCATGTCTTTTTTTTTTTTTTTTAACTTCCACCCTTTTCTCCCCCTCCCCCAGTTATGGAGCTATAATTGACATAAAATACTGTGTAAGTATAAGGTGTACAACGTGTTGACTTGATACCTTTATATATTGCAAAATTATTACCACCAGAATATAAGCTAACACCTCCATCACACCACATAATTACCATTTCTTTTTGTGGTGAGAACATTTAAGATCTACTTTCTTAGCAACTTTCAAGTATATAATACATAGTTATTAACTATAATCACCCTACTGTATATTACAGCAGTCCACAACCTCTTCGGCACCCGGGACCGGTTTTGTGGAAGACAGTTTTTCCACGGGGGTGGGGGTTCAGGCGGTAATGCGAGCGATAGGGAGCTGCAGGTGAAGCTTCGCTTGCTCTCCTGCTGCTCACCTCCTGCTGTGCGGCCCGGTTCCTAACAGGCTGCAGACAGGTACTGGTCTGCAGGCCCGGGTTGGGGACCCCTGGTATATTAGATCACTAGAACCTATTCAGCTTATAACTGGAAGACTGTACTCTTCCAATATCTCCCCATTGTTCCCACCCCACCCCACCCCAGTCCCATTTTAGTCTCTGTTTCTATGAGTTCAGCTTCTTTAGATTCCACATATAATTGTTATTGTTACCAAGTCCAGGCTCATACTGCTTGCCACACAACAGGCCAATAAATCAAGAGACAGGTTGTTGGGGCAAGGAATAGTGACTTTATTCAGAAAACCAGCAGACCAAGAAGATGGTGATCAAGTGTCCCAAAGAACCATCTTGTCCGGGTTTGGATGCGAGTTTCTTTTAAAGAACAAAGACGGGGAAGTGAGAAGGTAAACTAAAAAAGGCAATAAGTTGTTGCAAATATTTTCTGGTTCTGGCCAGACTCTGGAGGGGATGTGTTAATTTCTTCTTTCCTGGAGCTGACAAGGTGGGCCTGGTCAAGGTGTTTCCTATGAGCTAAAGAAAGGTATTTTAGCTTAATGCTCAGGTATGGGAGGCAGGGTTCCTAGAGATAGGGCATTATGTATACTTTAAGCTCTAGGAAGCATCCCTTTAGTGGTTAGCTTGTAACAAAAGCAATAGAATACAAAGGTTAAAGTAAAAGAAACAGATCCAATATGGAGTCAGATTTGTTCTTCCCTGTTACAATATCATGTTTCTCTATCTGACTTATTTCACTCAGTAGAAGGCCCTCAAGGCCCATCCATATCACAAACAGCAAGATGTCCTTCTTTCTCGTGGCTAAATAATAGTCCATCATTATTATATAAGTACAACATTATACACACACCACCCATACATATATACCAAATTTTCTTTATCCATTTATGCATTGACAGACACACTTAGGTTTTTTCCATATCTTGATATTATGAATAATGTTACAATGAACATAGAGTACAGATATCTCTTCAAGAAAATAATTGGCTTTACTTTGTATATTTACCCAAAAGTCAGATTGTTGAATCATATGGTAGTTCTATTTTTAATTTTTTTAGGAACTTCTATACTATTTTTCATAGTGACTGCACCAGTTTACATTCCCACCTACAGTACACAATGGTTCCCTTTACTTGCCAACGCTGTAATCTCTTGTTTATTTGATAATAGCCATTCTAACTTGTCTGAGGCAATATCTCATTTGGGTTTTGATTTGCAGTTTCCTGATGATTAGCAATATTCAGCACCTTTTCATGTACTGGTTGCCTGTTTGTATGCCTTCTTTGGAAAAATATCTATTCAGTTCCTCTACCCATTTTTTTCCAGCTTTATTTTTTTTTTTGAGGTATAATTGACATACAGAACTATATAAATTTAACATGTACAGTATAATGACTTGACATATATATCTGTATATATATAGTGAAATGGTTATCACAGTAAGTTTAACATCCATCATCTCATATATATACCAAAAAAAGAAAAAGTGTTTTGTTTTTCTTGTGACGAGAACTTAGGATTTACTTGCTAAACAATTTTCAAATATACCATACAGCACTGTTAACTATGCTCATCATGTTTTATATTATATCCCCAGTACTTACTTATCTTATAACTGGAAGTTTGTATCTTTTGAACAACTTCATTCAATTCCCCTTCCCCTATCTGCTGCCTCTGGTAATCATAAATCTGATGTCCTTTTCTATGAATATTTTAAGATCCACATATAAATGAGATCATACAGTATATGCTTTCTCTGTATGACTTATTTTACTTAGCATAATGCCCTCAAGGTCTATCCATGGTGTCACAAATGGCAGATTGTCTCTTTTTTTTGGCTAAATAATGCTCCATTTTATATATATATATATATATATGTGTGTGTGTGTGTGTGTGTGTGTGTATGTGTGTGTGTATAAATATAAATACACACACACACACACACACACACACACCACCTCTTCTTTTTCAACTCACCCATCAGTGGGCACTTAGATTGTTTCCATGTCTTGGCTGTTGTAAAAAATGCTACTATGAACATGGGGGTGCAGATATCTCTTCAACATAGTATTTTCATTTCCTTTGGATATATTTCCAGAAGTGGAATGGATAGATCATATGGTAGTGCTATTTTTAATTTTTTGAGGATCCTCCATAGAGTTTCCCATAGTGGCCATGCCAATTTATACTCCACCAACAGTGCACAAGGGTTCCCTTTTCTCCCCATCCTCACAGTACTTGTTGTCTCTTGTCTTTTGATGATAGCCATTCTAACAGGTACAGGGTGATATCTCATTGTGGTTTTGATTTGCATTTCCCTAATGCTTTGTGATGTTGAGCACCTTTTCATGTACTTTTTGGCTATTTTTTTAAATTAATGAATTTATTTATTTTTGGCTGCATTGGGTCTTCATTGCTGTGCACGGGCTTTCTCTAGTTGTGGCGAGCGGAGGCTACTCTTTGTTGCAGTGCGTGGGCTTCTCATTGCAGTGGCTTCTCTTGTTGCGGAACACGGGCTCTAGGTGTGCGGGCTTCAGTAGTTGTGGCACACAGGCTCAGTAGTTACAGCATGTGGGCTCTAGAGTGCAGACTCAGTAGTTGTGGCACACAGGATTAGTTGCTCTGTGGCATGTGGGATCTTCCTGGACCAGGGCTCGAACCTGTGTCCCCTGCATTGGCAGGTGGATTCTTAACCACTGAACCACCAGGGAAGTCCCCTGGCTATTTGTTTATCCTCTCTGGAAAAATATCTATTCAGCTCCTTTGCTAATTTTTAAATTGGATTAGCTTTTGTTTTTTCTCTTTTGTTGTATGAGTTTTTTAATAAGATATATGATTTGCAAATATTTTCTCCCATTCTGTACATTGTCTTTTCATTTTGTTGATGGTTTCCTTTGCTGTGGAGAAGCTTTTTAGTTTGATGTAGTCCCACTTGTTTATTTTTGCTTTGCTTGCCTTTGCTTTTGGTGTCAGATTCAAAAAATCATCACCAAGACCAATGTCAAGGAGCTTACCTTCTATGTTTTCTTCTAGGAGTTTTAGGGTTTCAGGTCTTACATTCAAATGTTCAAGTCTTTAATCCATCTTGGGTTGAATTTTGTGTATGGTGTAAGATAAGGATCTAGTTTCTGTCTTTTGCATGTGACTGTCCAGTTTTCCCAGCAACATTTATTGAAGAAACTATCCTTTCTCCATTGTGTATTCTTGGCTCCTTTGTCATACATTAATTGACCATATATGCATGGATTTATTTCTGGGCTCTCCATTGGTCTATATGTCTTTTATGCCAATATCATAGTTATGATTACAATAGCTTTGTAATATGGTTTGAAATCAAAAAAGGGTGATGCCTCCAGCTTTGTTCTTTTTCAACATTGTTTTGGCTATTCGGGGTCTTTTGTTGTTCCATACAAAAGGATCTGGATATTTATTTCTTCAGGTTAAGGAAGTTTTCTGTCATTATTTTTTTTTAGTCTTCTGTCCCCTTTTCTCTCTTTTCTTTTCTTGAACCCCTATAGTGAATATAATGATGGTGTTCCATAAACCCTGTTAAGCTATCATCAATTTTTTCATTCTTTTTTTTCATTCCTTTGATTGAATTAATTCCACTTCTCTGTCCTTGAGTTTGCTGATCTTTTCTTCTGCTTCATCTAGTCGGCTGCTCAGTCTCTCTATGGAATTTGTAAGTTCAGTTTTTATACTCTTCAGCACTGTGATTTCTGTTTAGTACTTTTTTAATATTTTCCCTTTGTTAAAATTCTCCCTTCGTTCATGCATGTTCTTCTGACCTCAGTGAGCATCTTTATGACCATTATTTTGACTCTTCTGTGAGTCTCCATTTCATTTTGCTCTATTTCTGTAGTTTTATCTTGTTCTTTTGTTTGGAACATATTCCTCTGTTTCTTCATTTTCCTTGACACTTTGTGTTGGTTTATGTGCGTTAGGTAAAACAGCCACCTCTCCCGGTCCTGACAGAGTGGTCTCATGTAGGAGATGAACCTCATCAACTAGCTCAGCCCGTGCTCCTGTTTGTCTCTTAAACCTTTATGATTGTCCAGACCTCCTTCTTTGTTCTTAGTGGCTTCCAGTAGTTTGAGGGTGTGCCAAGCTCCATCAATGTCCCAAAAGGGTGGATCACAGTCTGCACCTATATGCAGGTTGATTAGAAGCTGGATCCCTGGCAACATCTAGGAAAGTATATAGTTAAGGCACTCCTGGGGTAAACTAAAAGATGAGTATTTTTTGCCATCTCACACTGTACTGGGACCAGGTGTATGACTGTGTGGCGGGGATGGGGGGGGTACTCCTGAGCCCATTAAGGACTTCTTTGTTTGCTACAGTCCTGTGGGAATCCATTTAGAGTCAGATGATCTGGCAACCTGTCCCTTGGGTAGCAGGTGCTAAAGCTGGGGTGCAGAACTGTGTACAAGCTCTTGCTCTTTCCAAGGGAGGTGCTGGTGAATTGGAGCAGGCAGGAGAGAGAGGGTGAGGGAGGTGTCCACTGGCTTCCCTGTTCTCAGGTGAGGATCACAGCCAGCCTAGTAATATGTGCTAAATTAGAAGCCTGAATGTATACAAATAGACCCCATTCAGGTAAAGACTGGGAGATGGGCAATTTTTGCTACTCTCTGCACTGAGCCTTGGGATGATAGCTGCAGAGAATGCTTGCTCCTGTTAATTACTTCTTTATTTGCTATGGTCTTGTGGGTCTCATGAGATCAAACCCCATTGGCTTTCCCAGGTAAATGTTTTGGGGGCCTGTCCCTCAGTTGGGAGTCTTTAAAGTTGGGCTGCTATATGTAGGGTACAAACTCTTCACTTTTCAGGAAGAAGCTGGGACTTGGGAGTTTTTCTCCTTATTTTACGGTGCTGTGCTGGGGATAAGGTTTATAATGAGAGAGCATCTCAGCCTTTCCTACCCGTTTCATTGTGGATATTTTCTAATTCTCCCAATGTGTAGGAGTTGCTCAGCTAATTTCTGGATTTCTTTAAGAGGGAATTGCTCCATATGTAGCTATTCATTTGGTGTGTCCATGGGACGAGGGGAGTTCAGGAGCCTCCTGTCGTACCATCTTTAAAGATGGCCTTCTTTCATGTCTTTAGTGTCTCTGCTCAACTATGAATTCCTCAGAGAAACTTTTCCTTTGAATTCAATTTACGGTAGCTTCTATTGTGTCACCCTATGATACTTTATTCATGGTATTGATTACTCTCTGTAATAATTAATGTTTATTTTTTTTTAATTTTTTCTTTTGCCCTCCACTAGTACTAAGATTTATGAGAACAGGTGTATATAATATATATATATGTATTATATGTTATACATATATATGCATTATGTATTATTATAATTTATAATATATAGTTCAATGAGCTCACTTTCTCCATCCATCAGTTTGGATTTTGCATATAAAATATTCTATATGTTTAAATATAGAAAGATCTCTGATGAAATGTAGCTTGTTCTTAATTGTTAAATAATTTTTATATAATGTATATATTCTATATAAAGACAAGTCTTTAATTTGAAAGTCAACTTGCTGCTTCACTCAGTTTTTGACCTACTGAAGTTGAATTGTTGGAAAGGAAAAATGTGAATACAGGCCTTTATTGAAGAAGACCAAAAAAAATTACGAGTGTGAAGAATCAGTCTGTGATTCTGGAATGTTAGCGTGCTTCATCTTAGAAATCCAGTGATTAGTTGTACAAAATTTGTCCAGAATGAAACTCAGAGATGGAAACAAGATGATCCTTACTAGAAAGATCTCAGAAGATAATGCTCCAAAAGACAGAGTTGCTATAGGATGAAAGTCATGTTAGTCCTTCCATTAAAAAATAATAATAATAATGGACTAGCTTCTTTGAATCCCATTAGAATAAGATGCTTAGGAAAAGAGCATTGCTGATCTTTTGAGTTTCAACAAAACAGTGAGACTCAAGGCATCATTAATATGAACAGAAGGCAATAATAAATTAAAGAAGATAAAACAGGGAGCTTCCTGTAAGTTGAGAAGAAGAATCATACCAATATAACACCAAATGGGTCTTGCTCATAAAAGAAACTTTGAAATTTTGACTCAAGAAAATCAGAATAGCACTACAAATATCTGTAGATTTGTTTACTCTGTGCTATAAAGTTGAGAGCACCAACCAAAAATAAACAATTGTAGTGGCAAATTTAGGGATTTGTTGAAGTGATTTTACTAGAGAAAAGATAATGGTATAATTGGCATATTAAATTGTGTAATTGGCATATTAAATCATAGTTGAACCATGCTGTGCTGTTTATCTGGAGTCTACACTGTCTACTCCTGTCATCAAAACTGTATTACTGTATTATTGTATCATTACTGCTGTACCTAATCAGCAAAGGCCTCTTCATTCAGGAAGTCTTCTCAGTCCCCTGAACCCAAGTATGATTCCTCCTTTAGAGACCAAGATGTCTTATGTAAGTTTTAATTATGTACTCAGTATTGTAATTATTTTAATCTTATGTGTCTCCCTCACTTTACTGTAAGTCTTATGCTCTCTGGATCTGTATCTCTGTTTATAATTGAATTGCCAATATCTAGTTCAGTGACTAGATGCTGAATGAATGACCATAACTTGCTGTTGGGTGATATAGGAGAATTACCTCAGCCTAGAGAAGATATGCTTACTGACCAATAATTTTTTTTCCGTGATGTTAGACAATATTTTCCCAACCTCTCCAATTTTACAGTGGAATCTGGTAGAAAGACAAATAATTACATAGTAACTATATTGTTACCTAATAATACACATTTTTTCTGATAAATAATCATACCTTTGAAGATTGTCAACACTCAATTTTTTTTAACATCTTTATTGGAGTATAATTGCTTTACAATGGTGTGTTAGTTTCTGCTGTATAACAAAGTGAATCAGCTATACATAAACATATATCCCCACATCTCCTCGCTCTTGCATCTCCCTCCCATCCTCTCTATCTCACCCTTCTAGGTGGACACAAAGCACCGAGCTGATCTCCCTGTGCTATGTGGCTGCTTCCCACTAGCTATTTTACATTTGGTAGTGTATATATGTGCATACCACTCTCTCACTTTGTCCCAACTTACCCTTCCCCCTCCCCGTGTCCTCAAGTCCATTCTCAATGTCTGTGTCTTTATTCCTGTCCTGCCCCTAGATTCTTCAGAACCACTTTTTTTCCCCATATATATGTGTTAGCCTACGGTATTTATTTTCTCTTTCTGACTTACTTCGCTCTGTATGACAGACTCTAGGTCCATCCACCTCACTACAAATAACTCAAATAACTCAATTAACAGTCTGCGGTCTTCTGCCAGCATTCAGTAGGTGTTTGCTAGGAGCTGTTCTACATGTGTATGTATTTTTGATGTGTTTTAGGGGAGGAAGGTGATCTCCACATCTTACTCCTCCGCCATCTTGAAACTATCCTAATAAACAATTTTTGACTGTCCATTCACCCTTTACTATTATGAATTTGCTTATAAACCCAAATTATAACTTATATATACCCATCTTGAAGTGATTTGGGAGGTATGTATTAAAATAAGAGAACTCATAACTCGTATTTATTGACCATCTATCATGTGCTTTCTAGGCCTTTATGTATTAATTATTTTACTTAATCTTTATAACTACCCTAGGAAGTGTAGTTATGGCCTCTCTTTTCATAGGTGTTGAAAATGAGACTGTGTTTAAAACCCGTATCCAGCCAGTGTGTAACAGAGGTTATATTACAATCCAAATCTACCTTTTACCAAAACTTCTGTGTACTCTTTCCACTTTTCTAAGAATAGTGAACCAAATTTTTTTCTGAAAATTTCACGTTACATATCTAAAGCCATAAAATAGTAGGAAAATGTCAAATACCATGTGCTATTTATACAGTGGATAAAAATGCTTTGCATTACATTAAACTTGTAACTTTAAAGCAGTGTGACATTTTAAATTGTTTGACTAGCTGGCTTCTTTAAGGAGCTACTCACTGTAGTGGAGGAAACTCTTCCATTCACATGTGACAAACATCTAGGTGGTACAACAGTATATGGTATTTCAAGAAATTAAAATTGTAATGTCATAGCTGAAAGGACTTATAAATGATTATTCCACACATCTGTCTTGAGTCATAAGATTGTTTAAATTATTCAGTATAGTCAACAGTTGTTTTTAAACTTAAAACCCCTTCAGGCCATACCAGTATTTTATTTATTCTTCAACTGTCCAACCAAAACTTCTGGCAGTCTAATTTAAAGCTTTCCATTGTCCATCTGTAGGACAACTCACTAGAATCTGTGTGTGTGTGTGTGTGTGTGTGTGTGTGTGTGTGTGTGTTTAAATCATCTCTTTTCTCTAAGAATATTACTTAAGATTATACAAAGACTGAACATCACCTACAGGATGTTTGTCAAGTTTCTCTAGTAAAATTTGTGTCATTATAAATGATTTAAATCTCACTAGTGACCCCTAAATTAAGTATATATTAATAGCTTTTATGGTAACATATTGAATTTAAATAGCTAAATGTATATTAATTGTAGAGTGGAAAAATTAAGTCCAACAAAATTTACTATACAATTGTTTGATATTCCACCAGATTCCATTGTAAAACTGAGAATTGGGAAATTTTTAACTACTTGAAATTATAAAAGCTTAAAAACCTATTAAAAATCTCCTAAATTATATACTATAAGAAGCCTAGTAAAGTTTATGCAAAAGTAGCAGCTTTTATTTTTATTCCTCAATAGAAGAAAAAACTTGAAAAATATATAGTACTAGCAATTCTATAAGTATGTGTTTTAATACTAATACTCTTTTCCTATTTTAGTTGTAGCATCAGATTATTAAAAAGCAGTCTAATGTATCAAACTAAACATTTGTGTGAACATTATTCAATTAATTAGATATCTGTGGTTATTAGGTTTTACTATTTTTCCTCTCATGGATGTAGGTTTAAAAAAAAATTATATCCTCTGATTATAGGAGACAGCAAAGTTCAGACTTTAGATTGAAAAGGTAACTAACTCTGGTGTTTACTAGTACTGGTAGATATTCCATTACAACAAATATTTTTAATAAAATATACTTGGACTAGATAGTTTTTGACATTTTTAATGACAAATTAAATTTGACTATGTAAAATACTTTTCTTTAAAGTTACTTTCAATTCATCCTGTTTAACTTCAGGATTCTATTCTAGCCCACTTATGCATGCATGCTAATATTAGTTCAAATTTTAAATATAATCTTTGTTGTAAATTCTTTCTGAACAAATTAGAGCATATGTGTGTTGAAGATGAACTTCTAGTTTAATTTTTCAAAACCCTTCCAAAGATAATTAAATAATGTAAAATAATGGGTCTTTGATTTTGTTGTTAATTCCAGTTTCACTGTCATGTTTATTTCATGGTGTCCAAAATGTACTTCTGAATGCTGACTTACAGATTTATCAGTTCTGGATAATGATCCTGAGTGGTGTAACAGAGGAGCATTGGCATTATGGCATGTCCAGGAAACAAGTAAAAGACAGCTGGCATTTTTAATGTCTTTCTTTTCTTTTTAATCTATGGAAGTCACAGTATTGGGGGATTATGATTTTCATGGCATTATCATTTTGTTATATTTTTTTCTGATTTAGATTTCTAATAAATTCCACTTGATTTTCACTGTCACTATCCATGTCAATGTTCTTAGTGTATTATTATGAAAATATGTTTATCTTCTGTCATATTTGCTTCTTTCTAGTTCATCTCTTATTCTCAATCTAACTTTGCAAGATTGCTCTTCTAAAATCTAGTGCTTTATACATATATCCTCCAATTTAAAGGCCTTCATTGACTCCACACTGTCCATTTTTTCATACATCAATCACATACCTACTTATACTAGACGCTGTGCATGTAGAACACAAGAGCTAGGCCCAAGTCCTTGTCCTGCCTTTTTATACTTAGTTCATATCTAGTGCTCCATACTCAGCTCCTTTTTCCTCTGTACAGTTATTCCACTTTAGCCAACTGTCTTTTACTTGTTCCCTGGACGTGCCATAATTATTCTATTGCTTTTTATCAGAATATCCTCTCCACTTGTTTAAAAGCTTTACTTTTATTCTTTTTAAGCTCTGCATATGTATTGATTCATTTCATATTATAGCATCTCTGTGAGTTAGGTACTACTGATATCCGAGTTTTGCAGATAAGGACACTGAGGCACAGAAGGATGAGGTAACTTGCTCAAGGTTACACAGCAAATGAGGTAGAAGTGGGAATTAAACTCTGACATTCTGACTCAAAAATCTGATCTCTCAACTAGTTTATTTTGAGATCTACCCATCCCCCCTCCTTTCTCCACTTCTTTTTCTCTTTCTTTCTCTCCACTTCTCCCTTTTTCTCTTCTCTCATTCTTTCAGGAATAATATAAATTCCTAGCTGTGTAGTGTCCTGGCTAGAGATGCAAGGCGATATTTGCTTTAATGTCATCTTCTTTTCTGAGTGATAATCTCCTTCCTGAGTTAGTACATTCCTGCCTGGGATCTTCCCTCTGTGCTGGCATTTGCAGAGGTGCCTGCATCTACATTTGATCCCACTTTTCTCTGCAACATCCTGCGTTATGACAACAAATGCTCCTCAGTGTCTGCTGGCTCTATGTTTCTTTCTTTTCTTTTTTTTTTTTTTTAATCCCTTCACAATATGGGAAATTTGGCTGCCCTTCTATACCTCGGTGGCATTATGAGAGTGTCCGTGGGCTTTTCTACACCAATCTCCTTTCATAGTTACCTCAATTCTGTTTTCTTTTGGCATGGAATTCTGGGGAACTTTCCAGACCTTGATACCTCCCAGGGAAAGCAAGGGAAGAGAGCAACTACATCCTGTATTTTAGTCCTGGTTCTAAGCCTCTCACTTCTCCAACTCTATTACCTTTTAATTTCTTATCTCTGTACTAATAACTCTGCAGTTCTTATTATTTTTAATTCTCCTGTCTTAAGGCTAAACCACGATTTTTATTTGTTTGCTGCTTTTAATGTTTTGAAAATCAGGGATTTGATGTCTCTATTTTTGGTTCCACTGTCCCTTAGGGCACCAAGTTTCTACAAATAGCTGGGCCATTCAGGACAAGAAAAAGGGGAGGATGAAAAGCAATTCTATTAAAAGATTTTGATGTCATTTCCTCACATTGACATCAGATTGGAGGTAAAAAATAAGGTTGATGAGAATGAGCTTATAGGGAGCCAGGATGATGAAAATTTTGTTTTAACGTGATAAGATAAATAATAGGAAGGCGTTTAATATTTTTGACAGAAGTAACTAACAGGGAGGTTATATGGAGGAATTTTGTTATTTTAGCCTGTGATATGATAAAATGAAAGAGGGAGACAACAGAAGGTAGATTATTAAGTACTTTATCGTCAATGTTTTTCCTCCTGAGTGTGTTTTATTTACTAGTTTATATTAATGCTTTTGTTTTTTCATGGAAGAATGGTGTCCACCTTCCCATGAAATGTGAAATAATTTTTGACAGTTCCATTTTTACTATATTATGTGCTCCTTAGTGTATATTCATTTAATTAAACTACCAATAACTCATAGGGTTTTAATATGTGATTTGTGTTATCATGTCATAACTTTTAACCTTATTTTATAAAATGAAAATGAATACTTAAGTGTACCTGCCATCACTTCTAAGTGACTGTCTCTTTTATTCATGGTTTGTTTCCTCTGACAAGGTTCTCAGCCGACAGTTCTTATCTCTGTGTTTTTATAGTTTCTTAATTATTCACTGTCATTTTAAAATGAATGCTCCAGAAATACTTGAGTATTTACATACTCTTTGTCACCTTGCTTAACTTTGCATGTCTCATAGAAGTGTCTTGATAATTATTGTAATAGAACTTGAGAGAAGTTATGTCAGCCTGCACATACCATTAGTGCATTAATGTGTCAAAATAGCGGTGAATGACACAGCTCTAGGCAGTCTTAAAAGCTGCTAATGGCAGGCCAACTCTAAGGAATTGATTTGTAAGCAATACTAAGGCTATAAAACTTTCTCCTTGATATATAGTTCAGAAAGCCTTGTTCTGTTATTCACCTTATTTTTAGTAAATGAGTAATAGCTCTTTGAATAAGAGAACAATCTATAAAGACAATATAGTTGATGTGCTTTATGTTAAAGTAGCAATAGAAAACTTCAAAGAGCAAAACTAACAAGGTAGCAGCGTGTTAAAATTAATTCAGTTGTTAACATTTAAACTGCAATTTAATCACAGGTCAAATCTCATAAGTTATTGTTTTGTGGTTAATAGAAATGGATGTGGTAAAGTGGTTTGTCAAGCTAATAGCTTTTTGACACCTAGAAGAGATTGAAGAGAAAAATATTTGAAATGTGAAACAAACTTCATAAATATAAATTTATGAGGAATAATATAATCAATATAAATATAGTTATGTGTTGGTTTTTAAAACTGAAAAAGTATATTTTAAAACTAAGAGTATACAAAGTTCCAAGCCTAATGTACTTTATGACTTAATACACTTTACGTTGCATTTTAGATTAAAATGTACTTGTATTGTTTTTCTATACATGAGTCAGAGATACTTATAACACTATATTGTTGTTTGGGCTGAGTCCGTCTCTCTTTTAGGGGGCTTCCTTAGAATCGGGGCCGTCCCCGTCATGCTTATCATTCTGGCTTCCAGGACTAAGCCCAATATATAGCACAAACTGGGAGCCCAGTTAGAATTTTATATAAAAGAATGTGTGCTCCCTCAAGGGCCAAACCATATCATTTTAATATAAGGCAGTTTTTTTTATAAGTGTCACAAGAATGGCACAAAGGATAATTCAAGTAAGATGAACATATGTCTCAGATTTCCCAAAACTTGCTCCATATGGATAGTTGTTGGAAGGAAAAACAGTGTACTATAGTACATTTCACTGGAATTGACATTCAGATTTGCACATAAAACAAATGAGTTCCGTTAGAGTATTTGAAAGTTTCTGTTTAACCCTAAAATTTGTAACTCTGATTGAGATTCATGGCTAAACCATACGAAAGTGACTGCAAATAAATTGCTATTTTGAATGAATCTAGAAGTACTTTTTCAGTGGAGAATGAGCTTAGCTAAGTAACAAGCAGCATCATAGCTCATGGGTTTTATTCCATTGCAAGTGACAAGGAAGGAGGAATTTCAGGAAGACTCTAAAGAGCTTTGAAATTTCCCAGGGTGTGTTTGAGAACAGTTTTGGGAAAAAAGATGACTTCATTTATTTTTTATTTCTTTCCTCCACTCTTCATTCCATCTTCATGCTTTTTCCTGGTTTGCATTAAGTAGTTGAAAATATAGTGACTTTTTGATACAATTTCTTTAATCAGACTGGAAATACAGTATTGCAATATCAGAACAAAATATAAGAAATATTCAACATAAAATTTTAAAGTTAGATTTCAATAAAAATATGTGCATATATATAAAGTTTTCATTTATAAAGGAAATAAGAATATTTTTCTAACATATAATTACAGGCTGAATTCATAGGGAATTTTACACTCAGTATTACAGTACTTTTTTTAGAAGTGAAGAAAAACAATATGGCATAGTTCCCAAACTTTTCCATACATTAAAATTACTTTAAAATTCCTTACTTCAACTTTACAATATTTTAATACAAACTGTGCATTCTTTCCTAACTTCCTGTTTCAAATTGCTCCCTCAACTTATAATTTACTACTCTGGAGACAGTGGTTGACTTTTTATGGGGTGATTATTTTCCAGTTGTTTCTTCTTTCAATTCCCTTTTCTGCTTTTCCCCTCTAAGCACCCACAAACACATGTACATGTCTTTTCTCATTTACTTGATATGTGGCCTTTACAATGAGGCCATCTTTCTGTGAAAATGAAATTTTATATCTTGTTAAAAATTCCAGAACGCTGTGTCCCAAATGGGTATACATTTCTGAATACAAGACCCTAAATCTGAAAAGCCAGAAGGGAAAATGGCTTGCTTGTAATATCCATAACTACTTATAATAATGCAAACTCATAGATTTACTAAGGTAATGATTTACAGTCATGTAAATTCCCATAAGTAAGGTTTTCATCTCCGAAAGCGTTCCATAGCACAACAAAACAGATTTGTCGCTCACTTAATTATGACTGTATATCTTCATAGCACTTACTAGTCATGCCTCACACTCGCCTTAAGCAGATCATGTTCCACATTCATTTTTGGTTCTGTCCAAAGGTCTGATTATTTTGCACTTAGGTTGATTTCACTGAGACCTTGATCTTAAAGATCCATGAATGTTTTAAAAAACAATGTTTCAGTGTTCCTATTCATAACATTTTATAAACTTTCAGGTAAGACGTTCCAGTTAGTGACTGTTTTCCCCAGCCTTGCTCCATCCTCAGTCATCCTAATAAAAGAGAACACATTGATTAAGATGAATATGTGTAATATACATACACACACACATATGTATACACGTACATAATATCTCTTAAACAAGACTTTGCAGGGTAATATGTTTGGGAGAGAGAAGCTATAACTTCTCTGCAAAGAAATGCAGACTTGACTGTGTATATAATTTTTGGTAGTAATAAAGATGATAAAAAGTACAAGGTAATTGAGGGATGGGAAAAAAAATTGAGCCAACTGGCATGAAGAACTGGAACTTTAACCTTTATTTAAATATCTACAGATAGTATCTTCAAGTGTATAAAAGCCTGTATTCTTGAAGCTAAGAAATTATAAGGATAAATATAAGTGATTCAGTTTTGTTTACTATTAGTTTAAGTAATACTAAATCACATACTGTATGAAAAATATTTTTATTGCCAATAAAATGCAACTCACTTTTTTCTCCTCCATAAGAAAATAGAAGTCTCAGGAAGAATTTCTTCAATGCCTGTTTTTATAGACACTTTGGGAATCCACTTTCACAGTGAAAAGAAAATCTTTCCTTGAATTTGAGGACAGCTTTCGTGTCTCCCATGGCTCTCACACTTACATAAATCTCCTCTGTCCTGTTTCTTCAGAACAGTCCCTCATACAGTCGTCATCTTCCTCCTATTTCTTTAACCTTTGCAGCTGCTTACACTCCCTTCAGCATCCAGTATATTCATGACTCTAGGATATTTGGACCAAAAACAAGACCTCCTTCCATGACACATTAACTACTCTCAGTCTCCCTTTCTTCATGGCCAGGCTCTAGAGAAGGGTCCAAATGTATCGCCTTCATCTGCTTACCTTTTATGATGCTCCACTTATTGTAGTCTATCTTCTACCACCCAGTGGCAAATGTTTTTGTCAGGAGCAGCAGTGAACTGTTGAATGCAGAATCCAAAGAACATGTTTTGAAGTATATAGTTTCTTACTTTAGATTTGTTTGATTGATTTTGTTTTTCCAGTATTGGCCACTGTGACCACTTCTTCTGTGTTGGTACTTTTTCTATTTTGACTTAGCTTTGTGACATAGACTGGGTAGGCACTGTAGCGTAGTGTTTGATTTCATGAAACTCGTCAGAAATACCTGGATTTATTGTCCCTATTTTGCTATTTAATGTCGATTACTTTGGGCATGTTACTTAATCTCTCTAAACTCAGTTTTGTTTTCTTTGAAGTAAAGATGGTAATCATGTCTACCTCATAGGGTTGTAAGGATCAATTATTTTTTAAATTATTAAAGAGCCTATTATGCATGTCTGGTGCATGCTGAGTCCTCAATAAGTGACAGGTATTATCAATATTTTTAAACCATGAGGACACTCTTCCCTCTCCCTTCCTTACTCTTCCCCCTCTATATCCACTCCTCTATCCTTCCTCTTTTTCTTTCCCTCTCTTCCTTTTCCTCTTTTTTCTTCCTCTGTCCTCCCATCCTCCTCCCTTCCTCTGAGTCTCTTTCTTTAGTCCTCTCAGATGCTCCAATCACTGCCATGGCTATTGCTACCGATAAATCCCAATCTGCTTATCCATTTCACATTTTTCTCAAGTGCTTCAGCTTCATATTGAATTTCACACTAAACAGTTCCAGCTGGGGATTTCCTTGGCACCTCAAAGACAGCATGTTCCAAGCTCAAGTGAACCTATCTCACCACTAACCTTACATCTGCTTCATTCCTATCTTAGTTATTGATGCCAGTCACTTAGTCCTGGAAGTTCTTTAATTTCACTGTCTCCTAAATCTGTATCATCTTTTCCATGCCTGCTCTTCCTTTCCCAGTTCATAATCTTCTTATTATCCATCTAGATTACTACAGTGGTCTGCTATATGGGCTCACAATCTTTGGTCTTGCATATTTCTCATCCAATATTCAAACCATTGCCAGTTGAAACCTTGCAAAGTGCAAATCTGATTTTCTTATATGACTTGTTAATTTTTAAGTTGTTCCTTATACAATCTCAGGTTAAAAAAACCTTCTTAACAAGGTATGCACATAAATGGCATAACTGCTTTGTTTTCTTTGTATTTGTATTTTGACGATTACTCTCTACGGCAAATGATCCTTTAATGACACGTTTTTGTCAATGTTCTATGTGCAGTTGAAAATAATTTCTTTTCTGCAGATACTGTGTGTAATGTTCTATATATGCCAATTAGGTCAAACTGATTAATCATGTAGTTCAAATTTTCAGTTGTGTTACTGGGTTTATTTGGGTTTTTTTGCCTGTTTATTCTACTAGTTATTGAGAGAGGTGCGTTAAAATCTCCTACTATGATTGTAGATATATGTATTTCTCCTTATTCCTCTGTTAAAATTTTCTTCATATACTTTGTATCTCATTATCATTAAACAGAAACTAATGACTGTATTATTTTCTTGTTGAAGTTATTTTATCATGATGAATTATCCCTTTTTAAATCTCTAGTGATTATTTTTACCTTCAAGTCTTCTTAGTCAGATATTAATATAGCCACACCTATTTCTTTTAATAAGTATTTTGTGGCATTTTTTTTCCATTCTTTTATGGTGCATTTTTCTGTTTTCTCATATTTTAAACATATTAGTTGTAAACCGCATGTGTTCTATCTTAGTTTTTAAACCTATTCTGAGCATCTCTGTCTTTTAATTGTAGTTTCAGTACTTTTAGATTTTATGCAGTTACTAATATATTTGCATTTAAACCTACCATCTTGCTATATATTTTCTATTTCTTTCATGTACTTTTGCTGTTATTACTCTCTTCCCTCTTTCTTATAAAAAACTTTAATTATATTTATATCCATTGTATTTAATTATATTACCTAATTAATTTATTTGATTGTTTCTCTGGTTCTTTTTGTGTTCATTTTTAGTGCTTATGCTCTAGATTTTAATATACATCCATGACTTACTAGTCTCCCTAAGCTAGTGCTATTTAGCACTTCCTAAAAATGCTGAAACCACACCTTATTTTAGCTTCATTTAGTCTCTTCTTACCTTTTGTACTATTGTTGTCAGACATGTTTCTTTCTATGATGTACATCCACAAGACACAAATAATATTGTTCTTCTAAGAAGTCAGTATTTTTTCTATACATCAACAAAATCACCTTTTCTAGGGCTCTTCATTCCTTCCTTCAGTTTCATCTTTCCATCTGGGGTCATTTTTCTTTCAGCCTGAGAAAATTCCTGTGTATTTTTTTTTTTGCGGTACGTGGGCCTCTCACTGTTGCGGCCTCTTCTGTTGCGGAGCACAGGCTCCGGACGTGCAGGCTCAGCGGCCATGGCTCACGGGACCAGCCGCTCCGCGGCATGTGGGATCTTCCCGGACCGTGGCACGAAGCTGTGTCCCCTGCATTGGCAGGCGGACTCTCAACCACTGCACCACCAGGGAAGCCCTCCTGTGTATTTTTTATATTGCAACCGATTATCTCACCTGGTGACTAATTCTCTTATCTTTTCTTTGTCTGAAAATATTTTGATTGCACCCTTATCTTTAAAGGGTATTTTCACTGGGTTAAAATCTGGGTTGGAAACTTTTTTCAATCTTTCAGAATTCAGCACATTGTCTACTGACTTCCATATTTCAATTGATAAGTTGGCTATCGGTCTTATTGTTACTCCTTTTAGAATTTATTTTAATCCTTGGATTTCATCAGCTTGACCTTGATGTGGTTACTTATGGTCTTCATGCTATTTACCCTGCTTATGGTTCCATGATCTTCTTAAATATGTGGGTTGATACCGTTGATCAGTTTTAGAAAATTCTTCATCATTATCTGTTCAAAGATTGCTTTTGCCACAACTTCCCTGTCGTTTCCTGTGGGTAGCCTAATTACAAGTATGTTAGACCTTTGTATGTTGTCCCTTATGTCTCTTGCACTCTATTTTGTTCTTTCCATGCTTTTCTCCTTCTATGTTACAGTTTACAAATTTTTTTATTGACCTGTTTTTTAGTTCACTAATTCTGTCTTCTCCTTCCAATCTACTATTAACCTCATTCAGTGAACTTTAAATTTCAGATATTGTGGTTGTACAATTTTTAAATGCCTACTTGATGCTTATTTTATAGATTCCAATTCCCTAGAGAAATTTTTTATCTTTCTATGAAATTTTTCAATCTTTTCCTTAATGATTAATAACATACTGATATTTTAATATTCTTCTTTGATCACTCCAGTATCTGAATCAAGTATTCATATACTTCTATTGTTTACTTTTTGTCCTGACTGATGGTCACGATCTCCTGCCTCTTTGCACAACAAGTAATTTTTTATTGTATGTCAGGCCTTGTATATAAAACAACTGTAAAATCTTTTTTTTTTTTTGGTACGCCGGCCTCTCACTGTTGTGGCCTCTCCCGTTGCAGAGCACAGGCTCCGGACGCGCAGGCTCAGCAGCCATGGCTCACGGGCCCAACTGCCCTGTGGCATGTGGGATCTTCCCGGACCGGGGCACGAACCCGTGTCCCCTGCATCGGCAGGCGGACTCTCAGCCACTGCGCCACCAGGGAAGCCCCACAACTGTAAAATCTTTAGCTCTATAATTTATTTGCCAACAGGGAGGGTTTACCCATGAGATTAATCACTTCAATCCCATCCAGGACAGAGCAGGATCAGGCTTGGGTTGTAATTTGAGTTAACACTCAGTTTACCATTGGTTCATCCCCTCTCCTTGAACATGGCCCCGATGAGCTTTTGCCTGAAAGCCTGGTATATGTGATGGGACTGTCACTTCTTAGTATTTGCCTCACAAACAGCCAGATGGGAAAGATTTCACTCTTCCCTTCAGGCCCAGCCCCATCCTTGTCCATTTACCCCTGATGTGGAAAACTGGGCACTTACCTGTGACTTCTCTGGTTTTTAAACAATCACACTGACTCCACATGACCATCGAATTGTCTACTGGTTTCTCCTTACTCCGGTAAAGTCACTTTGTGTGATCCTACTTGGATACTCAGACCACACCCAGAATCAGATACCCCTAGAGAGGAAAACAGATGGTGATTATCTGTTGAGAAAAGACTCATCACTTAGGTATTTTAGTTTATCTACTCTTTACTGTTTCCTCAGCACTCTAATATTGTAAAAAATATGTGGCTTTTTCAAATTATCTGTTTTACTCATTTTACTAGTTGTTGCAGCGTGAGCATTGGTAACTGCAACTTATTAGATCCTGTGCAGAAATGGAGGTTCCCCACCCTTATCTGAAGCTGTTTGTTCTTTCCTAGGGTTCTTATAACACTGTTAATGCTCTGTGCTTACCTTTGTCGTAATACTTTTCTCATTTGATAATAATGATCCTCTCTGTGTCTGTATGTATGTGTGTATGCAGGGGATAGGGAATATAGGTTGTGTTTGCTGGTTGTGTTTATCTGTCTCTGCCTCTAGACTGTAGGGTTTCTAGAGTCATTGTCCCCAGCATTGTGTCTGATGGATGGAAGGTGAATACACATGGAACAAATCAATGAGAGGCAGTTATCCTCATCCTAGGACACAGATTATTAGAAGTTTGAAATCTGTTGTTGCCTGAAATATTTAAAATAGCTTGTTGTAAATGTTTCCAGTGTCCACACTATCTCCATACTGATGTATAATCTAGTGCCAAAGATGTAATTTTGACCCTGACAAGAGTTTATCAGTTTACCCTGGTTAACTATAGCACTTCCTCTTCTTTGTATCTTTCACAGCGTTCAGCAGAGTGCTCTGCTCTTAGTAGACACTTAATGTTTACATATAAAGCTATTGCTAAGGTTTCAATGTTCTTAAATTCTCAAGACTTAATTCTAAGGACCAATTGTATAACATTATTACCTGGAGTACACTATTATGATGTCATTTGTAATTCTGTAGCACAAACTCCTGTTTTCCCTCTTCATAGTGATGCCTTTTTTCATCTCTTTACCATGTGGCAAAAGTGGAGAAAATGACAGCAGTGTTTTATATATTTTTTGCCCTTATATTACATAATGCTAAAAGTACAGATTTTTCTTGACTTAAAATCAAATACTCTGAGTAACTTTCTAATGTTAACACCTAAATAAGACTTTGTTTTCAGTTTTTTTTCATATTGTAATGACACAAATCCTAACTAAGTTTTCTTTTTCACACTTTCTTTCTCATTTGGAAATCCTCTATGATTCCCTGAACAATGTGCTAATGAAACTTCACTGTTCTTTATGGTTTATTTTAAGACAAAACACTATTACAATTTCTTGTAAGATTTTTCTGAAGCTTATTAAAATTTAGTGCATCAATTCTAATTTTATAGATTGGATGTCTAAGCTCATAAGGAGGAATAAAGTTTCATCTTAAAAACTTAAATGGAAACTTTTTCTGTATTATGTAACTCTGCATCTGAGGCTTCTTAAAATTTTCTCATGAATTGAATTATTTGGTGAATACTTTTTAAGCTTCATATCCCTCATGTAGTCAAATTATACTTACTAAACTTTTTTCTACTAAAACCCTTGTGTTAATTTAAATAACAACCTTTCTCACTAGTTATTTAGGAAAGAAAACAAATCATAAGGGGTTAGTGAGTGAGTGATAATGTGATAATATAAATACATCAGAAGTCAGGTTTGAAGGACTTTCTATAAATCTTCCTACTTTCTTTTTATTCCAATATTATCTCCCTTTGAAGTAAATGATTTGTTAATAGCCTATAACATATGGTTTTAAATTTCTAAATATATAGAATATAAATGCTCATCAAATGAAAAAACTAGTTAATGAAGTGGAAAACAGCAAACTATTTTGAGTAGCACAATACTGAGTTGATTTTTTGTTGATATGTTGCATTTTCATTATCATCCAATTCAAAATGTTATCTAATTTGCATTCTGATTTTCTTTGACCCATGAATTATTTGAAAATATGTTGCTTATTTTTATAGTTTCTACTTCTCTGGATTACAGGTAGTAGGGTAAGGAGAAGCAGTCAGCCAAATATGCTCTTAGTAGATAGTTATTCAAAGGAAATATATAAATATTTAAGAGAAAAAAGTTAAGTTGTTTAGAACTATAATTTTATATGCATAAATTGTTAATTGGTTCAGAAACCTTAATATTTAAGCTAATATTTTAACTTGTTTACTATCAAATATGTAATTGGTTCAACTAATCTAAAGGAAGAGGTGGGTTAATTAGGGAAGCTTAGGTGGGTTATTTCCAAGAAGTTTTTAAATGTGGCAGTACCCTAGTAAATTTACCATCACCCAGGGCCTGAGTCTCAGCTATTCTCTTTAAGAAATTTTATTTTCTAGTACACCAAAAACACGTTAAATTCATAGGCAAACTTATGTTAACCAAGCTTAGGAAAATGACATATAAAACCCAAATATCAACTTACAATAAGAACTGTAATTTCTAAAGGTACCAAATAAGGAAAGCTACCTGCAAAGCCTAATTATAATCAAGGTGCCAGTCTATAAATTCACGGCAAGAAATACAACTGTCCAGGGAACCAGACACTTCAGTCTTCTAGCAAGCACATTTTCTCCCTAGGTGCCATGTGAGCAACTATTATAATTGAAAGGTAGTTTGGTGAGTATCTAATCAGAAAAAGGCAAATTAGTTATGTGATTTGAAGCTCAAGTTAAGATGCTTCTCGAGGACCATGAGAGCGTCTTACTCATTTTTTGTATCCTGATTGTGTGGAACATGTTAGAGATTTTTTTAAAAGTCTGCTGAATGAATGAACACTCTATACAGAAGAACATATATATTCCAGATGCTAGGAAATATTTTATTTGCTGCACTGAACACATTGCCTTTAAAAAATACATAATTGCCAACAATGATAACAAGGAGAAAATATCTGTAAAAATAGTAGCTAGTCAATTTAATATAAAAGCCTCCTCAAAATGAACGTGAATATCTAAGGTAGGATTTGCTTATTGCACAACTCCAGGGTCGCCTTTAGTTAGAATGCAATGTGCTACCTGGAGGTACACAACACAGTAGTACTGACCTATGGTTAGCTGATTTTTGCATTTTGAGATGAGGAACAAGAAATGCAAAGTGGATTATTCAAAATATGTGCAATTATTATAGACAAGGTGCTGAAATTACATATTCACAATAGATCATTCATCTTTAGAACAAAATCAGTGCATAGTTTCAGTGCACACTGGTTGAAACAATGCCATCAAGAACTCAGGACTTTTGCATTTGCCAGCATGTAACCAATTAAATCTGCCTTTCTCACCCTAACCCCTCTGTACCTGAGTCACTCTTTGCTTTTTTGTTGTAGTTTTCCTTTCTTTTCAACTATTATCCTTTCAGTAACCATTATGCCCAGAAATCTTATGTCAAGGACTGTCAACTTCTATTTTCATCTTCTGGGTTAGATAAGTTAAGTGTCTTGAACATTACATATTTGCTGATGCTGTTCATTGTAGGGGTGATAGTGAGCAAAGAGCACTGGAAGGTAATCATTGTGAAAATGGGAGGAATGTTGCTTGGGGAGAGGGGGCCATTTGCATATTTTGGGTTCATCCTGAGAAAATGCTTTGACCTCTGGTTGGATGAGTACTTGAGGGCAGACTTGTTTTATTAGCAGCTTGTTGGCTAAAGATCCAACTCAAATTATCTAAATGAAGAAACACCTCTGGAAAATACCACCATTTGTGACTGTCCTTTTGTGTATGGGCTTCAGACCTCCAGTTTTTGGCTTTGCTACTTTGAGCAAGCCTAATTCCTATGAATGTTGGCCTTGCTTTATCTTTAACATGGTGACAACAATAACTTCCTTACAGGATTGTAAAATGCAAAAACATATTATATTACAATTGCTATTGAATAGTTCCTGGGACATTACAGGTTTTTCTTTTGGCATTCAACTATTAGTTGAAAGCAAAATGATTTGTCTTTAACTAAAACCTCAAGCACATTTTTGTTTGTTTGTTTTATTTTGTATACATTTTAACAATCCCATAGGAAATTCCATATAAGCACTTTCATTACTAATCTGCTGCATTATATTTGATTTTGACTTTTGTTTTCCTATTTTTCAAACGACAATATAGATTGATAAAAGAGAACATTCAGACTTTAAGATCCTAGAGAATAGAAAGTTTAATAAAAATATTATTTTTTTCTATTGAATATAATAACTGGTTATGTGGAACATAGCTTAAAATTTTAAAACTTTCAGAGATAATTATTTTCTCACATTATTTCACATGGGTACTCTTTCAATTTTTCTATGATGTTCTTTGTTTCCCCACTCCCCCCGCCACAAGATCTATAAAGCTTATTTAAACGCGGAAGTGTAATTTTGATATCAAAACCAGAATCTGTTGAATATAAGCTATAGACCAGTTTTAGCTGTATGTAGTAATCCTAAAGAAGTTAATATCCTTTTCCTATATAATTCAATTCTAGGATACATTTTATGGAAATAACCAGAAAATAGGAGGAAAAAAGTACACAAAAATATTCTTCAGATAATTTTGTATAATTGTAAATATTTTTAAAATATTTAAATACCCAACAAATTCAGAACAATTGCACACAATGTTATTTCCATTTAGCGTATTAGTTTATTCATATGTTGCTTACTGGATACTTAAAAGTATGAAAATCAAAATTATAAGCTGCATTTTAATTTTAAAAACATACATACTGAAAACATAAGGAAATACACAAGTATATTGTGTATTTTAGAAAGCAGGGACCATGCTTAAATATCCATGAACTCATGGATACTCTTATGTGTTGTCTCACGTATGTGAATGTTTGTCATTTGCCTTTATGTCCAAAAAACAACTCGTTGGGGAATAATAATATTCACTCATACATTTTTTTCATCATCAGAAATTTGAAGACAATGTTTGACTGAATTCTGGAATTAAATGTTGTGGTGATGAAATTTGAGGCCAGCTTGAATTCATTTCTCCTTGAAGTTGACTTGTGTTTTCTGCCTGTTTGCCTAAGGAACTCTTTTTCATGGCACAAAGTAGTTTAACCAGAGTTTGTGGCATTTCTGAATGTTCTGTTAAAGTTCTTTCTGGTATATATTGTAACATGTTTAGATTCAGTTCTTCCTTCATTTCTTCAGAGAAATGTTATTGCATTACATGTCTTCAATTTTTTTATTCCAGTTACAAGATTTCTAATAAGTAATTACCCATATATTTGATCATCTTAGTGTGTCTGCTTATCAACATCTCTCAATGAGAATCTTTTTTTTTTTTTTGCGATACGCAAGCTTCTCACTGGAATCTTTAATATGTTTCTATTTTCTCTTGATTTTCTATAACTGCCTCAAATATTCTCTTATGTCATTGATTTGACTTTTATTATATTTATTCTGATTCTTACTGTTTCTAATCTATACATTCAAGTTGAATATTTTGGCTCTCAATTAATTTCCTTAGCTGTAAAATCTTATGTTTCAACTCATTTTGTTGTCTTTCATCTTATCTCTGTGATCCACCTCATTGACTCCTAATTTCTTCTATTAAATTCTTCTATATCTCAAATGGTTCTTAAGAATATGCTTTTAGTCCTTGGATTATGTTGCAAACTATTTGTTTTTATTTTGCATGTGATGTTTCATTCTTTTTTTAAAATTTTGTTTCTCTCCCACCTCTAACCTTTTCTTTCTTTTCTTTTTTTTCCTATTATAGTATGTTTGTACAGTTTACATATGCTCTTCCTTTCATTTTTTAGAAATCTTAAAATGGGCAGCATTTTTCAGATCTTGTATTTGCTTTGGCTTCATGTGATTGAATTATCCTTGACACTTCTCTACATTTTAAACAGTATTTTCTCTATTTTACTATATCTAAAGGCTAAATACTCTCATCTACACACTGTCTCTATTTGCATATTTGGTGGTATTTATGAACCTTTCTTGCACCTAAATCCTCCTCTCTCCACCAGGTACTAGATCAGGTCCTCCTTCACTCAAAGACATCTCTTCAGCAATTCTCCTCTCCCTCTTCATCATCAGGGTTTTTCTCTTCTAGATCATCTCAACATCAAACAGATTCTTGTATATCACATTTTTTAAGTGCTTGGTTGATCCCTCTTCCCCTCCAGTCATTGCTGCATGTTTCTGTTTCCATTTACTGTAAAATTCCTTAAAATATTTTCTGGGCTCACTTTCCCCAACTCTTTTCCTTTTATTCTTCTTTGCACCTAGTAGGTTTTCACCCTCTGCACTGCACAGAAACCACTCTTATGTCCAGCAGTAACTGCCATGTGGTTAAATCCAGTGTGGATTCTCAGTCTTCATCTTACCTATTAGCAGCATATGACATGGCACTTGATACTCCTTCCTCCTTGAAACTTGTATGCTTGACATCCAGAACAACATCCTATCTCACTGACTACCCATTTTCAATTTTCTTTTCCAGTTCCTTTTGATCTCCCTAATTTTTTTAAAGTTGGATTGCTCCTAGGCTCTGCTTTTCGATTTCCTTTTTTATCTCACAACCTTGGTGACGACTTTAAATGCTATCTTCATGATTCATGGAGGTAAAGGTCCATTGTCCATGGAGGTCCCATGTTTTACCTCCAGTCAGGATCTCTTCTCTAAACTTCAAATGTCAAACCTCTACTTTGATGTCTAGTGGCATTTCAAAATTTACATATCCAAAGCCAAACTTCTGGCTTGATTCATCTCTTCTGGCTTGATTCACCCTCATCCAATTGGTCAGAAAATCCTACTGGCCCTACTTTCAAAATATACACAAATTTTCACCAGTTTCTATAACCTCTGCTGCTACCACTGTCATCAACTTTTCTCTGAATTATAGATGTAACTTCCTAATGGGTCTCCTTCCTTTTATGCTTGCTCCTCTTAGCATCTATTCTCAAGACCAAGACCATAGTCAGGATATGCTAATTGAAATATAAATTAGATTAAATCTCCCCTCTGTTCAAAACACTCCATGGCTTTACTTCTCATTCTACGTAAAAGCAAAAATGCTTACAATGGTATAAGGCCATATGCAATACACCTGCCTCAAGCTCCAACTCAGTTACTCTTTTATGTCATCCCTTACTAACCTCCACCCAGCTCACTCCATGTAAGTGGCACTGTTTAGCTGGCTGTCCCTCACACCTACCTTTGTACCTGCTGTTTCTGATGCCTAGGATCTCACCTTCACCTGTCCACATGGTTCACTCTCTCACTTCCTTCCAGTCTTTGCTCACTTGTCACCTTCTCACAGAGGACGTCCCTGACCACTCTATTAACAATTGGCACCATTCTCCCCCAAGAACTTCTCTATCTCTCTTCTTCTTTAATGTTTAATCACATTTTAATAAGTTGTCGATATATTTGTTTTGTTTTTAATAACTGTTTCTAAATATTATAATGTAAACTTCATAAAACTAGATATTTTTGCCTGATTCGTTTACTGCCATTTCTTCAGTACTTGGAACAGTGCCATATGCATAATAGATTCTCAACAAAGAGTGGTTAAATGAATGAATAAAAGAATGAACAAATGAACTGTGGAAGGGCTAGGTCTTAGCTGCAGCTCACAGTAATTCATCCTGTGTAACCTGGGTTCTTTTTCTTAATGTTTATTAATTGCCATGTCAAGGCCCACTCATACCAGCTAAAGGTGTGGAATTCCCATAGTTTTTAGATCTTTTACTTAACTCAGTATAATATCCTGGAATATGGAAATTCCTGTTGATACTTTCTTACTCTGCTACTGTTTTCCTGCATCATAGCAGTTATTTGTACTTTCTTGGGTTTATCCTCATTTTCCCAGGACTGATGAATCACTCCAATCAGCTCTGCTCAAAATTAGAAAGTATAAATGAAAATTCACAGGATTTTCTTGATTCCTCGTTTCCTAAATATGACTTTCTTGGAGAGAGATGGGGCAAGAAATGATACTTTTTTTTTTTTTTAACTGAGATCATCTGTATTCTTTTGTTGGCTACTACTTTTTTAGGTTGGGCATCTCATTCTTCCCTTTCATAGTTTAGGTCTTGCTGGTGAATTTCGTTGTAAGTTTTTACTACTTTTCTTGATGCTGTTAAATACCGAAGGAGTAAGATTATTTTCAGTACTGTTTCAATTGTCTGTCTTTACAGGAAGTCTGTGTATTTTGTTTTATTTTTAAAAATGAAGCAATATTTAAAAATAAATCAGCAGTCTCTGCTATTGGCATGTTTTTGTTCCATTGTTTCTTATTTTAGTCAAAATGTGCAGTTATTTGTTGTAAGTTCCAAGACCATTATATTTTTGTTCAGCCTGCTTTTTTATTTTTCCAGCTGTAGATTTTACTGTGAGAATTTCTAAGTAACATTTTCCTAAACTATATGGTTATGCATTTTTCTTTATACATGAAAGCACTTGGTTTGTGATTTATAAGAAGTCTTTATAATTAAATAACGGCAACATTCAGCAGTATTACTTATAATCAGGAACAAAACAGTCTTCTCAAATGCTAAATCAGATCTTTATGAGATTTTTCTTAATCTTAAGCTGCATAACATAAAAATTGAAGCAAATGGACTTTTTTTTTTTTTTTTTTTGACCACGCCACATGGCATGCGGGATCTTAGTTCCCTAACCAGGGATTGAATCCATGCCCCCTGCAGTGGAAGCACAGTCTTAACCACTGGACCGCCAGGGAAGTCCTGCAAATGGACTTTTTGTTAAAAACCTTTTAATACCTTACATGGAAATTACGCATACCTTCAAAAATACTTCACCCACTTAAGCAGCATGAACTCCTCATGAACACATTCTCTGCAAATTAAAAAGTACACCAGTTAAAGGTGGACAGCATGGTTTGCTTCAGAAATGAAAACGAAGTCATTGTTTGAGAGTGCCTAACCCACGAAGGACCCACAAAGACTAAACTGAGTATTTCTTTGTTAAAATTCCTTTATTTAATAAACACATGCCCTAATTCTATACCCACGTTTTCAGGAAAGAGAAAAGGTCTGTGGGATTCTGATTTTTCTCCAGGGTACATTTAGTAAGCGCTGTCTGTAACTGCTTCTTCCTGTTCCCCTTCCTGCACATGGTCAGGAGAACTGTTTCCCAGGCTGTTCACCATTAAAATTTATTAAACCTCAGCATCGATAAATTACACTGGGGCAACAAGAGAAATGGAATAAATAACAGAAAACATAGGGATAATGAAAAATATAGGAATCAGAAAAATATGTACATGAATATGATAAGAATGGAAAAATTTATAGTGATAGCTTACTAATTTGTGTTTTCCTTATCAATATTTTGAAATCATGCACTTCCCTGACAGACATACTGTACATTAGCTCTCTAAGAGTGTTGCAAAAAGAAGACAAAGTAATGTGCCATGGATTCTTGGAGTACTGTTTATACTGCTAAAATTTTTTAAAGTTTTAACTCAGCATGACAATCTTTTAATCTAGTTTCTAAGTAATGAGTGTAACATAATTCAAATTAATTTAATTAGCTAACAAAGAGATTAGCAGAAATGTATGTTTGTTTAAATTGAAGACTTTAGATAGAAGTATACCTTTATTAATTAGATGACTTTTTTGCTAAATGATTACTCAAAATTTGAAAAATGATTTGGAAAACATGGTAGGGTAGGAAAGTATTTCTTTTTCCTGTTATATTAGCACTTAACTGGAGCATTTATATCAATGTTACATATTTTACAATGTTACATCAGGTTTATGTAACCTGATCAATAATGCTAAATAATTCACATTTATTAAATTACTAGTTAGGTACTGTAGTGAAATGATTGTAATTGGACGTGTAGTTTAAAGGCTGTGTTTATCAACAATTCTGTATAATTAGTTTCTATCTTTATTTAGGTCAAATTAGCAAGTAGTCAGAATTGTATACGCTGCCTGCATATACTGTTTTCTGTTTGGATTATCCATAATTCTTGGGAAGTAATGGAAATAAGTCAGCGGTCCTGAACCTCTTTGGCACCAGGGACCAGTTTCATGGAAGACAGTTTTACCACGGATAGAGGTGGGGGATGGTTCAGGCGGTAATACAAGCCACGGTTCAGGTGGTGATGTGAGTGATGGTTCAGGTGGTAACGCAAGCGTGGGGAGCAATGGGGAGCAGCAGATGAAGCTTCGCTCGCTTGCCCCCGCTCACCTCCTGCTGTGCATCCCCGTTTCTAACAGGCTGCAGACTGGTACTAGTCCACAGCCTGGGGGCTGGGGACCCCTGAAATAAGTAATACTTCAATGCTAATCATTTTTATTTTAAATAATACTTATTTTTCCTGTATAACTCATCCAAAATAATGCTTCCTTTATCCTATGTAAAACACTCACAAGCTTTTTTTAAAAAGATGGACTTAAACATGAGAAATTTAGTTTTCTTAGTATTTTAACATAAATGTTGCTTTCTTTGCTCTCATGGAGTCATGAACTTCTAGCTAAAGTACAGCAGCAGAAAAACAAACAACTTCTAAGAAAATATTTGGCAGACAAAATGAATGCCCCATGGTGAGTCTCACCTTTGAGGCAAGTCAAAGAACAACCAAAGGTACATTTGTAAAAGGTTATTAGATAAAAGAAATGATTTGCATACTGCTGGGATACACATACTGCTCTGTGGGAACTTCCTTCAGAGTTAGGATGTTTCTAAGGGAATGCATTAAACTGTATAGATATCTATACAAGCATAGAGGGCATGTGTATGACTTTTCAGCAGAAAGATCATTTTATTTTCCAAACCTAATGTTTTCTTGGTCCCTTCTAGATTATGCAATATATTTTACTGGGTAACCATGGCAGTGCAGTAATTCTCCAGTTAAAGCTTCTTTATGAAACAAAGCTTACATTTTTTTTTCTAGCAGCAGGAAACAGTTGACTGAAAAGCAGATCACAGTCTTTTGAGACTAGATGCACACTGTGTGATTCTGAGTTCAGCATGTGTCTTGGGGGGCATGTTTAATTTTTTTTTTTTCCTGAGACTATGCTATTTTGTCTGCCTGGAGGTACAAAAGACATTCTGTTCAACTGTTAAAACTCTATATTTGTGTAGGTAAGAACTTACAATTGTTAAAATCAAGTGAAAAATTGCAAATTATTTTTTGCTTTCCCTTTACAATATATTCTGGTTGAAACACTTTCTTCATTTTGGGGCGTATAAATTGGTTCTTTGAAGACGTTTTCATGTTTAGGGTAATAAAAGTAGACAATGACAGTACTGAAGAAATTTGCCTTTACTAATATTAGTCATGTATAATTTATAAAACACATTTGGTCTCTCTCTGATTTTTCATCATATATATGTGTGTATGTGTATATGTAAATCATTTTCGAGTATTTATTTAATGTGTCCATGCAATCTACAGAGAGCATACAAAATAGTTCTCTCCTTTTATAAGGGTGAAACTTAAGTAAAGAAGAGCCTGCAAGTATTTACGTTCATGTGGACAATAGCTACTTGTTGATATATACAGATATATACAGATGTTAAGCTAAAGAAAGTAAATTACTTCATCTGTTTTTTCAACCAAACTCCTTAGGTAATTCAATGGAAATTTGAAATTTTGCTTACCATATGGTTCCCTTGGTTATTTTTTTGTCCAAAACACCTTTTTCTCAAACATTTAATGTATAATATTTGGCAAAGTAAGTTGCTTTACTACTGAGAGGCTGAATTCCTTTTGAACATTGTAAATATAAAAAATTAATATAGTTTTACCTGCATTTACATAGTTTTTGAAATCTAAATTATCTTCTTGAAACTGACTGCATTTCTGTCACTCCCAAAGAATGAGATAGGATTTTGCTTCATGGAATTTAAACATGAACTACAACACTAGAAAGAAGCCCCAGAAAGCATAGCTTGTCCAATATCAGAGAATAATTAACAAAAAAAATTTTTATAGATTGTTTTAAGGATAATATTTCATTCCTGATTTTTTAATGTAATTTGAAATGTTAGCATTAGAAACTCATGTTTTGTGTTTGTGTATCAGATTTTATGCCATATTTTAGCATAGTAATAAGCATAGTGGAAAACATGGAGATAAGAAGCTAGGAAAAATAGAAATGCATAAATAAAATTTGGTGATTTTAGAAAGGAAACAGGAATAAACAACTAGAAATAATAAGAAATAAAAAGGAGAAATTAAAACAGAATAAGAAATATTCTTATGTACAAAATAAAAAGTACTCAACTAGAAACAGTATGTAGTTTGTCACAATTTCTTTGCCTTTTAAAATGTTTATCATATATCCATTATTATATATCTATGTATCCAACTATTCTCAGAAAGAAACACTAAAAATATGAGTGCTAAATATTTATGTTGTAGAGATTAACTGAAATACTGTCAATCATTAACTATATCAAAAACATTTATTTTGATATCTTCTTTTTTTTCTCATTTATATTATCAACAATGGAAATAGTTTAATTTAGGATTTAGGATACCAGTTTAAGTATGTGGCATATATATTTTCTTAATTTTGCATCAATCTATACATTTAATTATTATGATGGAAAAATGTTAATATCCCATTGCAGAAAATCTTGTGGAATGAGAGATACTGTTGTAGCTATCTTTGAAATCGTAGTTTAGCACTCTCTGCTCTCTTGGCCATAATATTTAAATCCTTCCCATGCGAAAAATTCTCACTTCTCCCCCAAAAGTCTCATCCCATCACAGCATTGGCTTGAATTCTGTCATCTCATCATCTAATCATGTCAATTTATGGATAATGCTTCTCAGGGCTGGTACCTAAGGTGTAGCTCCCTGGATGTAGCTTCTTTTAATCCAAAGACTTACAGACTAAAAAAACAATTTGCCCTTCCTTCATCCAACATATAATGGGGGAGAACAAAACAGGATGACCTCAAAAAACACACATAAGGGGAAGAGAGAAAGACAGAGTCACATAAAAATCATTTGTCCATGGCAATTCTAAAATCCAGCTTGGCAAATTTTGTGGGTTTCTTGATTAGGGGGGTTCTATTCCCCGGGAGTCCTTCTTTATTACTTTTAACTCTGTCCACTTCCGTTTATGTAAGAAAGGCTTTCACGTGTTTCAAAATGCCTATATCTTTCAGCCCATAAATATATAAGTTCTTTTAAAACTTTGTGGATTTCGTATGTATAAAATTACAAATTCACTCCATTTGGCAAACCCATACCTACAAATCTCTTTGAGATAATCTCTCTGCTTTGATTCAGGGTGTTGTGGGACAATTTTCTTAAAACGTTTTTGCCTAGGTGAGCAATTGAGATATTCCACTAGGACTCTTAGAAGCCCATTTGCCTAGCAAAAGGGTTCTAGAAGGCACCTCCTTAAATCTTTTTGGCATCTTAACAAAGGATCTTGCAGACCTTTGGTTTGATCATTACCCTTGGAGCACTATGGATTTAATCTTTGCACTGGAAACTTTTTTCACTTTGATAGTTGCTTGTTGGAGGAGACTGCAGATGAGAACAATTTCATGTTTATTTCCAGAAAACACTGGCTCTTTTATGTTTTTCACTAAATTCTACTTGAAAATGGAACAGTTCCTCCTTTAGTCCATCTTGCTTTTCATGCAGTTTGTTATGGGCAGCTAAAATAAGACAATTGACACTCTGAACATTTTGTATGAAAATCTTCTTAGCAGGAAAAAATTAGGAATAGGAAATTTTATTATGGCCATCTTAGAAATACACCTTTAAAAATATGTTGTATAATATACATTAGCATAGATCTTTTGAACTTTGAGGTATCAGATATTATAACTGAATGGTGTCTCATAAGCTATCTAATATATTGTTCTATACAAGAAGGATTCTTTTCTTTTTGGGAGAATATAATTAAAATAATAAAATCTACCAAACCAAAGATTCCTCGCCACAAAATATAGGAAACAAAGAAAACAGTTTTATCATTGAATAAACTTTAATGTGTGACACACGTCACAGGCAATCCCTAAAGAAATTACAAAGAAAAAATAATGTAACCTTTTTATAGAGCTAGGCAGATACAAGGAGACAAAGAAAGCATTCAAAATTTTCCCTTTGGCAACAGGGAAATTTTTTAATGTAATTAAAAAAAATTTTTATTTACCTCTACATTCTACATTATTCTTACCAGATGACCATCTAGGCATGCAATGAATATAAATAAAGAAAAGATTGCTATGGCATTGTAAATTGTACCACTATTGGATACTGTATTGTACTGGTCAAGGTTCTCCAGAGAACCAATAGAATTATATACATATGTACACACACACATACACACAATAATGAAGAGAGTTATTATAAGGAGTTGGCTCATGTTATACAGAGGCTGGCAAGTCCCAAGATCGGCAGTTGGCAGGCTGGAGCCCCAGGAGAGTGAATGGTATAGTTCCAATCCAAGTCCAAAGGCCTGAGAACCAAAAAGGCCTGCTGTAGGTTCCAGTCTGAATATGAAGGCAGCAGAAGACTGATGTTCCAGCTCAAAAGACAGTTAAACAGAGAGAGTGAATTCTCTTTTACATCTCTAGTTGCCATTCAGAGACCCTCTTCTATGCTCTTTACTATGTCTTCTACACCTCTGTAACTCTGACACCAAGCACAAAGCCTTTGGTGCACAGATTGTACCAAATAAATGTTTGATAATTTAAGAAATGAGTTTTTGGAGCTAGGTTCTCTGATGCTGTTAGAGACTAAGGTATGAAGAAGCTGGAAATTTATTTAAGAACTTATTTAAGAGCATTCAGTTTTTACAGAGAGAAATGAAAAGACTGAGAATGTTTTTGGTTTTTTTTTCTCATGGGCAGGGGTGGAGTGGGGACAAAAACCCAAGATTGCTGATATGAAAGATTTTCTGTAGGAAGGATATATGAAGGAAGTAAGTTTAGAGTGACTTGTGAAAGATAATTTTCTGCCAAAGCTTGAGATAGTGGATTTAGGGCTCAGCCAAGATGAAGTTAACATCCCACCATAGATTTAGAATGAGTTAACAAAGACAACAATTTCAACGGTCAAAATTAGGAAAAAGAAAATACAAAAAATTTAAGTTAGTGAATCAGAAAGAGAATCCAAAATGCATTTGCCAAGCCGACTGAGGTTATATTAACTAATTTCTCTATTCTCTAAGTGGGATTTAGTTAAATATATTACTTGCCTTTTAGTGCATTTATTTATGTGCTTTTTGCCAGTGACTAGTGTTCAGGAAATGGGATAGTTAACATCAGAAAAGAGAAAAAAAAGAGAAAACTGAGAGGTTAAAAATCAGAGCTCTTCAAAGGAGTTTTCATATAGGTACTTTGGCCACATGACTGAACTCTAGTCATTGGGATGTGGGTGGAAATGATGCCTGCCACTCCTAGGCCTGGCTCTTATACCCTGTGTTGTCCTCTGTGCTCTTTCTGTTTCTGTTCAACTGTGATTGCCAGAGCCATCTTGGAAGCCAGTTTTTGAAGATGGCTGATTTGCCATAAGTCTAAGTTCCTGAAACACTGAATACCTACCTACTCCCCTCACCTCATTCACCAGGCTAAACTGAAACATTAGTTCTTCACTCTTATCCAAATAAGATACAATTTCTATTGTATCCATTTGTCTATTTGTTATAGCAGTTTAGGTCAAAACTATATTTACACATAATAGAGTGGGTAAGAGCTCAGAATTTGGGGACAGACAGAGTGTGTATAACTAAATCACTAGCTCTTTGATCTTCAGTAAAACACTTCATCTCTCTATGCCTCACCTTCCTCATATGTAAACCAGGCTGTTCTTGGGATTAAATGAGTTAATATACATAAAGTGCTTAGAACAGTGCCTAGTAGATAGGAAAAAGCCTAAAATACATTGGAATTGTTATTATTATACATTCATTACTTGATTTTTCTAAAGATGATCTCTTGAAAAATGTAGATTTAGTTAATTTATTTTGACTGTTTAATAGTAGTCTCTTGTGTTAAGACCTGTAACTTGGTTATTTCTTACTATGAATACTAAGTGTAAGAATATAGGTGTGAAGAACATGTAACAACTTCAGGATTATAGTTATTTCTCTAGAAACAGAAGGAAAGAAAGTAGGGATGGAATTATATGCTTTTTCTTTTTTTTTTTTTTGCGGTACACGGGCCTCTCACTGTTGTGGCCTCTCCCGTTGCGGAGCACAGCTTCCGGACCTGCAGGCTCAGTGGCCATGGCTCACGGGCCCAGCCGCTTCACGGCATGTGGGATATTCCTGGACAGGGGCGCGAACCCGTGTCCCCTGCATCGGCAGGCGGACTCTCAACCACTGCGCCACCAGGGAAGCCCGGAATAGTGCAGTTTTGAATATTCCTCAGGGTATGCAATTGCCCTGAAACACGTAGTAACCCTGTTCACTCTTCTGCTTTCTATGATTATATTTTTTTTTCTTTTTTAGAAATTCATATAACTGGAATCATACCATATGTAGTCTTTTGTATCTGGTTTCTTCCACTTATTATAATAGTTTTTGGACCCATCTACATTGTTCAATGAGTTAACAGTTTGTTCTCTGTGTGTTCAGTTGTTTCATTATAAACCTATACAATATTTTGTTTATCTATTTAACAGTTGATGAGGAATTATAGTTGCTTTCAGTTTTTGACTATTATGCCTGAAGCAGTTATGAAATTTTGAGTACAATTCATTACATGAACATATGTTTTCATTTCTCTTGAGTAAATAAATAGGAGTGAGATTGGTTAGTGTATATCTAATTTCACAAAAGACTGCCCAAGAATTTTCCACAGTAGTTGAAAAAAATCATACATCCCACTAAGACTTATGAGGGTATCAACTGCTACTTGTTTTTTTTTAATAATTAATTTATTGGATTGGCAAAAAATTTCGTTCTTTTTCCATACAATGTTATGGAAAACCCAAATGAAATTTTTGGCCAACCCAATATTTGGTAGTACCAAATTCCCAGTATTGAAAGCTTATTCAAATAACTTGCATTATTCTTCTTAAAAATGCTATAGTGGAAAAATGCTAAGGAGTTTCCATCACTATTTCTTTTTAATTTTATATGGGAGTATGGTTGGTTTAAAATTATGTTAGTTTCAGGTGTACAACAAAGTGATTCAATTATACATACATGTATATTTATTCTTTTTCAGATTCTTTCCCAATATAGGTTATTACAGAATTGAGTAGATTTCCCTGTGCTATGCAGTAGGTCCATGTTGACTATCTATTTTATATATAGTAGTGTGTATATGTTCTTCCAAAACTCCTAATTTATCCCTCCCACCACCTTTCCCCTTTGGTAACCATAAGTTTGTTTATTAAGTCTGTGAGTCTGTTTCTGTTTTTTAAATAAGTTCATTGGTATCACTTTTTTTTAGATTCCACAAATGAGAGATATTGTTAGATATTTGTCTTTCTCTGTCTGACTTACTTCACTTATATGATAGTCACTATGTCCATCCATGTTGCTGGAAATGGCATTATTTCATTCTTTTATGGCTGAGTAATATTCCAGCTGTATAAGTATGTGTGTGTATGTGTGTGTGTGTGTGTATGTATATATATATATATATATATATACATACACACACACACACATACATCTTTATCTATTCATCTGAGGATGGACATTTAGCTTGCTTCCCTGTCTTGGCTATTGTAAATAGTGGGGCAGTGAACATTGGGGTGCATGTATCCTTTTCAACCATGTTTTTCTCTGGTTATATGCCCAGTAGCGTGATTGCTGGATCATATGGGAACTCTATGTTTAGTGTTTTAAAGAACCTCTATACTGTTCTCCATAGTAGCTGTACCAATTTAGTAGCTGTACCAATTTACATTCCCACCAATAGTATAGGAGGGTTCCCTTTTCTCCACACCCACTGCAGCATTTTTTGTTTGTAGACTTTTTGGTGATGGCCATTCTAACTGGTGTGAGGTAATACCTCATTGAAATTTTGATTTGCATTTCTGTAATAATTAGCGGTATTGAACATCTTTTCATATGCTTTTTGGCCATCTGTGTGTCTACTTTAGAGAAATGTCTATTTAGGTCTCCTGCCCATTTTTTGATTGGATTGTTTTATTTTTATGATATTGAGCCATGTGAGCTGTTTGTATATTTTGGAGATTAATCCCTTGTTGGCTGCAACGTTTACAAATATTTTCTCCCATTCTGTGGGTTGTCTTTTCATTTTGTTTATGTCTTCCTTTACTGTGCAAAAGCTTTAAGTTTAATTAGGTCGCATTTGTTTATTTTTGTATTTATTTTCATTACTCTAGGAGGTGGATCGGAAAAGATCTTGCTGTGATTTATGTCAAACAGTGTTCTGCATAGGTTTTCCTCTAAGAGTTTTATAGTATCCAGTCTTACATTTAGGTCTTTATTCCATTTTTAGTGTGTTTTTGTGTATGGTGTTAGAGAATGTTCTACTTTCATTCTTTTACGGTGTTAGAGAATGTTCTACTTTCATTCTTTTACATGTGGCTGTCCAGTTTTCCAAGCACCACTTATGAGACTGTCTTTTCTCCATTGTATATTCTTGCCTCCTTTGTCATAGATTAGTTGACCATATGTGAGTGGATTTAGTTCTGGGTTTTCTATCCTGTAACATTGATCTATATGTCTGTCTTTGTGCCAGTACCATACTGTCTTGGTTACTGTAGCTTTGTCGTATAGTCAGAAGTCAGGGAGCCTGATTCCTCGAGCTCCGTTTTTCTTTCTCAAGATTGCTTTGTCTATTTGCTATCTTCTCTGTTTCCATATAAATTTTAAGATTTTTGTTCTAGATCTGCAAAAAAATGCCATTGGTAATTTGGTAGAGATTACACTGAATCTGTAGATTGCCTTGGGTAGTATATTTTGACAATATTCATTCTTCCATTCCAAGAACATGGTATATCTTTCCATTAGTTTGTGTCATCTTCAATTTCTTTCATCAGGGTCTTATAATTTTCTGAGTACAGGCTTTTTGCCTCCTTAGGTAGATTTATTCCTAGGTATTTTATTCTTTTTGATGTGATGGTAAATTGGATTGTTTCCTTAATTTCTCTTTCTGATCATTCCTTTTTAGTGTATAGAAAAGCAATAGATTTCTATGTATTAATTTTGTATCCTGCACCTTTACTGAATTCATTGATGAGCTCCAGTAGTTCTCTGGTAGTGTCTTTAGGATTTTCTATGTATAATATCATGTCATCTGCAAACAGTGACCGTTTTACTACTTCTTTTCCAATTTGGATTCTTTTTATTTCTTCTTTTTCTCTTATTGCTTGTGGCTAGGACTTCCAAAACTATGTTGAATAAAAGAGGTGAGAGTGGACACCCTTGCCTTGTTCCTGATCTTAAAGGAAATGTTTTCAGCTTTTCACTGTTGAGTATGATGTTAGCTGTGGGTTTTTCTTATTTGGCCTTAATTATGTTGAGGTATCCCTCCATGCCCACTTTCTGGAGAGTTTTTATCATAAATGGATGTTTAATTTTGTCAAAATCTTTTTCTGCATCTATTGAGATATCATATGGTTTTTATTCTTAAGTTTGTTAATGTGGTGTATCACACTGATTGATTTGCATATATTGAACAATACTTGCATTCATTCCTGGGATAAATCCCATGTGATCATGGTGTATGACCTTTTAATGTATTGTTGTTGGATTTGGTTTGCTAGTATTTTGTTGAAGATTTTTGCATCTGTGTTCATCAATGATATTGGCCTATAATTTTCTTTGTGGTGTCTTTGTATGATTTTGGTATCAGGGTGATGGTGGCCACATAGAATGAGTTGGGGAATGTTCCTTCCTCTGCAATTTTTTGAAATAGTTTCAGAAGGATAGGTGTTAACTCTTCTCTAAATATTTGATACAATTTGCCTTTGAAGCTCTCTGGTCCTGGACTTTTGTTTGTTGGAAGTTTTAAAATCACAGTTTCAATTTCAGTACTTGTGACTGGCCTGTTCATATTTTCTGTTTCTTCCTCGTTCCATCTTGGAGATTGTACCTTTCTACAAAATGGACAAATTCTTCTAGGTAACCCATTTTATTGGCATATAGTTGTCTGTAGTAGTCTCATGATCCCTTGTATTTCTGTGGTGTCTGTTGTAACTTCACCTTTTTTATTTCTAATTTTATTGATTTGCACCCTCTCCTCTTTTTTCTTGATGAGTCTGGTTAAAGGCTTATCAATTTTGTTTATCTTTTCAAAGAATAAGCTTTTAGTTTCATTGACCTTTTCTACTGTTTTCTTCATCTCTATTTCATTTATTTCTGTTCTGAACTTTATGATTTCTCTTCTTCTACTAATTGTGGGTTTTGTTTGTTCTTTCTCTCATTGCTTTAGGTGTAAGCTTAGGTTGTTTGAGATTTTTCTTGTTTCCTGTGGTTAGATTGTATTTCTATAAATATCCATCTTAGAACTGCTTTTGCTGCATCCCATAGGTTTTGGATCATCGTGTTTTCATTTTCATTTGTCTCTAGGTATTTTTTGATTTCCTCTTTGATTGCTTCAGTGATCCATTTGTTGTTTAGTAGCATATTGTTTAGCCTCCACATGTTTGTGTTTTTTACTTTTATTTTTCTTGTAGTTGATTTCTAATCTCATAGCCTTTTGGTCAGAAAAGATGCTGGATATTATTTCAGTTTTCTTAAACTTACCAAGGCTTGGTTTATGGCCCAGCATGTGATCTACCCTGGAGAATGTTCCATGTGCACTTGAAAAGAATGTGTATTCTGCTGCTTTGGGATGGAATGCTCTACAAATATCAATTAAGTCTATCTGGTCTAATGCATCATTTAAGGCCTGTGTTTCCTTCTTGATTTTCTATCTGGGTGATCTTTCCATTGATATAAGTGGGGTGTTAAATAAAGTCCCCCACTATTATTGTGTTACTGTCAATTTCTCCTTCTATGTCTGTTAACATTTGTGTTATATACTGAGGTGTTCCTATGTTGGTTTCATATATATTTCAATTGTTATATCTTCTTCTTGGATAGATCCCTTGATCATTATGTAGTGTCCTTTGTCTCTTTTAACAGTCTTTATTTTAAAATCTATTTTGTCTGTTGTGAGTATTGCTACTCCAGCTTTCTTTTGATTTCCATTTGCATGGAGTATCTTTTTCCATCCCCTCACTTTCAGTCTGTATGTGTCCCTATATCTGAAGTGGGTCTCTTATAGACAGCATATATATGGGTCTTGTTTTTGTATCCATTCAGCCAGTCTATGTCTTTTGGTTGGAGCTGTCTCATTTTGTCTAACTTTCTGTGTTTGCGATCTCTTTTTGCAGGCTACAGGATTGTACTTCCTCTTGCTTCTGGTTTCTGCCCCCTGGTGGGTGAGGCTGGTCTAAGAGGCTTCTGCAGGCTTCCTGGTGGGAAGGGCTGGTTTCTGCCTACTTGTGGGTGGAGCTGGGTCTTGGCCCTCTAGTGAGAAGGACCATATCAATGGGTGCATTTAGAGGCTGTTATGGGCTCAGGAAGACTTTTGGCAGCCTGTCTGCTGATGGGTGGAGCTGTGTTCCTGCCCTGTTAGTTGTTTGGCCTGAGGCGTCCCAGTACTGGAGCTTACAGGCTCTTTGGTGGGGGCAGGTCTTTGTGTCAAAATGGCAGCCTCTGGGAGAGCTCACACCAATGACTATTCCCTGGTACCTCCACCACTGGTGTCCCTATCCCCACAGTGAACCATACCCAACCCTGTCTCCCCAGGAGACCCTCCAAGACCAGTAGGTAGGTCTGGCACAGGGCTCTATGAAGTCACTGCTTTTTCCCTGGGTCCTGGTGCACATGAGACTTTGTGTGCACCCTCCAAGAGTGGAGTTCCTGCAATCAAGCCTGCTGGCCTCCGAAGTCAAATGTTCTGGGGGATCCTCCTCCTCATGCCAGTCTCCCAGTCTGGGAAGCCTGACATGGGGCTCAGAACGCTCTCTCCTTATGGGAGAACCTCTATGATATAATTATTTTCCAGTTTCTGAGTCACTCACCCAGTGGGTATGGAACTTGATTGTATCACAGATGCTCCCCTCCCACTGTCTTTTTGTGGCTTCTTCTTTGTCTTTGGAAGAAGAATATCTTTTTTGGTAGGTTCCAGTCTTTTTTGTCCATGGTTGTTCAGCAGTTAGCTGTGTTTTTCATGTTGTCATGAGAGGAGGTGAGCTCAAGTCCTTCTACTCTGCTCTCTTGTCTCCAACCTCAACTGCTACTTGTTATCATCAGCATTTGATATTGTTTAATTTTAGCCATTGTATTTGGTTTATAATTTAAATTGCATTTCCCTTGTGACGAATAATATTGAGCAACTTTCCATATGCTTATTTGTTGTTTATAATCTTCTGTGAAATGCTTATTCAAATATTTTGCCTACTGTCAAAGATAAACAAAGCCAGACACTAGTCAAAGTGGTAAGGACAGATTTTAATCAGTAATATACTATAACAATAGAGGAACGAGTCCAGTCTGAACTGAACTCAACTTCTATTTGTACAGGGGTAATTAGGTGTTCTGAAGGGACCATGAGGGAATAGGGAAGGAGGTGAGCAGGGGCTCAGTAGAGCCAGGGAAGTGAAAATTACAAAAATCAGAAGGGGGTTGGTCCATGTGAAACCCATATTGGTTTGTTAACTGGTACTTATGGAAGTTAGACTTTTACCCTCCCACAGAGGCTGGGAGACAGGGACTCTACCTTGCAGGTGTTGACTGGAACAAACAGAAAATTCTTTTGGCAGCCTAGCCCTCAAACCAGCAAACTTTTATCAGTTTTCTCAACAGGCACTTTAAGGGGGTCTATGGTCATGTTAAGGATGTGGCCTTGACCTGTTAGAAACCATGTTAGTGTTTTGTTCAAGTCTTTTTTTTTTTTTTTTTTTTTTGGCCACGCTACATGGCATGTAGGATCTCAGTTCCCCAACCAGGGATCAAACCATGCCCCATGCAGCAGAAGCCTGGAGTCTTAACTGCTGGACTGCCAGGGAAGTCCCTGTTCAATTCTTTATAGGCCAAGGCTGAGGCCTAGTAGAGAAAGGGTTCAAACAGCCTGGATAGAGTTTGGTCAAGGAGAGAAACTTTGTCACTACTTTGTTTTTTGTCTTCTCATTATTTAGCTGTAGGTATTTTTTCATATTCTGCTTACAACTCCTAATGAGATATATGTTTTTCAAATATTTTTTCCCAGGCTGTGACTTGACTTAATTTTCTTTGTAACTTATTTTGAAAAGCATATTTTTTAAAAATTGATGGATTCCAAATTATCAGCTTTTTATTGTATGTTACATAATTTTGCATGCTAAGAAATTTTTGCTTCACTTAAGGACACAACTATTTTCTACTAGGTTTTTTATTCCAATAATTTTTGTAGCTTTATTAATTACATTTATATGTAAGAGCCATTTTGAGTTTAATTTTTGGATATGTCATGACAAAGAGAAAAAAGATTTTTTTGGCATTGAATGTAAAATAGTTGTGGCAATTGGCTGTTGTGGTAAATCAACAGTTGATTTACAATATTGTGTTAGTTTCAGGTGTACAGCAAAGTGATTCAGTAATACACATATATATGTGTGTGTGTATATATATATATATATATACACACACACACACATACACCTTTTTCTTCAATTCTTTTCCATTATAGTTTATTACAAGATATTGAATATAGTTCACTCTGCTACACAGTAAAATCTTGTTGTTTATCTATTTTATATATGGTAGCATGCATCTGTCAGTTCCATACTCCCAATTTATCCTTCCCCCCACATGCCCCTTTGGTGACCATAAGTTTGTTTTCTATGTCTGTAAGTCTGTTTCTGTTTTGTAAATAAGCTAATTTATACTATTTTTTAGATTCCACATATAAGTAGTATCATATAATAGTTGTCTTTCTCTGTCTGACTTACTTCACTTAGTATGATAATCTCTAGGTCCATCCATATTGCTGCAAATGGCATTATTTCATTCTTTTTTATGGCTGAGTAATATTCCAGTGTAGATATACACCACATTTTCTTTATCCATTTGTCTGTTGTTGGACACTTAGGTTGCTTCCATGACTTGGTTATTGTAAATAGTGCCACAGTGAACATCAGGGTGCATGTATGTTTTCGAATTAGAACTTTTGTCTTTTCTGGATATATGCCCAGGAGTAGGATTGCTGGATCCTGTGGTAACTCTATTTTTGTTTTCTTAAGGAACCTCCATACTGTTCTCCATAGGGGCTGCACAAATTTACATTCCCACCAACAGGGTAGGAGGGTCCCTTTTCTCCATACCCTCTCCAGCATTCATTACTTGTAGACATTTTGATGATGGCCATTTGACTGGTGTGAGCTGATACCTCATTGTAGTTTTGATATGCATTTCTCTAATAATTAATGATGTTGAGCATCTTTTCATGTACCTCTTGGCCATCTGAATGTCTTCTTTGGAGAAATGTCTAGTTAGGTGTTCTGCCCGTTTTTTGATTGGGTTCTATGTTTTTTTGTTAGTGAGTGGTATGAGCTGTCTGTATACTTTTGGAGATTAAGCTCTTGTCGGTTGCATCATTTGCAAATATCTTCTCTCATTCCATAAGTTGTCTTTTCGTTTTGTTTATGGTTTCCTTTGCTATGCAAAAGCTTATAAGTTTGATTAGGTCCCATTTTTTTAACCTTTCATTATTTTTAATTTTTTTTTTTAATTGAAGTTTAGTTGATTTACAATGTTGTGCCAATCTCTGCTGTACAGTAAAGTGACTCAGTTATACACATAGAGACATTCTTTTTTTAATATTCTTTTCCATTATGGTTTATCCCAGGAGATTGGGTATAGTTCCCTGGGTCCTTGTCGTTTATCCATTCTAAATGTAATTGTTTTCATCTACCAACTCCCAAGTCCCAGTCCATCCCTCTCCCTCCTCCCATCCCCGTTGGCAACCACAAGTCTGATCTCTGTGTCTCTGAGTCTGTTTGTTTTGTAGATAGGTTCATATGCCATATTTTAGATTCCACATATGAGTGATATCATAAGGCATTTGTCTTTCTGTTTCTGACTTACTCTACTTAGTATGATAATCTCATGTTGCATCCATGTTGCTGCAAATGACATTTTATTATTATTTTTTTTTATTTTGCGGTACGTGGGCCTCTCACTGTTGTGGCCTCTCCCGTTGCGGAGCACAGGCTCTGGACGCACAGGCTCAGTGACCGTGGCTCACGGGCCCAGCCGCTCCGTGGCATGTGGAATCTTCCCGGACCGGGGCACGAATCTGCATCCCCCGCATTGGCAGGCAGACTCTCAACCACTGCGCCACCAGGGAAGCCCCAAATGACATTATTTTATTCTGTTTTATGGCTGAGTAGTATTCCATTATATATATGTACCACATCTTCTTCATCCATTCATCTGTTGATGGACATTTAGGTTGTTTCCATGTTTTGGCTATTGTGAATAGTGCTGCTATGAACATAGGGATGCATGTATCTTTCTGAATTGTAGTTTTGTTCAGGTACATACCCAGGAGTGGGATTGCTGGATCCTATGGTAATTCTATTTTTAGTTTTCTGAAGAAGTTCCATACTGTTTTCCATAATGGCTTCACCAACTTACATTCCGACCAACAGTGAAGGAGGGTTCCCTTTTCTCCATACTCTTGCCACATTTGTTATTTGTAGACTTTTTAATGATGGCCATTCTGACAGGTGTGTGGTGGTAACTCATTATAGTTTTGATTTGCATTTCTCTAATAATTAGTGATGTTGAGCATCTTTTCACATGCCTACTGGCCATCTGTATATCTTCTTTGGAGAAATGTCTATTAAGGTCTTCTGCCCATTTTTCAGTTGGGTTGTTTGTTTTTTGTTGTAGAGTTGTACGAGCTATTTGAATATTTTGGAGATTAAGCCCTTGTTGGTAGCACCACTTGCAAGTATTTTCTCCCATTCTGTAGGTTGTCTTTTCATTTTATTTTTTTTATGATTTCCTATGCTGTGTAAAAGCTTGTAACTTTGATTAGGTCCCATTTCTTTATTTTTGTTTTTATTTCTATTGCATTGGGACACTGACCTAAGAAAACACTGGTACAATTTATGTCATAGAATATTTTGCCTATGCTTTCTTCTAGAAGTTTTATGTGTCACGTCTAATGTTTAAGTCTTTAAGCCATTTTGAGTTTATTTTTGTGTATGGTGTAAGGGTGTGTTCTAACATCATTGATTTACATGTGGCTTTCCAGGTTTCCCACACCACCTGCTGAAGAGACTGTTGTTTCTCCATTGTATGTTCTTCTTCCTTTGTCAAGGATTAATTGGTCATAGGTGTGTGAGCTTATTTCTGAGCGCTCTATTCTGTTCTATTGATCTATATGTCTGTTTTTGTGCCAATACCATGCTGTTTTTATTACTGTAGCTTTGTAGTGTTGTCTGAAATATGGAAGGGTTATGGTTCTAGCTTCTTGTCCTCAGGATTGCTTTAGCAATTCTGGGTCTTTTGTGATTCCATGCAAATTTTAGGATTATTTGTTCTAGTTCTGTGAAAATTGTCATTGGTAATCTGATAGAAATTGCATTAAATCTGTAGATTGCTTTGGGTAGTATGTCCATTTTAACTATATTAATTCTTGGTCTCCAAGACCATGGGATATTTTTCCATTTCCTTGAATCATCATCAATTTCATTTATCAATGTTTTTTAGTTCTCAGCGTATAATTCTTTCACCTCCTTGGTTATGTTTATTCCTAAGTATTTTATTTTTTTGACGCAATTTTAAATAGAATTTTTTTTTACTTCCCCTTTCTGATATTTCGTTAGTGTAAAGAAATACAACAGATTTCTGTATGTTAATCTTGTATTCTGCTACCTTGCTGAATTTGTTTATCAGTTCTAGTAGTTTTTGTGTGGAGTCTTTTGGATTTTCTATATATAGTAGCATGTCCTCTGCATATAGTGACAATTTTACCTCTTCCCTTCAGATCTGGATACGTTTTATATCTTTTTCTTGTCTGATTGCTGTGGTGAGGACTTCCAATAGTACTTTGAATACAAGTGCTGAGAGTGGGCATCCTTGTCTTGTTCCAGATTTTCATGGGAAGGCTTCAGCTTTTCATCATTTAGTATTATGTTGGCTGTGGGTTTGCCATAAATGGCTTTTATTATTTTGAGATATGTTCCCTCTATACCCACTTTGTCAAGAGTTTTTATCATGAATCGATGTTGAATTTTATCAAAAGCTTCTTCTATATCTATTGAGATGACCATGTGGTTTTTGTCTTTTCTTTTGCTGATGTATATCACATTGATTTGCGTATGTTGAACCGGACTGTGACCCTGGAATGAATATAACTTGATCATGGTGTATGATCCTTTTCATATGTTTTGGATTTGGTAAAATTTTATTGGGGATTTTTGCATCTATATTCTCAAAGATATTGGTCTGTAATTTTCGTTTTAGGTAGTGTCTTTGTCTAGTTTTGGTATCAGGGTGATGGTGGCTTCATAGAATGACTTTGGGAGTGTTCCTACCTCTTCAGTCTTGTGGAAGAGTTTGAGAAGGACAGTTATAAGTTCTTTGTATGTTTTGTAGAATTCCCTAGTGAAGGCATCTGGTCCTGGATTTTTGTTTTGAATTACAGATTCTGTTTCACTTCTAGTAATCAGTCTGTTCAAATTATCTATTTCTTCTTGATCCAGGTTTGCTGCGCTGTATGCTTCTAGAGACGTGCCTATTTCTTCTAGGTTGTCTAATTTGTTGGCATATAACTGTTCATAGAATTGTCCTATGGGTTTTCTTCTAAATTTCTGTGGTATCAGTTGTTATTTTTCCTCTTTCATTTCGTTTATTTGGGTCCTCTCTTTTCTTCTTGGTGTTCCTGGCCAGAGGTTTGTGGATTTTGTTTATCCTTTCAAAAATCCAGCTCTTAGTCTTAATGATTTTTTTCTGTTGTTTTTTATCTCAATTTTATTTATATCCTCTCTGATCTTTATTATTTCCTTCCTTCTGCTGATTTAAGTTTTGTTTGCTCTTTTTCCTATTCTTTTGGGTGGTAGGTTTGGTTGTTTTTTGGGGATTTTTCTTGTTTTCTTTGAGGAAGGCCTGTATCGCTATGAACTTCCTTCTTAGAACTGCCCTTGCTGCATCCCATAGATTTCGTATGGTTGTTTTCATTGTCATTTGTCTCGAGGTATGCTTTTATTTCCTCTTTGAATTCATCATTGACCCACTGGTTTTTTTTAATAGCATGTTGTTTAGTCTCCACGTAATCATTTTTTCTCTTTCTGTGATTGGTTTCTAGTTTCATGCCATGGTGATCAGAAAAGATGCTTGAAATAATTTTCTATCCTATTAAATTTGTTGAGGCTTGCTTGTGTCCTAGTATGTGGCCTAGCCTGGAGAATGTTCCATGTGCACTTGAAAAGAATATGTATTCTGGCGTTTTTGGATGTTGTGTCCTGTAGATATGACTTACTATTCTAATTATTCTATTCTATTGTGTGATTCATGATCTCTTTTGCCTTATTGATTTTCTGTCTGCAATATCCGTCCATTGATGTCAGTGGGTGTTACCATCCATTGATGTCAGTGGGTGTTAAAGTCTCCTACTGTTATTGTATTCCCATCAATTTTTCTCTTTATGTCTATTAATATTTGCTTTATATATTTAGGTGCTCTTATTTTAGGTGCAGATATGTTAACAAGTGTGATATCCTCTTCTTGTACTGATCCCCCTTTCATAATGATTATAATGTCCCCCTTTGTCTTTCTTTATGGCCTTTGTTTTGAAGTCTATTTTGTCTGATATGAGTATTGCTATCCCTGCTTTCCTGTCATTTCCTGTTTCAAGAAATATCTTTTTCATACCCTCACTTTCAATCTATAATTATCTGTCACCCTACAGTATGTCTCCTATAGGCAGCATACTGTAGGTGCTTGTTTTATTACCCAATCTGCCACTCAATGTCTTTCAACTGGAACATTTAATCCATTGCCATTTAGAGTAATTATTGTTAAGTATGTATTTATTGCCATTTTAAACCTTATTTTCCAGTTGATTTTGTATTTATTCTTTGTTCCTTTCTGCTTCTTTTTGTTTTTCCTTTTGTGGTTTGATGGTTTTCTTGTACATTATACTCGAGTTACTTTCTTTTTGTGAATCTATTATATGTTTTTGATTTGTGGTTACCCTGGTTTTCAAGTATTTTAACCTGTAACTATAGCTACTTGCTTTAGACTGGTAGTCATATAAGCTCAAACACATTCTAAAAGAGCTACATTTTCTTACTCTCCTCGCCCACATTTTGTGATTTTTATGGCCTACTTTACATCTTCATGTTTATCCTTTTGCTGTTCATTGTAGTTATAATTGCTTTCACAGAAATTTTTTGATTATTTTTTAATCTAGGTACTGGTTTATTTACATGAACTTCAGCCCTTTTATGTATTTATTTTTTTCCTATTGATTTCCCCTTTCCTATAGATTTTTGCTTCTTTTCTATTTAGAGAAGACCTTTGAATATTTCTTTTAGGTTAGGTTTAGTATTACTGTATTCTTTCAGTTTTTTTCTTGTTTGAGAAATTCTCTTACTCTCCTTCTATTCTAAATGATAATATTGCTGGGTAGAGTATCCTAGGTTACAGGTTTTTCCCTTTAGGACTTTGAATATACCTTGCCACTCCCTTCTGGTCTGCAATTTTCTGTAGAGAAATCAGCTGAGAGCTTCATGGGGACTCCCTTGGAACTGACTTTTTTTCTCTTGCTACCTTTAGAATCCTTTTTTTTTTTTTTTTTTTTGCCATTTTAATTATGATATGTCTTGGAGTAAGTCTGTTTGGGTTCATTTCGTTTGGATTCCTTGTGATTCCTGTACCTGGATATCTTTTTCCTTCCTTAGGTTTGGGAATTTTTTAGCTATAATTTCTTCAAAAACATTTTTGATTCCCTTTTCTCTTTCTGGGGTTTCTATTATGAGTACATTGGCACACTTTATATTATCCCATAGATCTAGATTTCTGTCTGTTGTTCTGATTGGGTGGTTTCCATTATTCTTTCAGATCACTTATTCATTCTTCTACATTATTTAGTTTGCTATTTATTGCCTTTAGCTTGGTTTTCATCCCAATTGAGTTGTCTAATTTTGATTGGCTACTCTTTATAATTTCTAATTCCTTGTTACAGTGATCTGCATTTCTATTGATAGCCTTTCTTAATTCTTTCGGCATTTTTATTACCTCCTTTTTTAACTCAGGGTCTAGTAGTCTGAAGAGGTCTATTTCCTTGTTTGTTCTGTCAGATTTCTCTTGTTCTTTCAGTTGGGAGTAATTCCTCTGCTTCTTCATTTTTCTTATATTTATAACTATGAATTTAGGAGAAACAGTTACGTACTGTGATTTTGAAGGGTTGTTTTTATGTGGGAGTATACCTGTATAGCCTGAGTCCAATATTTTTGGTGCAAGGGCTGTTTTTGCTCTGAATTCTTACCACATCTTTCCTTAGGGTGTTCTGGCACTTGATCCCTTCATAGTGGGTTGTGTTTGGTGTTGTGGTGACCAGAGCCTACACTGGATGTTGAACAAGTCCTCCTGTTTGCTCTGGTTGCCCTGTTGCAAGCAGGGTCTGTTCCCCAGTTGTTGGAGTTGAAGCCCCCTGAGGTTCTAATCTGCAGTGGGAAGTAGGCAGGACTGGAACACTCCCTCTGGGAAAGGAGCTGCTGCATGTTCTTCCCAGGAGCTGTCCTCTAGGACATGTGATTCTGTGACTCCACTTGCCACCTGGTGTGTGTACCCACAAAGATCACTGTTGCTGGCACTGCACTTGGTGGTTGCCTCTGCTTGTGGGCTCTAGTAATCAGCTTGGAGGTCCCTTAGGCATGTGTACACACTCACAAGACTGCTGGTGCATAAACCCATGTGAGCTGCACCCACTGAGCCCACAGATAATCAGCTCAGATGGCCCTTGATTAAACAATTTTTGAATGGGGTTTTGCATCTATGTTAATTAAAGTTATTGGTCTGTAGTTTCCATTTATTGTAATGTTTTTATCTGATTTTTGTATTGAGGTACTACTGCTGGCTTCAAAAACTGAGTTGAGAAGAGTTCCATCTCTTTCACTTTTCTGGAAGAAATTGAGTAGAATTTACATTAATTTCTCATATCATGACTGATAGAATTCATCACTGAAGCCATCTGTACCTACAGTTTTCTTTATGGGAAAGAATAAACAGATACTTAATTTCTTTCATAGATATAAGGTCCTTAGCATTGTCTGTGTCATCTTGTGTAAGTTTTAATGGTTTGTATCTTCCATGGAATTCATCTGTATTATATAAATTGTGAAATATATTAGCTATTTGTAACATTCCCTTATTACTCACTTACTAACTATAGGATTTCTATTGCTGTTCTTTTATTTTTCACATTATTTTTTCTTTATTTTATTTTTGATCAGATTGGATTGAAGTTTATCACTTTTATCTTTTCAAAGAGGCAGCTCTTAGTTTCATTGATATTTTCTATTGATTGCTTAGTCTCTATTTCATTTATTTCTGCTGTGATCTTTATGCTTTCTTTCCTTCTACTAACTTGGTTTTGTTTGTTCTTCGTTTTCTAGTTCCTTCAGGTGCAAGGTTAGACTGTTTGAGATTTTTCTTGTTTCCTGAGGTATGCCTATATTGCTGTAAACTTTCTTCTTAGTACTGAGTTTTCTGCAACCCATGAAATTTGGATCATTGTGTTTCCATTTTCATTTGTCTCCAGGTATATTTTTTAGTTTCTTCTTTGATTTCTTCAGTGACCCATTGGTTATTATTAGCATATTGTAAAGCCTCCATGTGTTTGTGTTTTTGCAGTTTTTTTAAAATTGTAATTGATTTCTAGTCTCATGCCTTTGTGGTTGGAACACATGCTCAATATTATTTCTTTTTAATTTCTTGGTTTTTTAATTTTTTAATACAATTTTTAAAGGTTACAATCCATATACAGTTATCAAAAATACTGGTTATATTCCCTGTATTGTATAATATATCCTTGTAGCCTCTCTTACACCCAGTAGTTTATATCTCCCACTCCTGTATTGCCCCTACACCCTGCCCACTTAACCACTATAGAGTTTGTTCTCTATATATGTGAGGCTGCTTCTTTTTTGTTTTATTCACTAGTTTGTTGTATTTTTTTAGATTCCACATATAAGTGATATCATACAGTATTTTTATTTCTCTGACTGATTTCACTAACTTAGCATAATGCCCTCCAAGTCCAAACATGTTGCTGCAAAAGGCAAATTTTCACATCTTTTCCCATTAGTGGTTTATATACATATAAACCAGGAATGGAATTGCTGGCTCACATGGTAGTTCTATTTTTAGTGTTTTGGAAACCTCCCTACTGTTTTCCACAGTGGCTTCACCAATTTACATTCCCACCAACAGTGTACAAGTGTTCCTTTTTCTCTACACCCTCTCCAGCATTTGTTATTTGTGTTCTTTTTGATGATAGTCATCTGATTGGTGTGAGGTGGTATCTCACTGTGGTTTTGATTAGCATTTATCTGATGATTAGTGATGTTGAGCATCTTTTCATGTGCCTGTTGACCATCTGCATTTCCTCTTTGGAAAAATGTCTTTTAAAGCCTGTTCAGTGGTGCTGAACACTTTTAGCTTTTGCTTGTCTGTAAAACTCTATCTCTCCTTCATATCGGAATGATAGCCTTAGCTGGTAGATTATTTTCCTGGTAGATTATTTTCCTGGTATAAAACCCGATAGGTTTTTTTCCTTTCATCATTTTAATTATATTGTGGCACTCCATTCTGGCCTGCAATGTTTCTGCTGAAGAAGTCAGCTATTAGTCTTATGAGAGTTCCCTTGCACATAACTAGTTGCTTTTTTCTTCCTGCTTTTAAGATTCTTTATTTTTAATTTTTGCCATTTTAATTACAATGTGTCTTGGTGTGATCCTCTTTGGGATGATCCTGTTTGGAATTTTCTTTGCTTACTGGACCTAGATGTCTGTTTCCTTTCCTGGGTTATAGCAGTTTTTAGCTATTATGACTCAAAGGTGTCCTCTGCCCCTTTCTCTTTTCTCCTTCTCAGACCCCTATAATGCAAATATTAGTATGCTTGATGTTATCTCATAGGTCTCTTAAACTATTCTCATTTTTTAAAATTCTTTATTCTTTTTTCTTTTCAACTTGGGTGTTTTCCACTGCTCTGTCTTCCAGATTGTGGATCCATTCCTTTGCATTATCTAATATCCTGTTGTTCCTTTTAGTGTATTTTTAAACTTCATTTATATGCTTCAACTGTTTGGTTCTTCTTTACATTTTCTAACTCTTTTTGAAATTCTCACTGTGCTCATCCATTCTTCCCCTGAGTTTGGTGAGCATCTTTATGGTCATTACCTCAAACACTTTATTGGGTAGATTGTTTATGTCTATGTCACTTAGTTCTTTTTCTGAGGTTATGTCTTGGTCCTTTGTTTAAACATATTCCCGTGACTCCTCATTTTGCTCAATTCTCTGTGTTTATTTCTATGTATTAGGTATGTTTCCTGATCTTGGAGAAATGGCATTATGTTGGAGATGCCCCATGGGGGGCTAGCAGCACACTCCTCTCTCTGTTCACCAGAGCTATACACTGTGGGGGTATCCCCTATGTGGGCTATATTTGCCCTTCTGTTGTTGCAAGGCCCACTACTGTGGGTACACTGACAGATGGGCCTGGCCCGTGTCCCAGTTGGCTGTGACGCTGTGTTGTGTGCAGTAGCTGTGTGCCTGCTAGAGGGCAGGGCAGGATTCCTGTGTGTTTGGCTGCAGAGCCTGAAGGGTGCATGAGGTTGCTGGTGGCCCATTCTTGGTTGGGGCTGGGCTCCCATGTGCCTGTCTGTGTGTACCTGGGGAAGCATATAGTGCCAGCCTGTTGGAGGAAAGGGCTGTGTTCCTATTTATTGGGTGGGCCAAAATGTTCATTTGGTTTTTTCCATAAGATGGCTCTAGTAGCACTTAGTTGTCTCTAACTTCATTTGAAACTATTTTGTTAGATTGTATGTGACAGCTGTCATATCAACATGCATTTAAAAAAAGACTTATCAAAATTGGTGAATTTTTGTATAGCTATTTTACTATTGAAGATGGAAGAAAAAAGCAACATTTTCAGCATATTATGCTTTATTATTTCAATAAAGGTAAAAACATAACTGAAACATGAAAAGATTTGTGCAGTGTATGGAGAAGGTGCTGTGACTGATTGAATGTGTCAAAAGTGGTTTGTGAAGTTTTGTGCTGGAAAGTTCTCGCTGGACAATGCTCCATGGTCGGGTAGACAAGCTGAAGATGATAGTGATCAAATCGAAATTATAACAGAACAATCAACGTTGTACCACACAGGAGATAGCTGACATATTCAAAATGTCCAAATCAAGCATTGAAAATCATTTGTACCAGCTTGGTTATGTTCATTACTTTGATGTTTGGGTTCCACATAAGTTAAGCAAAAAAAATCTTGAACATATTTCCACATGTGATTCTGTACTGAAATGTAATAAAAAAAAGTTCTGTTTTTAAAACAAATTGTGATGGGCGATGAAAACTGGATGCTGTACAACAATGTGGACTGGAAGAGGTCGTGGGGCAAGTGAAATGAACCACCAACAACCACACCAAAGGCCAGTCTTCATCCAAAGATGGTTATGTTGTATATATGGTGGAATTGGAAGGGAGCCCTCTATCATGAGTTCCTTCTGGAAAACCAAATGATTAATTCCAACAAGTACTGCTCCCAATTAGACCAACTGAAAGTGGCACTCAAGGAAAAGCATCCAGAAATAGTCAACAGAAAACGCATAATCTTCCATCAGGATAACGCAAGACTGCATGTTCTTTGATGACCAGGCAAAAACTGTTACAGCTTGGCTGGGAAGTTCTGACTCATCCGCCGTATTCACCAGACATTGCACCTTTGGATTTCCATTTATTTTGGTCTTTACCAAATTCTCTTAATGGAAAAAAATTTCAATTCCCTGGAAAACTGTAAAAGGCACCTGGAACAGTTCTTTGCTCAAAAAGATGAAAAGTTTTGGGAAGATGGAATTATGAAATTGCCTGAAAAATGGCAGAAGATAGTGGAACAAAAGGGTGAATACATTGTTCAGTAAAGTTCTTGGTGAAAATGAAAAATGTGTCTTTTATTTTTTCTTAAAAAACCGAAGGCACTTTTTGGCCCACCCAATAGATGTCTGCAAGGCCCAGGAGATCCTATATTCGTTTTAATTGCAATATTCCCTAACCTTTTTGTGTTTTTTTGGTGTTTATTTATGTCTTCTGGGACTACAAAAACTTGAAGTGTAGGAGCCCAGTGTGTGACTTGGACTCCTTGCTCCTTGGAAAGAACCTCTGCAATTGTGATTATTCTCTCATTTGTGGGTCACCTGTCCAGGGGTATTGGTTTTGACTATACCCCATTCTGTACCTCTCCTACTTTATGATTCTTTATATCTTTAGTTACATAGATCTTTTCTGCTACTCTTCAGGTCTTTCTCATAGATCCTTGCTCTGTAAATACGTGTAATTTTGGTGTGCCCATGGGTAGAGGTCAGCTCAGAGTCTTCCTACTCGACCATCTTTACCACACCCATAATGGATATCTTGATCTGTTTATATTAACCATGGATATCCAATTCTAATTGACATGATATTAGATAAATTTATATGATAAACGATATGATAAATTGATGGGATATTTTTAGGACTTCAACTGAGAAATGTTGATGCTACTCAGTTCTGTAGCTATTTCTATTATTTAATTGCAATGTAGATCTAGCACTTAATATCAGAGTACCAGAATGCCAGATTTTAAAGAACATTCATAGTCCACTAAATTATTTGTCTTTATGTAGTACCTTATATAGGTTATTTTTAAAAAAATTTTATTTTATATTGGAGTATAGTTGATTTACACTGTTGTATTAGTTTTAGGTGTACAGTAAAGTGATTCAGTTATACATATACATATTCTTTTTAAAATTATTTTCCCATTTAGGTTATTACACAATAATGAGTAGTTGCTCCCTGTGCTGTACACTAGGTCCTTTTTGATTATCTATTTTAAATATTGTAATGTGTATATGTTGATCCTATACTCCCAATTTATCCCTCCCCACTACCTTTCTCCTTTGTTAACCATAAGTTCATTCTCTAAGTCTGTGAGTCTGTTTCTATTTTGTAAACAAGTTCATTTGTATCTTTCGTTTTTAGATTCTGCCTATAACCAATATCATATGATATTAGTCTTTGTCTGACTGACTATGGTAAACTCCAGGTCCAAACATGTTGCTGCAAATGGCATTATTTCATTCTTTTCTATGGCTGAGTAATATTCCATTGTATATATGTACCACATCTTTTTATCCATTCCTCTGTAGAACATTTAGGTTGCTTCCATGTCTTGGCTCTTGTAAATAGTGGGGCAATGAACATTCATTTTAGATTTATGGTTTTCTATGCCCAGGAGTGAGATTGTTGGATCATATCCAACTGAAAAAGGTAGCTCCTTTTTTCAGTTTTTAAAGAAACTTCCATACTGTTCTCCACAGCAGCTGTACCAATTTACATTCCCACCAACAGTGTAGGAGGGTTCCCTTTTCTCCACACCCACTACAGCATTTATTGTTTGTAGATATTTTGATGGTGGCCATTCTGACTGGTGTGAGGCGATATATCACTGTAGTTTGGATTTGCATTTCTCTAATAATTAGCAGTGTTGAGCATTCATTCAGGTGCCTCTTGACAATCTGTATGTCTTCTTTGGAGAAATGTCTATATAGGTCTTCTGCCCATTTTTTGATTGGGTTGGGTTTTTTGTTTTTTTTTTTAATGTTGATCCACATGAGCTGTTTGTAAATTTTGGAGATTAATCCCTTGTCGGTCGCATCACTTGAAATATTTTCACCAATTCTGTGGGTTGTCTTTTCGTTTTGTTTATGATTTCCTTTGCTGTGCAAAAGCTTTTGAGTTTAATTAGGTCCCATTTGTTTATTTTTGTTTTTAGTTCCATTAGTCTAGGAGATGGATCAAAGAATATACTGCTGCGATTTATGTCAAAGTGTGTTCTGCATGTGTTTTCCTCTTAGAGTTTTACAGTATCCAGTATTACATTTAGGTCTTTAATCCATTTTGAGTTTATTTTTGTGTATGGTGTTAAAGAATGATTTCAGTCTTTTACATGTGGCTGTCCAGTTTTCCCAGCACCATTTATTGAAGAGACTGTCTTTTCTCCATTGTCTATTCTTGCCTCCTTGGTCATAGATTAATTGACCATAGGTGCATGGGTTTAATTCTGGGCTTTCTATCCTGTTCCATTGATCTATATCTCTATTTTTGTGCCAGTACCATACTGTTTTGATCACTGTAGCTTTGTAGTATTATCTGAAGTCAGGGAACCTGATTCCTCCAGCTCCACTTTACTTTCTTAAGATTGCTTTAGCTATTTGAGGTCTTTTGTGTCTCCATACAAATTTAAAATGTTTTAGTTGTAAGGAAAACACCATTGGTAATTTGATAGTGATTGCATTGAATCTGTTGATTGCCTTGGGTAGTATAGTCATTTTGACAATATTGATTCTTACAATCCAAGAACATGGTATATCTTTCCATCAATTTCTGCCATCTTTGATTTCTTTCATCAGCATCTTATAATTTTTGGGGTACAGGTCTTTTGCCTCCATAGGTAGGTTTATAACTAGGTATTTTATTCTTTTTGATGTGATGGTAAATTGGGTTGTTTCCTTAATTTTTCTTTCTGATTATTCCTTGTTAGTGTATAGAAATACAACCGATTTCTGTGTGTTAATTTTGTATCCTGCACCTTTACTGAATTCATTGATGAGCTGTTGTTTTCTGGTAGCATCTTTAGGATTTTCTATGTATAGTATATATCATGTCATCTGCAAACAATGATAGGTTTACTTCTTCTTTCCCAATTTGGATTCCTTTTATTCCTTCTTCTTCCTTTATTGCTGGTGGCTAGGACTTCCAAAACTATGTTGAAAAAAGTGGTGAAAGTGGACACTCTTGCCTTGTTCCAGATCTTAGAGGAAATGTTTACAGCTTTTTACTGTTGAGGATGATGTTAGCTGTGGGTTTTTGATATATGCCTTAATTATGTTGAGGTACGTTTCCTCCATGCTGACTTTCTGGAGAGTTTTTATCATAAATGTCTGTTGAATTTTTTCAGAAGCTTTTTCTGCATCTATTGAAATGATCACATGGTTTTTATTTGTCACTTTTTAAATGTAGTGTATAACAGTGACTGATTTGCTGATACTGAAAAATCCTTGCATTCCAGGGATAAATCCCACTTGATCATGGTGTATGATCCTTTTAACGTATTGCTGGATTTGGTTTGCTAGTATTTTTTTGACAATTTTTGCATCTGTATTCATCAGTGATATTAGCCTATAATTTTCTTTGTACTATTTTTGTCTGCTTTTGGTATCAGGGTAGTGGTAGCTTCATAGAATGAGTTGGGAGTGTTCTTTCCTCTGCAATTTTTTGAAATAGTTTCAGTGTTAACTCTTCTCTAAATATTTGATAGAATTTGCCTGTGAAGCCACCTGGTCCTGGATTTTTGTTTATTGGGAGTTTTAAAATCACAGTTTCAATTTCAGTACTTGTGATTGGTCTGTTCGTATTTTCTATTTCTTCCCGTTTCCATCTTGGGAGATAGTATGTTTCTAAGAATTTGTCCATTTCTTCTAGGTTGTCCACTTTATTGGCATATAGTTGCTCCAACTAGTCTCTTATGGTTCTTTGTGTTTATGTGGTGTCCCTTGTAACTTCCCCTCTTTCACTTCTCATTTTATTGATTTGAGCCCTCTCCCTTTTTTTCTTTATCAGCCTGGCTAAAGGGTTATCAGTTTTGTTTATCTTTTCAAAGAAGAAGCTTTTAGTTTCATTGATTGTTGCTATTGTTTTCTTCATCTCTATTTCATTTAATTCTGTTCTGATCTTTCTGATATCTTCCCTTCTACTGCCTTTGAGTTGTGTTTGTTCTTCTTTTTCCAGTTTCTTTATGTGCATGATTAAGTTGTTTATTTGAGATTTTTCTTGTTTCCTGAGGAAAGATTGTATTACTATAGTCTTCCTTCTTAGAACTGCTTTTGCTGTGTCCCATAGGTTTTGGATCATGTGCTTTTCTTTTCAATTGTCTTTAGGTATTTTTTAATTTCCTCTTTGACTTCTTCAGTGATCCATTGGTTGTTTAGTAGCATATTGTTTAGACTCCATATGTTTGAGTTTTTTTCTTTTTTTTTTTACAGTTTTTCTTAAAGTTGATTTCTAATCCCATAGCACTGTGGTCGGAAAATATGCTTGATATGATTTCAATTTTTTTTTAATTTAATTTAAAAAATGTTTATTGGAGTATAGATGATTTACAATATTGTGTTAGTTTATACTGTACAGAAAAGTGAATCAGCTGTACGTATACATATATCCCCTCTTTTGGGGATTTCCTTCTCATTTAGGTCACCACAGAGCATTGAGTAGAGTTCCCTGTGCTATACAGTAGGTTTTCATTAGTTATCTATTTTATACATAGTATCACAGTGTATATATGTCAGTCAATCCCAATCCCCAATTCATCCCACCCATGCCTTCTGCCTTGGTATCCATACACTTGTTCTCTACTTCTGTCTCTCTATTTCTGCTTTGTTAACTAAGGTCATCTATACCAATTTTTTCAGATACCACATATATGCGTTAATACACAATATTTGTTTTTCTCTTTCTGACTTACTTCACTCTGTATGACACTCTCTAGGTCCATCCAAGTCTCTACAAATGACCCAACTTCATTCCTTTTTATGGCTGGGTAATATTCCATTGTATATAGGTACCACATCTTCTTTATCCATTCCTCTGTTAACAGACATTTAGGTTGCTTTCATGTTCTGGCTATTGTAAATAGTGCTGCAGTGAACACTGGGGTGCATGTGTCTTTTTGAATTACAGTTTTCTCTGGGTATATGCCCAGTAGTGGGATTGCTGGGGCATATTGTAGTTCTACTTGTAGTTTATTAAGGAGTCTCCATACTGTTCTTTTTTTTTTTTTTTTTGGCGGTACGCGGGCCTCTCACTGTTGTGGCCTCTCCCATTGTGGAGCACAGGCTTCGGATGTGCAGGGTCAGCAGCCATGGATCACGGGCCCAGCCGCTCCGTGGCACGTGGGATCTTCCTGGACCAGGGCACGAACCTGTGTCCCCTGGATCGGCAGGCAGACTCTCAACCACTGCACCACCAGGGAAGCCCTCCATACTGTTCTTCATAGTGGCTGTATCATTTACGTTCCCGCCAACAATGCATGAGGGTTCTCTTTTCTTCACACCCCCTCCAGCATTTATTGTTTGTAGATTTTGTCATGATGGCCATTCTGACCAGTGTGAGGTGATACCTCATTGTAGTTTTGATTTGCATTCCTCTAATAATTAGTGATGTTGAGCATCTTTTAATGTCTTTGTTAGCCATCTGTATGTCTTCTTTGGAGAAATGTCTATTTCGGTCTTCTGCCCATTTTTGGATTGGGTTGTTTGGTTTTTTAATATTGAGCTGCATGAGCTGCTTGTATATTTTGGAGATTAATCCTTTGTCAGTTGCTTCATTTTCAATTATTTTCTCCCATTCTGAGGGTTGTCTTTTCATCTTGTTTATGGTTTCCTTTTCTGTGCAAAGCTTTTAAGTTCCATTAGGTCCCATTTGTTTATTTTTGTTTTTATTATCATTATTTTAGGAGGTGGGTCAAAAAATATCTTGCTGTGATTTATGTCAAAGAGTGTTCTGCCTATGTTCTCTAAGAGTTTGATAGTGTCTGGCCTTACATTTAGGTCTTTAATCCATTTTGAGTTTATATTTGTGTATGGTGTTAGGGAGTGTTCTAATTTCTTACTTTTACATGCAGCTATCTAGTTTTCCCAGTACCAATTATTGAAGAAGCTATGTTTTATCCACTGTATATTCTGGCCTCCTTTGTCATAGATTAGGTGACCATAGTTGCATGGGTTTATCTCTGGGATTTCTATCCTGTTCCATTGATCTATATTTCTCTTTTGGTACCAGTGCCATACTTTCTTGATTACTGTAGCTTTGTAGTATAGTCTGAAGTCATGGACCTGATTCCTCCAGGTCTATTTTTGTTTCTCCAGATTGATTTGGCTATTCGGGGTCTTTTGTGTTTCCATACAAATTGTTAATTTTTTTGTTCTAGTTCTGTGAAAAATGCCATTGGTAATTTCATAGGGATTGCATTGAATTTGTAGATTGCTTTGGGTAGTATAGTCATTTTCACTATATTGATTCTTCCAATCCAAGAACATGGTATGTCTCTCTACCTATTTGTGTCATCTTTGATTTCTTTTATCAGTATCTTATAGTTTTCTGTGTACAAGTATTGTGCCTCCTTAGGTAGGCTTATTCCAAGGTATTTTATTCTTTTTGTTGCAGTGGTAAATGGGATTGTTTCTTTAATATCTCTTTCTGATCTTTCAGTGTTAGTGTATAGGAATGCAAGTGATTTCTGTGTATTAATTGTGTATCCTGTGACTTTACTAAATTCATTGATTAGCTCTAGTAGTTTTAGGGTGGCATCTTAAGTTTTTCTATGTATCATGTCATCTGCAAACAGTGACAGTTTTACTTCTTGTTTGTCAGTTTAGATTCCCTTTATTCTTTGTTCTTCTCTGATTGCTGTGGGCAGGACTTCCAAAATTATGTTGAATAATAGTGGCAAGAGTGGGCACCCTTGTCTTGTTCCTGATTTTAGAGGAAATGCTTTCAGTTTTTCACCACTGGAAGTACTGTTTGCTGTCATATATGGCCTTTATTATGTTGAGGTAGGTTGCCTCTATGCCCATAAATGTGTTTTCAATTTTGTCAAAAGCTTTTTCTGCATCTATTGAGAGGATCATACGGTTTTTATCCTTCAATTTGTTAATATGGTTTATCACATTGATTGATTTGCATATATTGAAGAATCCTTGCATTCCTGGAATAAACCCCACTTGATCATGGTGTATTATCTTTTTAATGTGTTGTTGGATTTGGTTAGCTAGTATTTTGTTGAGGATTTTTGCAACTACATCCATCAGTGATATTGGCCTGTAATTTTCTTTTTTTGTTACATCTTTGCCTGGTTTTGGTATCAGGGTGCTGGTGGTCTCGTAGAATGAGTTTGGGAGTGTTCCTCACTCTGTAATTTTTTGGAAGACTTTGAGAAGGATAGGTGTTAGCTCTTCTCTAAATGTTTGATAGAATTCACCTGTGAAGCCATCTGGCCCTGGACTTTTGTTTGTTGGAAGATATTTAATGACAGTTTTAATTTCATTACTTGTTATAGGTCTGTATTTTCTAATTCTTCCTGGTTCAGTCTTGGAAGGTAGTACTTTAAGAATTTGTCCATTTCTTCCAGGTTGTCCATTTTATTGGCATATTAGCTACTTGCACTAATTTCTTATGATCCTTTTTTATTTGTAACTTCTTTTTCATTTCTAATTTTATTGACTTCAGTCTCCTCCCTTTTATTCTTGATGAGTCTGGCTAAAGGTTTATCATTGTCTTCTCAAAGAACCAGCTTTTAGTTTTGTTGATCTTTGCTATTTTTTCTTTCAGTTCTATTTCATTTATTTCTTCTCTGATCTCCATGATTTATTTCCTTCTACTAACTCTGGATTTTGTTTGTTCTTCTTTCTCTAGTTGCTTTAGGTGTAAAGTTAGGTTATTTGAGATTTTTCTTTTTTCTTAAGGTAGGAATGTATTGCTATAAACTTCCCTGTCAGAACTGCTTTTGTTGCATTCCATACGTTTTGGGTCATTGTGTATTCATTGTCATTTGTTTCTAGGTATTTTTTGATTTCCTCTTTGATTTCTTCAGTGATCACTTGTTTATTTAGTAGCATATTGTTTAGCCTCCATGTGTTTGTGTTTTTTACAATTTTTTTTCCTGTAATTGATTTCTAATCTCATAGTGTTGTGTTTGGAAAAGATGCTTGATATGATTTCAATTTTCTTAAATTTAGCAAAGCTTGATTTGTGACCCAAGATGTGATCTATCCTGGAGAATGTTCCATGAGCACTTGAGAAGAAGGTGTACTCTGCTGTTTTTGGATGGACTGTCCTATAAATATCAATAAAGTCTATCTGGTCTAATGTGTCATTTAAGGCTTGTGTTTCCCTTTAATTAATTTTTTGTCTGGATGACCTCTCCCTTGGTGTATATGGAATGTTAAAGTCTCCCACTATTGTGTTACTGTCAATTTCCCCTTTTATGGCTGTTAGCATTTGCCTATGTATTGTATTGCTCCTATGTTGGGTGCATAAGTATTTAGAACTGTTATATCTTCTTGGCTTGATCCCTTTATCATTATATAGTGTCCTTCCTTGTCTCTTGTGACAGTCTTTATTTTAAAGTCTATTTTGTCACATGAGTATTGCTACTCCAGCTTTCTTTTGATTTCCATTTGCATGGAATATCTTTTTCCATCCCCTCACTTTCATTCTGTATGTGTCCCTGGGTCTGAAGTGTGTCACTTGTAAATAACGTATATACGGGTCTTGTTTTTGTATCCATTCAGCCAGTCTGTTTCTTTTGGTTGGAGCATTTAATCCATTTACATTTAAGTTAATTATTGATATGTATGTTCCTATTACCATTTTCTTAATTGTTTTGGGTTTGTTTTTGTAGTTCTTTTTCTTCTCTTGTGTTTCCTGCCTAGAGAAGTTCTTCTAGCATTTCTTGTAAAGCTGGTCTGGTGGTGCTGAATTCTCATAGTTTTTAGTTGTCTCTAAAGCTTTTGATTTCTCCATCATATCTGAATGAGAGCCGTGCTGGGTAGAGTAATCTTGGTTGTAGGTTTTTCCCGTTTCATCACTTTAAGTATATCCTGCTGGCCTGCAGAGTTTCTACTGAAAGATCAGCTGATAACCTTATGGGGATTCCCTTGTATGTCATTTGTTGCTTTTCCCTTGCTGCTTTTACTATTTTTTCTTTGTATTTAATTTTTGATAGTTTGATTAATATGTGTCTTGATGTGTTTTTCCTTGGGTTTATCTTGTATGGGACTCTGCAATTTCTGGCCTTGACTATTTCCTTTCCAGTATTTGACTATAACCTCTTCAAATATTTTCTCAGACCTTTTCTCTTTATCTTCTTCTGGGACCCCTGTAATTCGAATGTTGGTGCGTTTAATGTTGTCCCAGAGGTCTCTGAGACTCTCCTCAATTCTTTTCATTCCTTTTTCTTTATTCTGCTCAGCAGCAGTTATTTCCACCATTCTATATTCCAGGTCACTTATCCGTTCTTCTGCCTCAGTTATTCTGCTATTGATTCCTTCTAGCATATTTTAAATTTCAGTTATTGTGTTGTTCATCATTGTTTGTTTGCTCTTTAGTTCTTCTAGTTCCTTGTTAAACATTTCTTGTATTTTCTCCATTCTTTTTCCAAGATTTTGGATCATCTTTACTATCATTACTCTGATTTCCTTTTCAGGTAGACTGCCTATTTCATTTTCATTTGTTTGGTCTTGTGGAATTTTACCTTGCTCCTACATCTGCAACATATTTCTCTGTCAGTTTTTTTAGATTTATCAAGGCTCATTTTATGGCACAGCATGTGATCAGTCCTGGAGAATGTTCCATGTGGACTTGAAAAGAATGTATATTCTGCTGCTTTCACATGAAATACTGTATAAATATCACTTAGGTCAAGTGGTATAATTTTGTCTTCTTCTTGGATTGAGCTCTTGATTTATGTAGTGTCCTTCCTTGTCTCTTGTAACAGTCTTCATTTTAAAATCTATTTTATCTCTTTTGTCTGATGTCAGTTTTGGTACTCCAGCATTTTTTTTTTAAATTTCATTTGCATGGAATATTTTTTCCATCCCTTCACTTTCATTCTGCATATGCCCCTAGATCTGAAGCAAGTCTCCTGTAGATAGCATATATACAGATGTTGTTTTTGTATCCATTCAGCCAGTCTATGTCTTTTGGTTGGAGTATTTAATCCATTTATATTTAAAGTAATTATCAACATGTACATTCTTATTGCAGTTTTGTTAATTGTTTTAGATTTGTTTTTGTAGGTCTTTTTTTTCCCCCTTCCTCTTTCGTTCTCTTGTGATTGTTGACTAACTTTAATTTTGTGCTTGGATTTCTTTTGTTTGTGTGTGTGTGTGTATCCACTGCAGATTTTTGGTTTGTGGTTATGATGAGGCTTTGATATAGCAGTCTATATATAAACAAGATTGTTTTTAGTTGCTGTTGTTTTAATTTCAAATGCATTTCCAATATCCTGCATCTCTACTTTCCTTTTCTCATGATTTCTGGTTTTGATATCATATTTGTGTGCAGATGATCTCCTACCTTTACTTTATGTTTGTCATTATGGGTGAGCTTTTCCATTTGTAATTTTCTTGTTTCTAATTGTGGCATTTTTTTCTGCCTAGAAGAAGTTACTTTAGCATTTGTTGCAAAGCTGGTGTGGTGGTGCTGAGTTCTTTTAACTTTTGCTTGTCTGTAAAGTTTTTGGTTTCTCTGTCAAAGGATCCTCTGTCAAGGATCTCTGAATGAGATCCTTGCTGGGTAGAGTATTCTTGGTTGTACATTTATCTCTTTCATCACTGCAAATATATCATGCCATTCCTTTCTTGTCTGCAGCGTTTCTGCTGAGAAATCAGTTGATAACTTTATGGCAGTTCCTATGTATGTCATCTGTTACTTTTAATAATTTGTTTGTCTTTAATTTTTGTCAATTTAATTACTATGTGACTTGGTGTGTTCCTCCTTGGGTTTATTCTGCCTGGGACTCTGTACTTCCTGGACGTGGGTGACTGTTTCCTTTCCTGTGTTAGGTTAGTTTTCAGCTATTATCTCTTCAAATATTTTCTCAGGTGCTTTCTCTCTTCTTCTCCTTCTGGGACCCATATAATGTTAATGCTGGTGCATTTAATGTTGTCCTAGAAGTCTCTTAGACTGTACTCATTTCTTTTTATTAGTTTTTCTTTATTCTGTTCTGTGGCAGTGATTTCGACCATTCTGTCTTCTAGCTCACTTATTCGTTTTTCTTCTTCATTTACTCTGCTATTTATTCCTTCTAGTGTATTTTTCATTTATTATATTGTTCATCTGTTTGTTCTTTAGATTTTCTAGCTATTTATTAAACATTTCTTGTATCTCTCGGTCTGTGCCTCCATTTTTTTCCATGATCTTGGATTGTCTTTACTATCACTGCTCTGAATTCTTTTTCTGGTAGATTGCCTACCTGTCTGAACTTAACTTCACTTAGTGTTCTTCTGGGGTTTTATCTTGTTCTTTAGTCTGGGAAATATTCCTCTGCCATTTCATTTTGTCTAACTTTCTGTCATTGCAGTTTGTGTTCTGCAGGCCACAGGGTTTAGTTCTTTTTGCTTCTGCTGTCTCCCCCCTGTTGGATGAGGCCATTCTAAGAGGCTTGTGCACGCTTCCCGGCAGGAGGAGCTGTGTCTTGACTCACTGGGGAGCAGGGCCTTCTAGTCCACCATGTTTTCTCCACCTCCTGAGCTTGTAGCATTCCCTGTAACACTCATATCATACCTGTTCATAATCCACAAGATGCAATATGGCTTCGACCTTGTGCCGGTTCCCTAAATAGTATTTTAATCATGGAGTGTGGGGTAGACTTTGAGAACTTCTTATGGCATTTCTATAGTACGTAACATTTTGCAATTTGTACCATTTATAGTCTGCTGTATTTTGATGATGGTAAGGGGGTCATGCTAAGTGTACTCTGATGTATATTCAGAATAATAGTTTTGTCTCATAATCATATGGTTGATAATATCTCTGAACCTACAATGCATACCATCAGGACTTTAGCATATTAGCATTATTTTTATTCATTTTCCTTTTTGATTCTTTTTTTAAAAAAACACCTTCACTGGAGTGTAATTGCTTTACAATGGTGTGTTGGTTTCTGCTTTATAACAAAGTGCATCATTTATACATATACGTATGTCCTCATATCTCTTCCCTCTTGCATCTTCCTCCCTCGCACCCTCCCTATCCCACCACTCTAGGTGGTCACAAAGCAACAAGCTGATCGCTCTGTGCTATGCAGCTACTTCCCACTAGCTATCTATTTTATGTTTGGTAGTGTATATATGTCCATGCCACTCTCACTTTGTCCCAGCTTACCTTCCCCCACCCCATATCCTCAAGTCCATTCTCTACTAGGTCTACATCTTTACTCCTGTCTTGCCCCTAAGTTCTTCTGACCATTTACTTTTTTTTTTTTAGATTCCATATATATGTGTTAGCATACAGTATTTGTTTTTCTCTTTCTGACTTACTTCACTCTGTATGACAGTCTCTAGGTCCATCAACCTCACTACAAATAAATCAGTTCCTTACTTTTTATGGCTGAGTAATATTCCATTGTATATATGTGCCACATCTTTTTTATCCATTCATCTGTCAGTGGACACTTAGGTTGCTTCCCTATCCTGGCTATTGTAAATAGAGCTGCAATGAACATTTTGGTACATGGCTCTTTTTGAATTATGGTTTTCTCAGGGTATATATCCAGTAGTGGGATTGCTGGGTCATATGGTAATTCTATTTTTAGTTTTTTAAGGAACCTCCATACTGTTCTCCATAGTGGCTGTGTCCAATTTACATTCCCGCCAACAGTGCAAGAGAGTTCCCTTTTCTCCACACCCTCTCCATCATTTACTATTTGTAGATTTTTTGATGATGGCCATTCTGATCAGTGTGAGATGATATCTCATAGTTTTGATTTGCATTTCTCTAATGATTAATGATGTTGAGCATTCTTTCATGTCTTTGCTGGCAATCTGGATATCTTATTTAGAGAAATGTCTATTTAGGTCTTCTGCCCATTTTTGGATTCGGTTGTTTTTTTGATATTGAGCTGCATGAGTTGCTTGTATGTTTTGGAGATTAATCCTTTATCAGTTACTTCATTTGCAAATATTTTCTCCCATTCTGAGGGTTGTCTTTTCATCTTGCTTATGGTTTCCTTTACTGTGCAAAAGCTTTGAAGTTTCATTAGGTCCCATTTATTTTTCTTTTTATTTCCATTTCTCTAGGAGGTGGGTCAAAAAGGATCTTGCTGTGATTTATGTGACAGAGTGTTCTGCCTATGTTTTCCTCTAAGAGTTTGATGGTGTCTGGCCACACAGTTAGATCTTTAATCCATTTTGAGTTTATTTTTGTGTATGGTGTTAGGAGTGTTCTATTCTCACTCTTTTACATGTAGCTGTCCAGTTTTCCCAGCACCACTTATTGAAGAGGCTGTCTTTTCTCCACTGTATATACTTGCCTCCTTTGTCAAAGACGAGGTGACCATATGTGCGTGGGTTTATCTCTGGGTTTTCTATCCTGTTGCATTGACCTATATTTCTGTTTTTGTGCCAGTACCATATTGTCTTGATTACTGTAGCTTTTTTTTTTTCTTCTTTGCGGCACATGGGCCTCTCACTGTTGTGGCCTCTCCCATTGTGGAGCACAGGCTCCGGATGCGCAGGCTCAGTGGCCATGGCTCACAGGCCCAGCAGCTCCGCAGCATGCGGGATCCTCCTGAACCTGGGCACGAACCCACGTCCCCTGCATCAGCAGGTGGACTCTCAACCACTGCGCCACCAGGGAAGCCCAATTACTATAGCTTTGTAGTATAGTCTGAAGTCAGGGAGCCTGATTCCTCCAGCTCCATTTTTCTTTCTCAAGATTGCTTTGGCTATTCAGAGTCTTTTGTGTTTCCATACAAATTGTGAAATTTTTTCTTCTAGTTCTGTGAAAAATGCCAGTGGTAGTTTGATAGGGATTGCATTGAATCTGTAGATTGCTTTGGGTAGTATAGTCATTTTCACAATGTTGATTTTCCAATCCAAGAACATGGTATATCTCTCCATCTATTTGTATCATGTTTAATTTCTTTCAGCAGTGTCTTATAATTGTCTGCATACAGGTGTTTTGTCTCCTTAGGTAGGTTTATTCCAACATATTTTATTCTTTTTGTTGCAATTGTAAATGGGAGTGCTTTCTTAATTTCACTTTCAGACTTTTCATCATTAGTGTCTAGGAATGCAAGAGATTTCTGTGCATTAATTTTGTATACTGCTACTTTACCAAATTCATTGATTAGCTCTAGTAGTTTTCTGGCAGTATCATTAGGATTCTCTTTCTATACTATCATGTCATCTGCAAACAGTGAAAGCTTTACTTCTTCTTTTCCAATTTGGATTCCTTTTATTTCTTTTTCTTTGATTGCTGGGGCTAAAACTTCCAAAACTATGTTGAATAATAGTGGTGAGAGTGGGCAACCTTGTATTGTTTCTGATCTTACTGGAAATGGTTTCAGTTTTTCACCATTGAGGACGATGTTGGCTGAGGATTTGTCATGTATGGCCTTTATTATGTTGGGGAAAGTTCCCTCTATGCCTACTTTCTGGAGGGTTTTTATCATAAATGGGTGTTTAATTTTGTTGAAAGCTTTCTCTTCATCTATTGAGATGATCATGTGGTTTTTCTCCTCCAATTTGTTAATATGGTGTATCACATTGATTGATTTGTGTATACTGAAGAATCCTTGCATTCCTGGGATAAACCCCACTTGATCATGGCATATGATCCTTTTAATGTGCTGTTGGATTCTGTTTGCTAGTATTTTGTTGAGGATTTTTGCATCTATGTTCATCAGTGATATTGGCTTGTAGTTTGCTTTCTTTGTTACGTCTTTGTCTGGTTTTGGTATGAGAGTGATGGTGGCCTCGTAGAATGAGTTTGGGAATGTTCCTCCCTCTGCTATATTTTGGAAGAGTTTGAGAAGGATAGGTGTTAGCTCTTCTCTAAATATTTGATAAAATTCGCCTGTGAAGCCATCTGGTCCTGGACTTTTGTTTGTTGGAAGATTTTTCATCACAGTTTCAATTTCAGTGCTTGTGATTGGTCTGTTCATATTTTCTATTTCTTCTTGGTTCAGTCTCGGAAGGTTGTGCCTTTCTAAGAATTTGTCCATTTCTTCCAGGTTGTCCATTTTATTGGCATAGAGTTGCTTGTAGTAATGTCTCATGATCCTTTGTATTTCTGCAGTGTCAGTTGCTACTTCTCCTTTTTCATTTCTAATTCTATTGATTTGAGTCTTCTGCCTTTTTTTCTTGATAAGTCTGGCTAATGGATTATTCATTTTGTTTATCTTCTCAAAGAACCAGCTTTTAGGTTTATTGATCTTAGCTATCGTTTCCTTCATTTCTTTTTCACTTATTTCTGATCTGATCTTTATGATTTCTTTCCCTCTGCTAACTTTGGAGTCTTTTTGTTCTTTCTCAAATTGTTTTAGGTGTAAGGTTAGTTTGTTTATTTGAGATGTTTCTTGTTTCTTAAGGTAGGCTTGTATAGCTATAAACTTCCCTCTTTGAACTGCTTTTGCTGCATCCCATAGGTTTTGGGTCATTGTGTTTTCAATGTCATTGTCTCTAGGTATTTACTTTTCTTTTTTTTGCGGTACACGGGCCTCTCACTGTTGTGGCCTCTCCTGTTGTGGAGCACAGGCTCCGGACGCACAGGCTCAGCAGCCATGGCTCACGGGCCCTGCCGCTCCGTGGCATGTGGGATCTTCCCGGACTGGGGCACAAACCCGTGTCCCCTGCATTGGCAGGCGGACTCTCAACCACTGCACCACCAGGGAAGCCCTCTAGGTATTTATTGATTTCCTGTTTCATTTCTTCAGTGATCTCTTGGTTATTAAGTAGTGTGTTGTTGAGCCTCCATGTGTTTATATTGCTTACAGATTTTTTCCTGTAACTGATATCTAGTCTCATAGTGTTATGGTCGAAAAGATACTTTATATGATTTCCATTTTCTGAAATTTACCAAGGCTTGATTTGTGACCCAAGATATGATCTATCCTAGCGAATGTTCTATGAGCACTTGAGAAGAATGTATACTCTGTTGTTTTTGTATGGAATGTCCTATAAATATCCATTAAGTCCATCTTTTTCATGTATCATTTAAAGCTTGTGTTTCCTTATTTATTTTCATTTTGGATGACCTGTCCATTGGTGAAAGTGGGGTGTTAAAGTCCCCTACTATGAATGTGTTACTGTCGATTTCCCCTTTTATGGCTCTTAGTGTTTGCCTTATGTATTGAGGTGCTCCTATGTTGGATGCATAGATATTTACAATTGTTGTTTGCCTTATGTATTGAGGTGCTCCTATGTTGGATGCATAGATATTTACAATTGTTATATCTTCTTGGATTGGTCTGTTTATCATTATGTAGTGTCCTTCTTTGTGTCTTGTTATAGTCTTTGTTTTAAAGTCTATTTTTTCTGATATGAGAATTGCTACTCCAGTTCTCTTTTGATTTCCATTTGAATGGAATATCTTTTTCCATCCCCTCACTTTCAGTCTGTATGTGTCCCTAGTTCTGAAGTGGGTCACTTGTAGATAGCATATGTACGGGTCTTGTTTTTGTATCCATTCAGCCAGTCTGTGTCTTTTGGTGGGAGCATTTAATCCATTTACATTTAAGGTAACTATCAATATGTATCTTCCTATTACACTTTTATAATTGTTTTGGGTTTGTTATTGTAGGTCTTTTTCTTCTCTTGTGTTTCCTGCCTAGAGAAGTTCCTTTAGCATTTGTTGTAAAGCTGGTTTGGTGGGGCTGAAGTCTCTTAGCTTTTGCTTGTCTGTAAAGTTTTTAATTTCTCCATCAAATCTGAATGAGATCCTTGCTGGGTAGAGTTATCTTGGTTGTATGTTTTTCTCCATCTTCTTATTAAATATGTCCTGCAACTCCCTTCTGGCTTGCAGAGTTTCTGATGAAAGATCAGCTGCTAATCTTATGGGGATTCCCTTGTGTGTTATTTGTTGTTTTTCCCTTGCTGCTTTTAATATTTTTTCTCTGTATTTAATTTTTGATAGTTGATTAATATGTGTCTTGGTGTGTTTCTCCTTGGATTTATCCTGTATGGACTTTCTGTTCTTCCTGGACTTGATTAACTATTTCCTTTCCCATATGAGGGAAGTTTTCAACTATAATCTCTTCAAATATTTTCTGTCCCTTTCTTTTTCTCTTCTTCTTCTGGGACCCCTAAAATTCAAATGTTGGTGCATTTAATGTTGTTCCAGAGGTCTCTGAGACTGTTCTTAATTCTTTTCATTCTTTTTTCTTTATTCTGCTCTGCAGTAGTTATTTCCACTCTTTTATCTTCCAGGTCACTTATCCGTTCTTCTGCCTCAGTTATTCTGCTATTGATCCCTTCTAGAGAATTTTTAATTTCATTTATTGTGTTGTTCATCTCTGTTTGCTCTTTAGTTCTTCTAGGTCCTTTTTAAACGTTTCTTATATATTCTCCATTCTATTTCCAAGATTTTGGATCATCTTTACTATAATTATTCTGAATTCTTCTTAAGGTAGACTGCCTATTTCCTCTTCATTTGTTAGGTCTGGTGGGGTTTTGCCTTGCTCCTTCATCTGCTCTGTATTTTTCTGTCTTCTCATTTTGCTTAACTTACTGTGTTTGGGGTCTCTTTTTAGCAGCCTGCAGGTTCGTAGTTCCCATTGTTTTTGGTGTCTGTCCCCAGTGGCTAAGGTTGGTTCAGTGGGTTGTGTAGGCTTCCTGATGGAGGGGATTAGTGCCTGTGTTCTGGTGGATGAGGCTGGATCTTGTCTTTCTGGTGGGCAGGTCCACGTCTGGTGGTGTGTTTTGGGGTGTCTGTGACCTTATGATTTTAGGCAGCCTCTGTGCTAACGCATGGGGTTGTGTTCCTGTCTTGCTAGTTGTTTGGCATAGGGTGTCCAGCACTGGAGCTTGCTGCTCTTTGAGTGGAGCTGGGTCTTGGTGTTGAGATGGAGATCTGTGGGAGATTTTCACCGTTTGACATTAAGTGGAGCTGGGAGATCTCTTGTGGACCAGTGTCTTGAACTTGGCTCTCCCACCTCAGTGGCACAGCCCTGACACCTGGCTGGAGCACAAAGAGCCTGTCCTCCACATGGCTCAGAATAAAAGGGTGAGAAAAATGAAAGAAAGAAAGAAGAAGATAAAATAAAATCAAATAAAGTTATTAAAATAAAAAATATTAACAAAAAAAATTTTTTAAGTAATTAATTAAAAACAAACAAAAAAAACCCCAGACAGACAGAACCCTAGGACAAATGGTAAAAGCCAAGCTATACAGACAAAATCACACAGAGAAGCATACACACACACACTAACAAAAAGAGAAAAAGGGGAAAAAAACATATATCATTGTTCTCAAAGTCCACCTCCTCAGTTTGGGATGATTCGTTGTCTATTCAGGTATTCCACAGATGCAGGGTACATCAAGTTGATTGTGGAGATTTAATCTGCTGCTCCTGAGGCTGCTGGGAGAAATTTCCCTTTGTCTTCTTTTTTTGCACAGCTCCTGGGGGTTCCGTTTTGAATTTGGAGCTGCCTCTGCAGGTAGGTTGCCTGAGGGCATCTGTTCTTCACTCAGACAGGACGGGTATAAAATAGCAGCTGAGTAGGGGTCTCTGGCTCACTCAGGCCGGGGAGAGGGAGGGGTACAGATGCAGGGCAAGCCTGCGGCCGCAGAAGCTGACATGATGTTGCACCAGCCTGAGGTGTGCCGTGTGTTCTCCCTGGGAAGTTGTCCCTGAATCACGGGACCTTGGCAGTGGCGGGCTGCACAGGCTCCCAGGAGGCAGGTGTGGATAGTGGCCTGTGCTTGTACACAGGCTTCTTGGTGGCACAGCAGAAGCCTTAGTGTCTCATGCCCGTCTCTGTGGGTTCTGTGCTGATAGCTGCGGCTCATGCCCATCTCTGGAGCTCCTTTAAGCGGCACTCTTAATGCCCTCTCCTCACGCACCAGGAAACAAAGAGGCAAGAAAAAGTCTCTTGCCTCTTAGGCATGTCCAGACCTTTTCCTGGACTCCCTCCCTGCTAGCTGTAGCGCACTAGCCCCCGTCAGGCTGTGTTCACGCAGCCCACCCCAGTCCTCTTCCTGGGATCTGACCTGGGAAGCCCGAGCCTCAGCTCCCAGCCCCCGCCTGCCCCAGCAGGTGAGCAGAGAAGCCTCTTGGGCTGGTGAATGCTGATCGGCACCGATCCTCTGTGCGGGAATCTCTCCGCTTTGCCCTCCACAACCCTGTTGCTGTGCTCTCCTCCATGGCTTCAAAGCTTCCCCCACCACCACCAGCAGTCTCTGCCCGTGAAGGGGCTTCGTAGTGTGTGGAAACCTTTCCTCCTTCACAGCTCCCTCCCAGAGGTGCAGGTCCCGTCCCTATTCTTTCGTCGCTGTTTTTTCTTTTTTCTTTTACCCTACCCAGGTATGTGGGGAGTTTCTTGCCTTTTGGGAGGTCTGAGGTCTTCTGCCAGCATTCAGTAGGTGTTCTGTAGGAGTTGTTCCACATGTAGATATATTTCTGATGTGTTTGTGGGGAGGAAGGTGCTCTCCGCGTCTTACTCTTCTGCCATCTTTAAGCTCCCCCTTCTTTTTGATTCTTGTTTAAATAATCATTTTCTAACCCACACAGAACACATTGTACTATATATATCGTATTAATAGTTTCAAAGTATTTGCTTTTATATTTAGTTATTTAAGAAATCTAATATTTGGTGAGTATATTTTTATGTTGTTGTAGGAATTTAAATACTTTTAATGTGATGAATAATTTTTTATTATTCATCCTCCAATTGTTTATGTGATGAATAATTTTTTATTATTCATCCTCCAATTGTTTATAGTGTCTTGTCTTTCATATACCAAGTTTCCATACATTTCTGACTTGGTTTCTGGGCTCCATTTTGTGCTTACCATTAGTATCCTTGTCATTCAATCCAATAAATTAGTGAATTTAATTAGTATAGAGATCTAGTATGGTAAATTATACCTTACTCATTTTGTTGCAGTTATCTTTGTTGTTATCATATCTGTGAGTTATTAGGTAATAATAACATACTTAAATTGAATATCTTATTAGAAGAGTAAACCTAAAGTTATTAAATTTTACTAAAACTGTACAAAATAAGTACAAAAATAATGAAAACTGACATTTTTTACAAACATTAGTTTGTTAATTTGGAGGCTATGTTAAAATACTTTAGTAGGACTCAGGCCAAAGTGGGATGCAAGATAGAAACAAATCCTCTGTTGCTAATTGACAGTCAGTGAGATTATCATGAGAAAATTATAGTAGTCTTCTAGTATACATTTTCCAATTCATGTTTCATGTTCATGCCTTTTTAATCTACCTGTAGCAAAACTAAAGTAGATCACTGTAAAAAGTAAATTTTTCACCTACTCCAAAGTTCCATTTCATGATCCTAATATACTTTTTTTCAAATATTATTTCCTATTAGCTCATTTCATATTCATAAATTTTACCTTAAGGAAACCTCTTGCTACATTCACCATACTACTTGATCCAATATCCTACTGTGTTTATTTATTATGTTTACTCTTCTGTGAGTGTAACTTATTCATCTCTACATCTATAGAATCAATTTATGTTTCAATGTCCAGATTAAATGTTGACTTACCTGTCACTCCAAAGCACAGTGACCTCTTCCTTTGAATATGTGTTTATCTTTACCCCCTATAACATAAAAAAATTAATTTCTATCTCATTATTATTAGTTATGTGATAGCTCCATCTCTTTTAATAGACTGTCTATTCTTATAAGAATATATTGTGTGTCTGGTTCACCTTTATTTACTCAAAGTGTCTGTTCTTATCATATAGTACATGATTTAAATTCTGTTGGATTAATGTAAACTACAGATTTGTTAAAAGGATACAGAGAAAGAATAATAAATAATGACAAGGAGGAGGAGGTGTGAACACTAAAAAAGAGAAGACAAACAGAACCATAAAGAGCATTTGATGTTTCAGGATAGATTAAAATACTACAAAAATTTTGTTACAGATTTTTCTAGGAAGATAATGGTAGGTAAGTCCCTAGAACTGATGGTATCTACCCAAGCAATTATTAATTCAGAGTTGTATGTGGGAAACTGTTGTACAAAATAAGTTGTCAGTATAAATGACCCATGTGTCAGAGAACAAATATGACACATATAAGTAAATGGAAAATAGACAATTTATATAAAAAATAATAACAAAGACAAAACAACAATGGTTAATAATTATTGAGGGCAAACACACACATGCAGACTTACAGTCACATTCAGAGATACAGCCAGTGAACAACTATGGAAGACTCTAGTTACTGTTCATAGCCCAGGAACAGGGATCTTATAAATTGTTTCCTTATGATATAGGCTTATGTGCTGCTTTAAGAAAGCAATCAGTCATAGACATCACTATGACATATACTGAAAATAAAACAAAATAAACTGGTTAACTGTCATAGTGGTATTGAGCCTTCATTTTACCTAACTTTCTAGTCAAATTTAACAGACTAGATCATGACTACTGGGGTATCATACTTTCTTTGGTTTATTCCTATCTTACTGGCTGCTTCTTTTAGATCTCCTATACTAATTCCTCTCATCAACGTGATTTCATATATTGGAGTGCCAGTGATACATTTGCTGGATCTTTTCCCTTTTCTCACTAAACTACACTACAAATCTATACCACCTATCTGCTGATACTTCCCAAATTATATCTCTAACCTGGCTCTAGTTCTCTTCCCAAAACTCCACAATACTTACCCAACTGCCTATTTGATATCTTCATTTGGAGATGTCACTTGAAATAAGTGCCAGGTGACTACGAGGTGACCAATAAATATTTACCAAATCAAGAAATTAAAAGAATGATACTTACAACCAAGTAGAGTTTACTCCTGGAATGAAACAGTGGCTCAACATTAGAAAATATTTTAATGTAATTAAATGCATCAACAAATTAAAGAATAAAAGCAATGTAACTATTTTAAAATATGCTGAAAATTTTTTTTCAAAATTCAGGAAGCTTTTCCAATAAAAAAGCTGAATTAAAATAGGATTTGGTACATTAATTTTAAAACTATGTAGAAAATCCTGATAGTAAGACTATTATATGTTAAAATATTAGTCTTATTCCCATTAAAACTGGGATGAAGACAGTGATACCAACCATCATTCAACTTTGTTCCAGAAGCTCTAAATAATGCAATATAAAAAAAAGAAATAAAATCAAATATTAAAAAGAGATGCAGATGACATGAATGTATGGTAAAATGAAAACAACAAACAGTATTAAAAATATTTGGAGACTATTGCAAAGTGACTAGAACAAGTGTATATTGAAAAAAATTCTTTAAAGTTAAAATAACAAATTAAGAAATTTTTATTATACACACACACAAAGACACTATAATATCTGAAATAAAAAGCAGCATATCAGGGAATAAAACTGTAAAATTTTGCTGCATGATACAAACCAAAACTGCACATATATGAGAAAACATGCTACAGACCTGTATAGGAAAACTGAACATCATGAAAACATTTAAAAGATTATATAGTTAATGCAATATATTTATTTATATATTCATTGATTCAACAAATGTTTATTGAATTTAATACCCACTATGTCCCTGACACTAGGAATACAGGGATGAGCAAGATGGCTATGATTCAGCCTCCTACAGCTTACATTCAAATGGTACAAATAGACATATAAACAAACAAACATTTTTTAAGGTAATTATAAATGGTACAAACAAAAATAAAGTAAGGGCATAGGCATGAGCCTGATGGTGGTGGTGGCATTGGTCTTTAAAAGGTGGTCAGGGACAGTTTCTGTGAAGGGGACATTTCAGGAGAGACATCTGAACAGTGAGGGGTCATTACAGGAACAATATGAGAGAAACATCTTCTACTTAGAGGCATCAACAAGTGCAAAAGCCCTGAGGCCAGAGTGATTTTGGTATGTTTGGGAAGAGCAAAACAATTAACAGTGTCTGGAGCAGAAGGGGAATGTGGTAGAAGATGAATTTGGATGTGTAGTTAAAAACAGAAAAGAATACTGTAGGACCCATACACACATACCCATGTATATTATATCTGCATTGTATTATATTTAAGCATTTCAATATATTTTTTAATACATTGTATTTAAAAGGTGAATACTCTTAGTAGGCAAAAAAAAAAGTTCTTAAAAAACAATGTACCAGAGCAGCAAAGATGGTGGAATAGAAAGACCCTGTGCTCACCTCCTCTCATGAGCAGACCAAAATCACAACTATCTGCAGAACAACCATTGATGAAAAAGACTGGAACCTACCAGAAAAGATTTTCTACAACTAAACACATAAAGAATGAACCACAACATGGGTAGGAGGGATATACTCCCAATATAATCAAATCCCATATACCCCAGGTGGGTGAGCCACAAACTGGAGAATAAGTATATTGCATGTAATATAATTACATGAGTGAAAGTTCTGAGCCCCTCATCAGGCTCCCCAGCCCAGCAGTCAGGCACCAGGAAGAAAAACATCCAGAGCATTTGGCTTTGAAGGCCAGCAGGGCTTGACTGCAGGGGACTCACAGGACCGTAGGAAATAGAGACTTCACTCTTAAAGGGAGCACACAGAATCTCATGCACACTGGGACCCAGGGCAAAAGCAGTAATGTAATAGCAACCTGGGCCAGACCTACCTGCAGGTCTTGGAGTATCTCCTAGGGAGGTGGGAGGGGTGGCTGTGGCTCACCCTGGGGACACAGACAATAGTGTCAGACATATTTGCAAACATTTAACCATGTGAACTCTGCTGCTGGAGGCTGCCATCTTGGCCCATTAGTGCCAAGACCTGGCCCCGCCCTACAGACTCTAGACAGCAGTGCTGGAATGCCTCAGGCCAAAAGACTAACTGGGCAGGGACACACCCAACCCATCAGCAGACAGGCTGCCTAAAGACTTCCTGAGCCCACAGTGACCTCTAGACATGTCTCTAGACACAGCCCTGCCCACCAGAGGGTGAAGATCCAGCTTTACCAGTCAGTCGGCAGGCACTGGTCCTTTCTGCCAGGAAGCCTGCACTAGCCTCTAGACCAGCCTCACCTATGATGGGGTAGACACCAGAAGTAGGAAAACTACAATCCCATGGCCTGCAGACAGAGTCTGCCAACAGCTGGCCAGACCCTATTCAGGGAGTAGTTGGGCCCTGGCCATGCCCACTAGCAGGTCAACAGAACCTTTGGAACACCCCAGACCCCATACCCAACTGTCAGGAACTGCCCCCTCCCAAGGATCTGAAACTAGCTCTGGGATCCCTGGGCCCTGCAGCCAGACTCGAGGAAACGGCTCTGCCTGCCAGTGGTCTGGCACTAACCCCAGGATCTGGTTTCATCTGCCAGTGGGTGGGCAACAGCTCCAGAGCCTCTGAAACCCTGACTGTACCCATCAGTGAGCCAGCTCTAGTCATGGGGCTCCCTAGGGTTCTGCAACCAGCCACCTGGTGACCAGGCTAAACAGTAGTCAGCAACATACACACAAAGCAGGTCCCTGGCAACCAACCAGACTAGGGGCCAAATAAGCCTACCAGACCACCCTATGTAGTCAGCCCACCACAACAGAAGAACCCATACAGCCTTCTTAGAGGGAACCCCTAGAGCATATAGCTTGGGTGATGAGAGGGGAGTGTACTGCTGGGATGCATAGGACATCTCCTACAGAAGGCCACTTCTCCAAGGTTGAGAAATGTAAATAACCTACCACATACATAAAAATACCAATAGCAACTTAGACAAAATGAGGTGGCAGAGAAATAGGTTCCAGATGAAGGAACAACATAAAACCCCTTAAGAAGAACTAAATTAAGTGGAGATAGGCAATCTATCTGATAAAAAATTCAGAGTAGTGATCATAAAGATGATCAAAGAACTTGGGAAGAGAATGGTTGCACAGAGGAAAAAGTTAGAATTTTTTTTTAACAAAGAGTTAGAAAACATAAAGAACAAGTTAACAGATGAAGAATACAATAACTAAAGTGAAAAATCAACATTGAAGGAATCAACATTAGAGTAAGTGATACTTTAGAACCTATCAGTGAGCTGGAAGACAGAGAAGTGGAAACCACTGTTCCTGAAAAGAAAAAAAAAGAAATGAGGACAGTTTAAGAGACTTCTGGGACAACCACAAGCACACTAATATTTGCTTATAGAGGTCCCAGAAAGAGAAGAGAGAAAGAAAGGGCCTCAGAAAATATTTGAAGAGATAATAGCTGAAAAACTCCCTAACTTGGTAAAGGAAACAGTCACCCAAGTCCAGGAAGTGCAGAGAATCCCAATAGGATTAACCCAAATAGGAATACACCAAGATACATCATGATCAAAATAACAAAAATTAAAGATAAAGAGAGAATATTAAAAGCAGCAAGGGAAAAGCAACAAATAACATATGAGGGAACTTCCATAAGGCTATCCTCTGGTATTTGTCAGCAGAAACTCTGCAGGCAAGAATAGAGTGACACAATATATTTATACTGATGAAAGGGAAAAACCTACAACCAAGAATACTCTACCCAACAAGGCTCTCATTCAGATTAGACGGAGAAATCAAAAGCTTTACAGACAAGCAAAAGCTAAAAGAATTCAGCACCACCAAACCAGCTTTACAACAAATGTTAAAGGAACTTCTCTAGGTGAAAAAGAAAAGGCCACAATAAGAAATAAGAAAATTATGAAATGAAAAAGCTCACCAGTCAAGGCAAACATATAGTAAATGTAGGGAATCATCTACACAGAAAGCTAGTAGGGAGGTTAAAAGACAAAATTATTAAAAATCATCTGTATCCACAAGGAGTTAAGGGATATACAAAACAGTTAGATGTAAAATATGACATCAAAAACAGTAATCCTGAGGGGAGGAGAGCACAAATGCAGGGTAGTTAAAACACATTTGAAATTAAGAGATCAGCAACTTAGAACAATCACATATACATAGAGAATGCTATACAAAAATGTCATAGTATCCACAAACGAAAAATCTATAATAGATATACACACAAAAAAGGAAAAGAAATCCAAACAACACTAAAAACAGTCATCAAATCACAAGAGAGTAGAACAAAGGGGGAAAAAAGACCTACAAAACTATCCAAAACAATAAACAAAATGGCAATAAGAACCTACATATCAATAATTACCTTAAGTGTATGTATATGGACTAAATGCTCCAAACAAAAGAAACAGAGGCTGAATGGATACAAAAACAAGACCCATATATATGCTGCCTACAAGCAACTCACTTCAGATCTAGACACATATACAGACATAAAGTGAGGGAACAGAAAACAAGGTATTCCATGCAAATGAAAATCAAAAGAAAGCCAGAGTAGCAAAACTTGTATCAGATAAAATAGACTTTAAAATGAAAACTGTTGCAAGGAACAAAGAAGGACACAACATAATAGTCAAGTGATCAATCCAAGAAGAAGATACAACAATTGTAAATATATATGCAACCAACAAAGGAGTACCTCAATATATAAGGCAAATATTAGCAGACATAAGAGGAGAAATCAACAGTAACACAGTAATAGTAGGGGACTTTAACACCCCACTTACATCAATGGACAGATCATCCAGACAGAAAATCAATAAGGAAACACAGGCCTTAAATAACACATTAGACCAAATGGACTTAATTGATATATATAAAGCATTCCATCTGAAAGACACAGAATACACATTCTTTTCAAGTGCACATGGAGCATTCTCCAGGATAGATTACATGCTAGGCCACAAAACAAGCCTCAGCATGCTTTAGAAGACTGAAATCATATCAAGCACCTTTTCTGACCATGATGCTATGAGACTAGAAGTTAACTACAAGGAAAAAAAAACTGAAAAAACACAAACACATGTAGGCTAAGTAATATGCTATTAAATGAACAATGGACCACTGAAGAAATCAAATAGGAACTCAAAAAATATCTAGAGACAAATGAAAATGAAAACATGATGATCCAAAACCTATGGGACACAGAAAAAAAAAACAGTTCTAAGAGGGAAGTTTATAGCAATACAAGCTTACCTCGGGAAACAAGAAAAATCTCAAATAAACAACCTAACCTTTCACCTAACACATTGATAGAAAGAACAAACAAAACCCACAGTTAGTAGAAGAAATTAGAAAGATCAGAGCAGAAATAAATGAAACAGAAACTAAAAAAATAGAGATGATCAATGAAACTAAAAGCTGGTTCTTTGAAACCATAAAATTGATAAACCTTTAGCCAGACTGATCAAGAAAAAAAGGAGAGGGTCCAAATAAAATCAGAAATGAAAAAGAACTTACAACTGACACCACAGAAATACAAAGGATCATAAGACGCTACTACAAGCAACTATATGCCAATAAAATGGACAATCTGGAAGAAATGGACAAATTCTTAGAAAGGTAAAATCTCCCAAGACTGAACCAGGAAAATATAGAAAATATGAAAAAAACAATTACAAGTACTGAAATTGAATCTGTGATTTAAAAAAAACTCCCAACAAACAAAAGTCCAGGACCAGATGGCTTCACAGGTGAATACTATCAAACATTTAGTGAAGAGTTAACATCTATACTCCTGAAAATATTCCAAAAATTTGCATAGGAAGGAGCACTTCCCAAGTCATTCTATGAGGCCACCATCACCCTGATACCAAAAGCAGACAAAGATACCAAAACCAAAGAATATTACAGGTCAGTATCACTGATGAACATAGATATAAAAATCCTCAACAAAATACTAGCAAACCGAATCCAACAATACATTAAAAGTATCATACATCATGATCAAGTGGGATGTATCTCAGGGATGCTAGGATTTTTAATATCTGCAAATAAATCAGTGTGATACACCACATTAACAAATTGAAGAATAAAAAATATATGTTCATCTCAATAGATTCAGAAAAATCTCTTGATAAAATTCAACATCCATTCCAGATAAAAACTCTCCAGAAAGTGGGCATAGAAGGACCATACCTCAACATAAAATAAAGGCCATATATGACAAACCCACAGCTAACATCACACTCAACAGTGAAAAGCTGAAAGCATTCCCTCTAAAATCAAGAACCAAGACAAGGTTGCCTACTCTTGCCACTTCTTTCAACATATTTTTGGAAGTCCAAGTCACAGCAATAAGAGAGGAAAGAGAAATAAAAGGAATCCAAATGGGAAAAGAAGTAGTAAAACTGTCAATTTTTCAGATGACATGGTATTATACATAGAAAATACTAAAGACACTACCAGGAAACTACTAAAGCTCATCAATGAATTGGTAAAGTTGCAGGATACTAAATTAATACACAGAAATCTCTTGCATTTCTATACACTAACTACAAAAGATGAGAAAGAGAAATTAAGGAAACAATCCCATTTACCATTGAATCAAAAAGAATAAAATACCTAGGAATAAACCTACCGAAGGAAGCAGAAGTCCTTCACTCTGAAAACTGTAAGATGCTGATGAAAGAAAGTGAACATGACACAAACAGATGGAAAGATATACTGTGTTCTTGGATTGGAAGAATCAATATTGTCAAAATTACCATACTACCCAAGGCAATCTATAGATTCAATACAATTCCTATGAACTTACCAATGGCATTGTTCACAGAACTAGAACAAAAAAAAATTTAATTTGTGTGAAAACATAAAAGACTCTGAATAGCCAAAACAATTTTGTGAAAGAACAGAGCTGAAGGAATCAGGCTCCCTGACTCTATGCTACACTACAAAGCTACACTGATACAAATAGTATGGCACTGGCATAAAAACAGACACACAGATCAATGGAACAGGATAGAAAGCCCAGCAATAAACCCACACACTTATGGTCAATTAATCTATGTCAAAGGAGGCAAGAATATACAATGGGGAAAAGACAGTTTCTTTAATACATGGTGCTCGGAGAACTGGACAGCCACATGTAAAAGAATGAAATTAGAACATTCTCTAACAGCATATACAAAAATAAATTCAAAATGGATTAAAGACCTAAATGTAAGACCAGATACTATAAAACTCCTAAATGAAAACGTAGGCAGAACACTCTGCAGTCTAATATAAATCACAGCAATATTTTGCGGGAATCTATCTCCTAAAGTAATGGAAATAAAAGCAAAAATAAACAAATGGGGCCTAATTAAAGTGAAAAGCTTTTGCACAGCAAAGGAAACGATCAACAAAATGAAAAGACAATGTACAGAATGGTAGAAAACATTTGCAAACAATGCAACTGACAAGGGCTTAATTTCCAAAATATGCAAACATCTCATATAGCTCAATACCAAAAAACCAAACAACCCAATCAAAAAATGGGCAGAAAACCTAAATAGACATTTCTCCAAAGAAGACATACAGATGACCAAAAGGCCTATGAAAAGATGCTCCACATTGCTAATTATTAGAGAATGGTAAATAAAAACTGCAATGAGGTAGCACCTCATACCTGTCGAATGGCCATCATCAAAAAGTCTACAAATAGTAAATGCTGCAGAGGATGTAGAGAAAAGGGAAATCTTCTACAGTGTTGGTGGGAATAGAAATTGGTGAAGCCATTATGTAGAACAGTATGGAAGTTACTTTAAAAACTAAAAATAGAGTTACCATATGATCCAGCAATCCCACTCCTGGGCATGTATCCAGAAAAGATGAAAACTCTAATTCGAAAAGATACATGCACCCCAGTATTCACAGCAGCACTATTTACAATAGCCAAGACATGGAAGCAAGCTAAGTGTCCATTGACAGATGAATGGATAAAGAATAAGTGGTACATATACAATGGAATATTACTCAGCCATAAAAAAGGAATGAAATAATTCCATTTGCACCTACATGGATGGACCTAGACATTATTATACTAAGTGAAGTGAGACAGAGGAAGACAAAACCATATGATATCACTTCTATGTGCAATCTAAAAAAATAAATGATACAAAATAACATTTAAAAAAGAGAAATAGACTCACTAATATAGAAAATCAACTTATGGTCCAATGGGGGAAGGGAGAAGAGGGGTAAATTAGAAGTTTGGGATTAACAGATACACACTGCTATATATAAAACAGGTAAACAAGGGCCTCCTGTATGGCACAGGGAACTATATTCAATATCTTATTATAACCTATAATGGAAAAGAATCTGAAAAAGAATATATTTAAATATCTGAATCACTTTGCTGTATACGTGAAACTAACACATTATAAATCAACAATACTTCAATAAAAAACCATAATATAAAAGGAAAAAATATATAAGTATGAGATTTACTGTGGAGGAAGGGCAAATGACCAATAAACATAATAAGATATTCAAATTCTTTAACAGAGAAATATGAATCAAAACAATGGGCTAGTATTTTCACAAAATATTTGGCATAAGTAAGAAACAATAAAAACATTTAGTGTTACAACATTTTTGGAAAAACAGTATTTATTTGCCCCACCAAAATCAAGATTTAGAAAATATCCTAAAAAAATATTATATATAAGGATTTCTAAAGATGGTTATTCAATACTTTTGTAGGCAGCACACTCAAAACAATCCTCATGCCTATCTACAGCAATATTTGAATAAATGATAGTAGTGTATCTATACTAAGAATATGCTAAAAGAGAAAATGAATAGATTGAGAGTGAATTAATGCTGTATTAATTGACTTGTAGAGATATCCATAATACATTAAGTAAATAAGCAATTAAAGAATTGTTATATAATGCCATATATTTATATGAGCTAAATCTATGTATGCATAATTTGTTTCAGCAAAGAGAAAAGTATGGATGGATCCATATGAAAAGGTTGTTACCTTTTGGTTGAGGGTTAGTTGTTTATTACCTTTAAAAAATACAACTTATTCAAAGAATTCAGTAAAATAAAAAGGAACATAATGATATTAATTGAGGCTTTTCTTTGAAAGTGTACCAAACTTTCTGGTGTACCAAAGGGTGAGGTAGTAGGAAAAGTTTGTCCTATATGCTATCAATATGAAACTATATTGAAGAAAATTTTAAAACAGTAAGCAAACCCACTAAAAGTCAGTTAGATTTTTATTATCATTATGAGCTGGCAATTCTAAACAATATCAGTGATATTGCCTCTCCCTGCCAGAGGGTCCACTATCACCCCCATCACCCGCAACCACTTTTCCATGTTCCACCTTTAGTTAAGAAACTAAACTAATATAATGTTACATGGCAGTTATATCTCAATAGAAAAAGAAATGTTAGTCTGGGTAACTAATTTACTAATCTGTAGCTTCTATCGTATCTCAATTTTAGAAAACTTTTCTCTACTTAATCCTTTGCTATTAACAAAGAATGTGTGTGTGTGTGTGTGTGTGTGTGTGTGTGTGCCTGTGTGTGTCTGTGGTTTTAAATGTACATATTGAATGGTTTTTGTGTATGTGTGTGTGTGTATATATATATATGTATTTTTGTGTGTATATACATATTCTGGGGGTGGCATTTAGTAACTATTATGAACATTTTTCTTTAGTTAAATCTACTTTCATCACAATAGAAATATATATTCACAAAAAAGGAAATATCCTCAAGAGTGTTAATAGAATCTCCAATTCTATCTCAAAAGGACAACCAATGTCAACCTCTTGGGGTGTATCATTCCATAAGCAGATATTTCTTCCTTCTGATCTTTTTAGACTAAACATAAACAAATTCAACCATTTCAAAATTCAGTTACATGGTTTTCTAAATGTTCTTAAATGTGCATTATCCTGTGTTGTGCTATTTATCAAATTAGTAACTTGACTTCATATGTATTCCAAATAGCTTGAGTTTTATAAAGTACTATATGCACTCAATATAAACATAAGTATTCTCAAATATGCCATTTTGAAATTTTGTATGATGTATATTTTATGCATATCTAATTTAAGAATTCAAAGGAAGAAAGAAATCTTTTTATTTACCATTTAGATATGCTTTCCTTATAAATGTTGGTTTTGCATTATATGTGAAACTGAAGAACTAATAGTGCTTAGATAAATCAATAAACACTCAGAAAATGTTTTCTTCAAATTTGAGTGGTATTCTCTTTACAATATTAAACCTTAACAGTTATGAACCTCTTCTTGGAATACTAGTTTTCATTTTTTCCCCAACAGTGAAACACTGTCTTAAAATGGCTTTTTAAATAAGAAGCCAAATAGGATAAACAGATACAATTGCAGTTGTTATGGGGAATGGTTGGGTGGCTACCCTGACCTGCTACTCCTTTTCTCCCTAAAGCCCACATCCAAGAGAGTTCCTGAGGCACTTTCTCAAAATCTCTATGGGTCTCCTGGGCAGTATTTTAGTATTTTACTATGGATGAAATATATGCCATATGAAGGAATCACTTCAATTACTTCTATAATTCTGAAGAATATTTGAGAAACATTGAAATAATAGGAATAGCATATTATTTTAATAATATGAATATTACTGTTTTCTTTTATTGTTCCAACTGGAGACTGTGGTCAGGAGACACTTGTGGTCAGGAAACACTCAGATAAAGGAGACTAAAGTTTAAACTATGTGATAATCAATATATTCTACATGATACAATAGTGTATAAAATTCTATAAAGATGCACTTTGTATCATAAATCATGTATTTTAAGAATTACATTTCATAATATACACTGAAAAATACTATCTCATATATATATATATAACATATCAAATTCTCCTTTGCAAAATAATGAAATTTTTCCACATTATAAATCACAGAATATTTAGTGAAAAACTAGCAGCACATATCAGCAAAGCAAATGTGCCTCAGATCTCAATCAGCTGTTTTAGAATCACGTAGCTCCCATTAAGAGAGTTCATCCACAATATTTCCCTAATCTCATTGCCTCCATATTTTATTTTATTGTTAATTGTCTATTTCTGAGGGAGAAGACTTGAATCCAAATCACAAAATAATTGTCTCAATTACTTTCATTTTATTTTATAAAATGAAAACATATATTTTATAAGCTGAAAGCTGCCATAATCATAGCTTATTAAATATAGTGGTTCTAATAGAATCCAGTATTATAGTAGGGTAGGTTTGACTACATGTTAATTTCTGTTTCTTTATATACTCATAGCTCCTAGAAAGGAGAATATTTTGAGCATGCCTCATTAATTGTCTGTTGGTTTGGTTACTGGTCCTTTAAATTCTGTCTGGTCATTCCCTCACAATGCCCCGACCAGCACATAAAAAGTAAGCAAGGAATAACAAAACCTTTTCTGGGCACTTGCACTCCTTCTTGCCTTCCTGACAAAGAGATTTCTGTCTCAGTATTTTAGCTTGTGTACCTCTGTATCTGTGTCTTTATGTGGCATTTTTTCAGTCTTCCTTTTTGACTCTTTAAACTTGGTCTTTCTATTTGGTTTTGCCTGTGTCTTTCTCTTTTCTTTTTTTGTCTTTGTAGTCATGGGTCAGAAACAACTAATTTTATCCCTCCCATACTGTGAGTGCTAGACTCAAATGTGCAGCTGCCTACTACCTTCATTGTCTCAGCTCTCCCTCAGACATATCAGACTCCAGATGTCCAGAACTAAACCTAATATCTTTCTGCCTGATTCTGCTCTCCCACTGTACCGTCTTTAATGGTGAGTTATAGAAACATCCTACCAGTTATTTTTGACTCTTTCCTCTATATCACTGCTGTATCTAATTGGACAACCTATCCGCTGTTTCCAATGAATCCCCAACTTTGTCTTCTAGATGTTATTATAGAACAGCTTGATTCAATAATATATCATTTCAGGTTTTATTTCATTTTTATTCAAAAAGAAGACAAAAATGACCACAGTAATTCCAAATCCAAATTCAGAATGAACTCAGTTTTTACTATAACATATTAACATGCATTTAAAAAATTATAAACATTATTGGGTTATTATAGAAAACTGAGCACTCTGTGAAGCCAATAAACAGGTGGATTTTTAATAGTACTACCTGAATATCATGATTATGTATTTTTGCCTGATTTTTAAAAAATGCTTCTTGCCATGTGGGAGTATTTCCAATCTTTGTTTTTCTGACCCATGTTTCCTAGAAAAGTGGCAGCTCGTTTAATGGTCTGACTAAAATACCACAAAGTTTTGAATGTACTAAATTGGTTGTATGTGTTTTTTGTTTTGAGTTCTGCTGTAGATTTTGTTTTTGAGTGGAAAGAGAAGTTAGATGGTATAGAGAAGGGAGTTTACAATTTTTTAGTTATGTGAGAAATCTGAAAGCAGCTTGACTAAATAAAATACATTTCTCAAATATCTTTTTCTTCATTTTCCAGTTCCACTGCATAGGCCAAACTACCACAAGGCTATTTGACACATGAAAGAACTTTCTCTGCCTAAGGGGAAGGAAATGGGATTCAAGTGAACCATGAGGGAGTTGATTTGCTACTCTACAGTGTTTATAGGGCAGAGGAAGAAATTTAGTAGTTTAGAGATCAGGTTTATAATGACCACCTCCAGAGAAACTTTGAACTATTTTTCTTAATTTATTACCACTTTTAAGTATCTCTTTTTCTAAAAAGCTCAAAGCCTCCAGACAGAACTTTATGTATAAGTGCACATTATATATTTAGGAATTTGAGAAAGAAAATGGTGTAAAGCATGGAAGGAGAGAAGACTGATGAGGGACTCCGATTCTAGGTGACATCAATGATAGCAACCTATCCAATTAAGTTCTCATTTCCAGAGAGCACAGAGGTCACTGGAGGTTTTCTTTTTTCCTGATGGTCCATCAGAAAAGAAAAGATAGTGCTAACCCTTCATTAATTAAAACAAAACAAAACAAACTTAGTTGGACATGAATATGAATTTTAAAATCCAAAGAAATCACTTTTTATTATTGCTTTCAAATTTTAATCCAACTGCATACACAAGTTTGTCACTATCACAGATTTTTAAAGAAATCATTAAATGAGGAAAAAAGTTCAACAGAAATATTTTATGCATTAATTTATTAGAATCATAAGCATTTATTTCTTTTAGCTTTCATTGTTTATACAAGACATTGATGATAAGCTGTTAAAGTATAACTTAATCACAGGATTTAGCTTTAAGAGGATATATAGTAAAATCATTTAAATATGCTACTGTGTCTTTTTCCTATCACCTTACTTTCTTCTTTTAGAGGTAATATAATGCTTATACTCTACAGTCTACAGTTTTCCAGATAGATGCCTTACCAAGTAAAGAATCCATTCTTACTGTAGTATACAGAGTTCTGTCTTTAAAAATAAATGGCAAAGTAGTTTTAATAACTCCATCAGCCACATTCTTATTTAAATCATAGGATGACTTTTATTTAGTGTCCAGTTCCTGGCAGTGTTCCTTGATCACAATCTAATTATTTTGCATTTGTCTTCTCTGAGTTTGCATTTATCTCCTGAACCCAGTCACCAAAATGGTCTAAATTTTTTAACCTATTTACCAGCTTTCACTTTTTTTCTCTCCATTTTTAATATAATTTGTTAACAGACTAGTCTCCTTTCAGGTTTTAAAAATTATTATTAATATGCTTTGTGACTCATATTGCCTAAATACTGTATGACTGTAAAATGAATTCTTGAACGTGTTATACATATAATTTATTTTAAAGTTGAAAATTTCTTTTGGTGAATCATTATCTGGTGATTCTGTTCTACTTTTGTCATTAGTAAATTAACAATGATACTTTTGGAATCTTTCTTTATAAATAAAAGAAGTAGATTAATTACAGTAATATATAATTAAGAATTTGCTTTTATCCAATTTAAAATATTTAGTGTTCTTTTAATCCTATACTTTTTAACATTTTAATTAAAAAAATTCTTTTTAGAGGTGCCATGAAAACCGAAAACGGGTATTTTGGAAGATTTTGAATATATTCAAGGAATCTGGCTTCTAACTTCCATCTGTAATAATGTCAAAGCACTGTCTGGTTAAAACTCCCCCATAAGATGGGGTTAGATTCAGTGGCTATGCAATTCTCATGACCTTTTTCAGATACTGGAGATAACTTAGTCATTTTCCATTTCTCAGCTATAATATTTCTTTTGAATATTGTGAACTTTTAAAAAATGTCACTAAAATGTTAACTATTTTTTTATCTTCACACATTTGTGGATTTTGACTATACGAACATGGGTGTGAAAACGTCTATTGCAAATATCTTTAACAAACTCTGTATTTCTCAACTTATAGATAATTCTGTTTCACACTTCAATGAATGATTTATGGCATTGAATAATCTATGATCTAGTCTTCTGAAAGGACATGGAAAAACATCTCCAGTTTCCTTTTTTATTAGTTTTTATTTGTTTAAAGTAACTCATTTTTTACTCTTAACATTTTTACTATGTTGTTCATATACTTTTTGGATGATTTTGTTAAACTCTAGGAGGGTGTTAATAATGTAACCATAAAATGGAAGAACCCCACAAAAGACAAATATGATAGACTTATCCATCAAAAAGTAAAAACTTTTGTATGAAAAATAAACACATGTAAAATCTTCAGAAAGAAATAAAAAATATTATTATTATCAAATACTACAGATAGCTAACAGATGTGGATCATTTACTATGTGCCCACTTCTCTTCTAAGAACGACTCATTCCTCTCATTGGAAAATGAAACCAATCACCTATTCCCACTCACAAAACTAAGAGGCAGTGGTTGGTTCTAAATCTAGAAAAGTATAGCTTGAGAGAACATGCCCTTAACCTCTCCACTAAGAGTTACAAAAAATATAAAATTATTTCCATTATGAGTGAAGGAATTCAGAACATGCCACCCTAAAATAAGCCACTCCAGGGGCTTCCCTGGTGGCGCAGTGGTTGAGAGTCCACCTGCCGATGCAGGGGATGCGGGTTCATGCCCCGGTCCAGGAGGATACCACATGCCGCGGAGCGGCTAGGCCCGTGAGCCATGGCCACTGAGCCTGCGCGTCCAGAGCCTGTGCTCTGCAACGGGAGAGGCCACAGCAGTAAGAGGCCCACGTACCGCAAAAAAAAGAAAAAAAAAGCCACTCTGGTGTACTGACTATTCTGAGTTAAAGGCACTTGAAAAATGGCAATTACAAAATAAATAAATAAATAACACTCCAACTTTCCAAGCAGGAGGTGAAATTTCCATGTGAAAGATGTCCTCCCTATATCAGAAGAAAAGTAACGTTCTTATCATTAAGGATGAGAAGCTGGGACTAAGAGAATTCTGTACAAGTAGACCTTGTTAAAATAATTCTTATCTCCCCCTTTAGCCTCTCCACATAGGTTAGTTACTTTTCCACAATTGCCTCTCTTTTTTCACCCTAATGTAAAAGCCTGTAGATTTTGCCATTTTCTTTCTTCACTCCTTATGAAGGCTCCCGTGTCATGTAAAACTTGTATTAAATAAATTTGTATGATTCTTTCCTGTTGATCTGTCTTAAGCCCACTTAATTCTAAGGCCCAGTTTAAAAGAACTCTAGTTCTTAAAGGTAAAGGTAGAATTTAGACTCCCCTGTACTAGTAACCAAAGAAAAATGATTAAAAGAACAAGATGACATTACATATCAATCAAGTTATCAAAAACTTTTTCTTCAAAAAAGATACACAATGACAATAACAATCTGATGAAAAAGACGACAGTATGAATCAGGCCTCTTAAAAAATTCAAAATATGACTTCCTCTGGCTAAGTAATTCTATGTCTAATCATTTATCTTAAAAGTGAAAAACTGAGAACAGTACAAATTATATATATTAAGTAAGTGTAGAAGTAAAATAGGACATAACAACACAGTGGCATATTATGCAGCCCTAAAATATGTTTTCGAAAAGTTTGAAGAGCCTAGGGGAAATCCTGATATTGTATAAATAGTGTAACCACTGCTACTTAACACAAAAACAAGCAAGTAGCAAGGGGAAACAGTAATGAATCCCATAAAGGAATACGTAGAACAATGATTAGGAAACATCTAGATATTTTAAAACTAACCTGATGTAGAAGATGAATCCCAACTTCTGTCAATTACGTTTCAGAATGGTTGTATAAACTCCTGAAAGTTTACAGGCTCTCCGACCTTGGTGCTGGATGTTGGGTGTGGCTGGGTATTGAGTAGGAGAAATCTAAGCCATAGGCCTCCCATTAATCATAGGTGTGGGTCTACTTTTTATTACCTTTTGGTATGATAATAAATAGATATAAAGAATTATTTTAAAACTCCAGCATCTTGTAAAAGCAAATATGACACTTCTTTGTAGGATTATTTTCAGTACTGAACAGATTTTTCTTTCCTAACTCCTAAAAATGAGCTAACAATGAAACATTACAAACCACTATCAGGAAGAATAAGCACATGTAAATAAAAGAATTAGCACACTCAAAAACAATATATAATAAAACAATGTGATGAGACTTTAAAAATACATATGATGAGACTATAAAATACATATGATTAAACAAAAGATTTAATAGAAACCAGAATGAAAAATCTGGGAAACAGAAACACAAAGATTTTAAAGATTTCTAAAATACTCATAGACTTCTGATTTCAGCTCTAACATATGTAGAGTATGGAAATCATCACTCTTGTCTTCACAACAAGAAAAAGCTGGAAAAAGTGAAAATCAATGACTTTTCTTAGACCCGTCTGAAAACTGAAGTTGCTGGGACAACTACTGCTCTGAGATCGGAAGAGACAGGCACATCCTGAGAGATAGAGACAGATCTACTGATCTGGAGCAGAAGCTGCTTGAGCCATAAACTGGTAGGGATACACAAGAAAAATTCGACAAACTGCTAGAGGCTGAGTGTGGACCAGTCTAAAAATGAGAAAATCATGGGGGCTGCAAGCTTAAGGGGGTCCCCTATCCAATTACTTCACCACTAGGTTCTTCTGGTGAGGACTAGAAAGGTCCCCTTATAAACCCAGCAAGGAGCATAACCACTGTGAAACAAGCCCAGAGCCTTCTCCAAAATAAAAGGTCTACTCTCCAGGGGGAAGGATTTTTCCTGATGTAATTCTGAAAGTTTATACCAGCTGAAGAAAACGGAGGCACAGAAAAAATAGGTGACTTCTTTTTTTAAAGAGTGCATATTTTAAGAGGGCTATAATTATTGGAGTGGACATAAATGTGACCTTTTTGGCCACTGATATATGCCTACATGATAATGCATTTACATTCCTTGCAAATATTCTGTGAAATAATTCAGTTCACCCACTATTTATCATTACTATTATATAGTGACACATACCAGGCACAGTGACAGGGCAAATAAGCATATAAAAAATATGCTCAACATTATTTATCATTAGGAAACGCAAGCTAAAAGAGCCATAAGATCCTACCACAAACCTATTAAAATGCTAAAATCCAAACAACGGACAATACAAATTGCTGGTGAGGATGTTTAACTATAGGGACAGGAACAAAATTCATTCTTGGTGGGAATGCAAAATAGTACTGCTACTTTGGAAGATAATTTGACAGTTCCTTACAAAGCTATACAGTCTTACCATACGAAACAGCAGTCATGTTTCTAGGTGTTTACCCAACTGATTTGAAACTAATGCCACACAAAAACCTGGACATAAATGTTTATAGAAGCTTTATACATAATTCCAAAGACTAAGAGAAACCAAGATGTCGTTCAATAGGTGAATGGAAAAACAAACTGTGATACATCTATACAGTGAAATAAAATTTAGTGAAAAAAGGAATGAGCTATGAAGTCACACAAAGACATGACTACTAAAACTGGAAGTACAGATACTTTATGACCCAACAGTTACTCTTTTAGGTATGTAACCAACAGAAGTGTGTACATATGTGCACCAAAAGACATGCATAATGATGGATAGCAGCACTATTTATAGTAGCCAAAATCTGGAAACAATCTATAAATGGTCTTTTGAAGTAGAATGGATTAAATACATTGTTTATATAATAGAATGCAAAAGAATGGAGAATGTTATACACAACTACTTGAATCCATACCACAAGCATATTGTCGAATGAATGAAGCCAGATACAAAAGTAGATTCCCTGTGTGATTCCATTTATGTAAAATTCGAATTCAGGCAAAACTGATCTAATAACGTTCTTAGAAGTCAGGATACTTGTGACTTTTGCAGGCTCTGAAGTGGATCTGGGGAGTTGTGACTGCCTGGGGGCACATAGGAACCTTCTGGAGGACTGGTAATATTTTATTTCTTGACCTGAGTCTTTTTACACAACATGTTCACTTTTTGAAGATTCATTATATTTATTTCTACATTTTTCTCTATGTATGTTATGCTTTAGTAAACACTTACTTAAATAAATACATGGAGAATGTTTAAAAAGATTAAACAATGTCTAATAGCAGTTCCAGAAAGAGGAAATAAAGGAAATGGAGAAGAGATACACACATACTCTTAGTTGAGAATTTTCCAGAAATGAATGAAGACCTGAAGTCCTCAGAATTTTAAAACAAACAAACACACATAAAACCTCTCAGGTCTCTGTTAACAGAACAAAAGACAAAAACTAATTCTAGTAAGCTAGATAAGAAATAAAGCACGATGCAAAATAAAATCTATAATATGTAACTTAGTAGTAAGTAGAAAACATAAAGCAGAGAAAGAGTCTATGAAATATTGGGTTTGGGAAGCAATGTGGAAATCCTAAGTGGAGCTTCTAGGGAGAGCCTTACTGAATGTAGAGAGATATAAAGTACACAAATATAGGCAGGTGGGTAGATGTGGTTGTGGGGGTTGATAGAAGAGGGTGAAGTAAGATATCCTTCTACAAATACTGTAGTTAATTCTCTGTAGTGAAATCATAATTCAGTTACCTATTACCTGATTGTGAGGGATATTCCAAAGTGTTATCTAATGACCCTGTGGAATGATTTTATATGTCAATCGTTAACCTACTGTATCATTTGCATCTCCCTCTCCCTCTCTGTGCCACTTCTACCCCATACACTTAGTAAATGAAGCATAATGTTGCTTTCAGTATCATTCTCTAACTACCTGAAAGAGGAAAAGGTCAAAGGATCATACTATTTAAGAAGAATGACAGAAAGACAATAGGAAAAACACACTTCTCTTCAGTACTTGTAAGGGTGTTGGATGGTGTTCATGCAAATAGACTTGATGATTAGGAGGACCCAACCAGCTCAATAATACAGATTTTACTAATTTCTAGCAGAAAACTCTGAGACTGTCTAACATCAAAACTGATATTGTTTAAAAGAGGCATCCTCTGAACTGCATGGTATGAGACTGAGTAGCAGGCAGAGGATTTCTGATTCCAGGGAAAGAGGAATTGGAACCAGAATATTAGCTAAAGAGCAATTGAATAGTTGAAGTCCTGAAGACAGCATGTTTTGAGTTTAAATTTTGTTTCAACATTTATTTTGAAAAATTCAAACTTCAATACACCAGTTGTTAGCATTTTGTATCATTTGCACTTGCTCTGATCTGTCTTTTTATCTTTCCGTCTGTCTCTCTTACACACTCTCACACATGTATACACATATATTTCACTTTATTATTATTACTGTGAAACTATATATTGTATAACCATTTGAATATACCAAATATCACAGTCTTTCACCTTTAAATAGTTCAGCCTGTGTCTTCTGACAATGAAGATGTTCTCTTACATGACAACAGAACGATGATGAAATTCTGGAAATTTTACATTGTTACAGTCCTTATTCTAATTTTTCTAATTGACCTAACAATATTCTATATATCCAGGATCACCTAATGCCTTTAATCATCATGCTCCTTTACTTTCTTTTAATCTATAACTGTTCCTTAGTCTTTCTTATCTTTCAGGACATTGACCTTTTTGATGCTGTTTAGTAAAATTAGTTTCAATATTTGTTTATTGTCTCTTCTAAATGCATACTTCTAATCAGTAGTACAAAAGTTATCAGGTAATTGTCCTTTCATCCTTCTCTGATAGGGAACAATATAATGCTTTTTTTTTTTTTAATATCCCACAGTGACATGAAAAGACATTCATCATGCCAGGAAAAATATAATCGTTGTTATCCTACCAAACAAAAATACCCTAATGATTCATTGTGACTAAAATATCTTAGGCAATGTGCTTTATTTCACATAACAAATAGATACCATATCATTTATAATTTCAGTGAAAACTATAAACATGGCAAATTAGAATATAGTCATTTTAGCTTTTATTTCATTATGAGTTTGAGAAAGAAAACATATAGCTTTGAATATTGTATTGATTTTACTTCAATTGTAATTCAAATTTCAAAGCACTTATCATAATTTCAATGGAATGGCATACATAAATTGTTCTTTAGTTCAGATTAATCTTAAATCAGTTTTGCAAACCATAGAGCACAGAATATAAAAAGTCTAAATGGACATTAGGCAACTCTTTGCTGCAGACAGATAGTTTCAGATATTTTTGTATTCCGAAAGCTACAATCTGAACATGGTTTCAATGAAGATCAAATATACTTAAAAGCCATCTCATATTCATTCTAACTCCAGGTGGAAAATGCTTGGAATACAAAATAAATGTTTTTATCTCCATATAGCAAGGATAGCAGTCTTTTTACTTTTCCTATGCTTGAAGAAAAAGCAAATTGTTAAGTAGATGATGTTTTTGCATAGTTAAAAACTCATAATTATGTGCTATCATACATATAACTTCATTTTTTTGCCTAACAGTATAATAAGTGTTAAAGTTTAGTTCTTTGGATATTGTCACCTCTCATCATGTAATTTAGTCTTTTCCAAACCTAAGCTGTCTCTTCATATACTTGTTTATTGTTGTTCTGCAATTTATTTGCAGTATTAATGACTTTCAACCCTTTATTTTATGTTGCATGTCATCCTCAGCTTCTAAGTTTGTACTTTCAATGATAATAAATAGATGTATTCTTGAACAATTTACTATGTCTTATTTAACTTATATTAAAGAATAAGATATGAAATTACATTAAAAATAGTCCAAGAGGATGAATTAATGTTGTCTGGCAAGTAAGAGGTTAGGATGAAAAATGTAGGACATGGTAACATTTGAGTTTGATAAAAGTTGTTTCCACACAAAAATGTGTCAATAGCAAACCAGTACATTTCTATTTTAATCATTATGGCTATTTAAATCATTTAATTTATAACAGGGCATGCTCACTTTGGCAGCACATATACTAAAATTTATAACAGGGCAAGTTTTTTCTCCTTAGTATTCTTTATAAAAAATTACGAATCTATTCTTTCTTGTCTATTCTTTCAGATGAATGTCAGAATTACTCCACGTTTTTAACAGACTATTTTTAGGGCAGTTTTATGTTCATGGTAAAATTGAGTGACAAATACAGAAAGTTCCCATATACTCCTTTCCCCACCCAGCCTCCCTCACTATCAACATCCCACACCACAATGGTACATTTATTACAATTGGTGAAACAACAGCAACACATCATTGTCACTTGAAATCCATGGTTTACATTAGTGTTCATTCTTGGTGTTATACATTCTGTTTGTTTGGGCAGATGTGTAATAACATGTATCCAGAGGGGAATGATCAAGATAGTGGAGTAGCAGGATGCAGCGCTCACCTCCTCCCACAAATACATCAAAAATATATCTATACCTAAAAATATATCTGTGGAACAGTTCTCACGGAATACCTACTGAACACTGGAAGAAGACCTTGGACTTCTGAAAGGGCAAGAAGAATCCCCACGTAAATGGGTAGGATAAAAGAAAAATTAAAAGAGAGAGAGAATCAGGATGGGACCTGTGCCCCTTCAAGGAAAATGTGAAAGAGGAGAGGAGCTTTGTGCCCTGCGGAGCCCCGCAACCAGCAGAGAGATCAGCTAGGATGGAGGGGGAGCTTCGAAGCCTCAGAGGGTAGTGTGGCAGCCAGTTTGCAGAATGGAGAGAGACATGCACAATCCCTGCCACCATCCTGCATTCCCCAGACTGAGACACGTGTCCACTGGTACAGGCAGGGGCTGGATGCTAAAGCTCAGGCTTCGGAGATCAGGCCCAGGGAAAGGTCTGGGGTTGGCTACGCAGAGACAGTTTGAAAGGGCTGGAGTGTGTTGCAGGTGCAACCAAGGGTATATGTGGAGGGAGCCTGGGACTGCCATAGATGTGGGCACCAGCCGCTGCATCTGCACACCCTCTTTTTAGAGGATAACAGCCAGCACATGCTGAGGAAAGAGGCAGCATGCATCCATACTAAAAACAACTCTTACACCAAAAATGTTAAACCCACACAAGCTATACAGGGACACTCTCACATAAAAATAGCCCTCCCAGACCACAATAGATAATTGTTTCTCTTAAACTCACAGAGTAAGAGAAATATAAGTAAAATGAAGAAGCAGAGGAAACACTCCTAGTTAAAAGACCAAGAGAATTCCCCTGACAGAAGAATGAAACAGACCTCTTCAGTCTAACAGATATTAAGTTCAAAAAGGAGAAAATGAAAATACTGAAAGAATTAAGAAAGGCTATCAACAGAAATGCATATTTCTGTAAGAAGGAACTAGAAACTATAAGGAGGAGCCAAGAAAAATTAGAAAATTCATTTGCTGAGATGAAAGCTGAGCTAAAGGCAATGAATAGCAGAATGAATAATGCAGAAGAATAAACAAGTGACTTGGAAGATAGAATAATGGAAATCACCCAATTAGAACAGCAGACAGAAAGCCCTATTTTTAAAAAAAGCACTATAAGAGGCCTATGGGATAACACAAAGCATGCCAATCTATGCATAACAGGGGTTCCAGAAGGAGAATAAAGAGAAAAGAAGATCAAAAATGTATTTGAAGAAATTATGGATAAAAACTCCCCAAGCCTAAAGAAGGAAACAGATGTCCAGGTACAGGAAGCACAGAGGGTTCCAAACAAAATGAACCCAAATACCTACATCAAGACATATCATAATTAAAATGGAAAATGTTAAAGATAAAGAGAGGATCTTAAAGGCAGCAAGAGAAAAACAAAGAGTTAATTACAATGGAACCCCCCTAAGACTATCAGCTGATTTCTCTAAAGAAATGCTGACGACCAGAAGGGAGTGACAAAATATATTCAAAATCATGAAAGAGAAAAATCTGTAACCTAGAATACTCTACCCAGCAAAATTATCATTTAGAATAGGAAAGAGAAAGAATTGCTCAGACAAGCAAAAACTAAAAGAATACAGCAATACTAAACCTATCCTAAAACATTGAAAGGTCTTCTCTAAATAGGAAAGAAGTGAGAATCTTATAGGAAAGAGAAAATCACAATTGGAAAGTAAATCACTTAAATAAACCGGTATACAGATTAAATATTTTTTAATTAAAAAAATTTTGTGAAAGTGATGATAACCAGAATGAAGAGCAAAAGGATAACCATGAAGATGTAAAAAAGGACATCAAAATCATAAAACGTAGGGGTAGGAGAGTAAGAAAATGAGAAGATTCTTTTTTTTAGAATGTGTGTGAGCCTATATGACTATCAGTCTAAAGCAAGTAGATATAGGAGGGGGTTACATACTTGAAAAACAGAGTAACCACAAGTGAAAAACATACAATAGATTCACAGAAACCAAAAAGAGAACACAAGCATAAAATAAAAAATCATCAAACCACAAAAAGAAAAACAAAGGTACAAAGAAGAAACAAAGAAGCAATTACAAAACAAGGTTTAAAATGGCAATAAATACTTACCTATCAATAATTACATTAAATATCAATGGACTAAATGCTCCAATCAAAAGATATAGAGTGGCAAGTTGGGTAAAAACAAAGCAAGAGCCTACAGTATGCTGCCTTTAAGAGACCACTTATGGCAAAGGACACACATAGATAGAAAGTAAGGGGATGGAAAAAGATATTTCATGCAAATGGAAATGACAAGAAAGAGGGGGGTTGCAGTACTCATACTGGACAAAATCAACTTTAAAACAAAGTCCATAAAGAAAGATAAAGAAGGACACAATATAATGATAAAACTATCAATACAAGAAGAGGATATTACTCTCATCAACATACATGCACCTAATATAGGAGCACCCAAATACATTTAAAGGGCTTCCCTGGTGGCGCAGTGGTTGAGAATCTGCCTGCTAATGCAGGGGACACGAGTTCGAGCCCTGGTCTGGGAAGATCCCACATGCCGCGGAGCGGCTGGGCCCGTGAGCCACAACTACTGAGCCTGTGTGTCTGGAGCCTGTGCTCCGCAACAAGAGAGGCCGCGATAGTGAGAGGCCCACGCACCGCGATGAAGAGTGGCCCCCCGCTTGCCACAACTAGAGAAAGCCCTCGCACAGAAATGAAGACCCAACACAGCCAAAAATAAATAAATAAATAAATAAATAAAAAATTAAAAAATACTAACAAACATAAAGGGAGAAATTGACAGGAATACAGTAATAGTAGGAGACTTTAACACCCCACTCACATCAATGGACAGATCTTCTAGATAGAAAATCAGTAAGGAAACAGACATCCCAAATAATACAATAGAACAGTTAGACTTAATATTTTCAGGACATTACATCCCAAAAAACTGAATACACATTCTTTTCAAGTGCACATGGAACATTCTCTAGGACTGACCATACACTAGGGCACAAAACAAGCCTCAACAAATTTATGAGTATAGAAATTATTTCAAGCATCTTTTCTGACCACAGTGACATGAAACTAGAAATTGACACAGAAAAAGAAATGAAAAAAATGATTACATGGAGACTAAACAACATGCTACTAAAAAACCAATGGGTCAATGATGAAATCCAAGAAGAAATTTTAAAATGCCTTGAGACAAATGACAACGAAAACACAACCATGCAAAATCTATGAGTTATATATAGCAAAAAGTAGTTCTTAGAGGGAAGTTCATGGCAATACAGGCCTTCCTCAGAAAAAACCAAGAAAAGTCTCAAATAAACAACCTAACCTACAACCTAAAAGGATTAGAAAAAGAAGAACAAACTAAATCAGCAGAAGGAAATAATAAAGATCAGAGAGGAAACAAATAAAATAGGGATTTAAAAAGCAATAGAAAAAATTAATAAAACCAAGAGCTGGTTTTTTGAAAGGGTAAGCAAAACTGACAAGCCTCTGGCCAGGCTCACTGAGAAGAAAAGAGAGAGAACTCTAGTAAAATAAGAAGGAAAAAGGAGAAATAATAACCAATAATGCAGAAATACAAAAAAAAAAAAGAATATTATGAACAATTTTATGCCAACAAATTCAACAATCTAGAAGAAATGGACAAGTTTCTAGAAATATACAGCCCACCAAAACTGAATCAAGAAGAAATAGATAATTTGAAAAGGCCAATCACTAGAAGTGAAATAGAATCTGTTTTTTATATATATATATATATATATATATATATATATATATATAAAGAAAAAACACAAAAACCTCCCTAAAACCCTACAAACAAAAGTCTAGGACCAGAGGGCTTCACAGGTGAATTCTACTAAACAGAAGAACTCATACTGATCCTTCTCAAACTCTTCCAAAATACTGAAGAGGAGGGAACACTCACAAAGACATTGTTTGATACCAAAACCAGACAAAGATACAACGAAAAAGAAAATTACAGGCTAATATCTTTGATGGTTATAGATGCAAAAATTCTCAGTAAAATATTAGTAAACTGAATCCAACAGCACATAAAAAAGGTCAAACACCACAACCAAGTTGAATTCATCCACAATTCACAAGGATGGTTCAACATACATAAATCAATGTGGTACAACACATCAACAAAAAAAAGGCGAAAAACCACATGACCATCTCAATAGATGCAGAGGAAGTATATGACAAATTTCAACATTCATTCATGATAAAAGAAATCTTAACAAAGTGGGTATAGAACATATCTCAACATAATAAAGGCTATTTATGACAAACCCACAGCCTATATAATAATGGTGAAAAGCTGAAAGCCTTCCCACTAAAATATGGAACAAGATAAGGATGCCCATTCTCACCACTTCAATTCAATGTAGTATTGGAAGTCCTAGCCACAGCAAGAAAAAGAAATAAAAGTTATCCAGTTTGGAAGGGGAGAGGTAAAATTGTCATTATATGCAGATTACATGATACTATATTTAGAAAACCCTCCTAAAGACTCCACATAAAAACTGCTAGGACTGATAACTGAATTCAGCAGGATAGTAGGATACAAGATTAACATACAGAAATTGGTTGTATTTCTTTACACTAAAAATGAAATATCAGAAAGAGAATGTTAAAAAAATAATACCTTTTAAAATTGTGCCAAAAAAATAAAATACTTAGGAATAAGCCTGACCAAAGAGGTGAAACACTTATATGGAGAGAACTATAAACTATAAACCATTAATAAAGGAAAATGACGATGATTCAAAGAAATGGACAGATATCTCATGCTCTTGGATGGGAAGAATTAATATTGTTATAGTGGCTATACTACCCAAAGCAATCTACAGATTTAATGCAGTCCCTATCAAATCACCAAGGGCAATTTTCACAGAACTAGAACAAATAATCTTAAAATTTATATGGAACTATAAAAAGACCCAGAAGTGTCAAAGCACTCCTGGAGAAAAAGAACAAAGCAGGAGACATAACCCTCCCAGATTTCAGACAATACAACAAAGCTACAGTCATCAAAATGGCATGGTATTGGCACAATGGAACAGAATAGAGGGCCCAGAAATAAATCCATACCCCTACAATCAATTACTCTTTGACAAAGGAGGCAAGAATATACAATGGGAAAGAGACAGTCACTTCACCAAGGGGTGTTGGGAAAGTTGGATAGCCACATGTAAATCAATGGAGTTAGAAAACAGCCTCATACTATACACAAAAATAAACTCAAAATGGCTTAAAGACTTAAACATTAGACATGATACCATAAAACTCCTAGAAGAGAACATAGGCAGAACATTCTCTGACATAAATCATAACAGTGTTTTCTTAGTCTCCCAAGGCAATAGAAATAAAAGTAAAAATAAACAAATGGAACCTAATCAAACTTACAAGCTTTTGTACAGCAAAAGAAACCATAAACAAAGTGAAAAGACAGCCTATGGAATGGGAGAAAATATTTGCAAATGATGTGACTGACAAGGGCTTAATTTTCAAAATATATAAACAGCTCATACAACTCAACGTCAAAAAAATAAAAAGCCCATTCAAAAAATGGGCAGAATACCTAAATAGACATTTCTCCAAAGAAGACATACAGATGGCCAACAGGCACATGAAAAGATGCTCAACATCACTAATTATTGGAGAAATGCAAATCCAAACTACAATGAGCTACCACCTCAAACTGGTCAGAATGGCCATTATTAAAAAGTCTAAAAATAACAAATGCTAGAAAGGGTGTGGAGAAAAGGGAACCCTGCTACACTGCTGGTGGGGATATAAGTTGGTGCAGCCACTATGGAAAACAGTATGGAGGTTCCACACAAAACTAAAAACACAGCTGCCATATGGTCCAGCAATCCCACTCCTGAGCATATATCCCAACAAAACTATAACTCAAAAAGATACATGCACCCCTATGTTCATAGCAGCACTATTCACAATGGCCAAGATGTGGAAGCAACATAAATGTCCATCAACAGACGAATGGATAAAGAAGCTGTGGTACATATATACATGGAATATTATTCAGCCATAAAAAAGAATGAAACAATGCCATTTGCAGCAACATGGATAGAACTCATCACACTAAGTGAAGTAAGCCAGAGAGAGAAAGACAAATACCATATGATATCACTTATATGTGGAATCTAAAGTATGATACAAATGAAACAGAAACAGACTCACAGACATAGAGAACAGACTTGTGGTTTGCAAGGTGGGGGTAGGGGAGGGATGGAGTCAGAGTTTGGGGTTAGCAGATGCAAACTATTATATATAGAATGGATAAACAGCAAGGTCCTACTGCATAGCACAGCAAAGTATATTCAACATCCTGTGATAAACCATAATGGAAAAGTATATATATATATATATATATATATATATATATATATATATATATATATATATATATGTGAATCACGTTGCTATACAGCAGAAATTAACAAAACATTGTATATCAACTCTACTTCAATTAAAAAAAAAACATGTATCCAGCATTCTAGTATCATACAGAATAGTTTTCCTATTCTAAAAATCCTTTGTGTTCCAACTATTCATCCTTCCCACACCACTAACCCTGGGTAACCTCTCATCTTTTGACTGTTTCCATAGTTTTGCCTTTTCAGAATGTCATAGTTGGAACCATACAGTATGAAGTCTTTTGTCTTCTTTCACTTAGTAGTATGAGTTTAAGTTTCCTCGATAGGTTTTATGGCTTGATAACCCATTTTTTTTTAGACCTGAATCAAATCTCGTTGTCTGGGTGTACCACAGTGTATTTATCCATTCATCTACTGAAGCTTATCTTTGTTGCTTCCACGTTTTGGCAATTATGAATAAAACTGCTATAAACATCTGTGTGGAGGTGTTTTATAGACAAAAGTTTTTAACTCATTTGGGTAAATACAATTCACGTGGACTGTATAGTAAGAATAAGTTTAGTTTCGTAAGAAGCCACCAAACTATTCCAAAGTAGGTGTACCATATTACATTCTGATCTGCAATGAATGAGTTCTTGTTCTACATCCTCACCAGTATTTGGTGTTGTCAGTGTTTGGGATTTTGGCCATTCTAATAGATGTGTAGTGGTATCTTGTTGGTTTAATTTGTAATTCTCTAGTGACATATGATGCTGAGCATCTTTTCATATGCTTATTTGCTATGTGTATATCTTCTTTGCTGAGATGTCTGTTTAGATCTTTTGCCCATTTTAAAATCAGATTTTTCAGTTTTAAGAGTTCTTTGTATGTTTTAGATAATGGTTCTTTATCAGATATGTCTTTTGCAAATATTTTCTCCCAGTCTGTGGTTTGCCTTTTCATTTTCTTGACAGTATTGTTGGCAGAACAGAAGTTTTCAATTTTAATGAAGGCCAATTAATCAGTTATTTCTTTTATGGGTTATGCCTTTGATGGTGTACCTAAAAAGTCATCGCCAAACACAAGTTCATCTCATTTTTCTACTATGTTATCCTCTAGGAGCTTTATAGTTTTGCATTTTACATTTAGGTCAATTTGGATAATTTTTGTGAAGGATGTAAGGTCTGTGTTTAGATCCTTTTTGTATGCTTATGGACGTCAAGTTGTTCCAGCAGTGTTTGTTGAAAAGACAGTCTTTGCTCTGTTGTATTGGCTTTGTTCCTCTGTCAAAGATCAGTTGACTATACTTGTGTGGATCTTTTTCTGGGCTTTTTATTCTGTTCCATTTATTTTTGTCTGTTCTTTCACCAGTACCACAATATCTTGATTACTGTGTCAAATGTAAGGTATAGTAAGTCTTGAAGTTGGATATTTTTAAAATAAAGAACAGTAGCCATTTTAGACTCATATAACTAATTTTATAAAATGACCATTCTATTTTTGCTATATTGGGACTAATTTATAAAACATTATCAGAAGTTCTTTCTAGAAAATGTAAAAGACTATCAGCATACTTATTATATAAAACAATACAATAAATATCGTCTCATATACCAGTTTGTGAAGAATCAGGATGATTTCCTAAAATAAAATCCTAGACCTGATATGCATTTGTGTTTTCTTCTATTTATTCTAATGTTCCATTTTAAAAAAAAATTAAACATTTATATTTACATGAGCCCACAATGTGAAGATACTATTTATAGTCATTTACAAATCTCATTATTCCAGTACCTATGACCTTTGAGTACATCCTTTTCCTGTTGACTTGAAATGCCAATTTTACCATATGCTACATGAATGTGTTTATTTTAAGCCTAGCAGGTTACTTTTCCACTGAATTTACCACCTGTCTTGGGGCTTGAGCCATACTGTTTTAAGTATTATAGATTTATATTATTTTATAATGTCTGGTACTATCTCCCATGACTCTTCAAATCTTTCTCAGATGGACCTTCAATTTCAGACCCTTTCAGTTCCAGAAGCCTTTGGGGAAAGGTATAGAGAGAGAACTGGTGCAATGAACTGGTGAACTGGTGCAATGAATAGCCAATAGTTTCATTTCTTTCCTCTGCTCTAGATAAAGCCTGACATAACCTCCACTCCACTTACATATCTCCACTGCCCAAATTCAGACATGCTACTGTCTCAGCTTTGTCTGGCTCCTATTGTCAGAAACAAAGTTGACCATGATAATGTCTAAGTTCATTTCATGTGCTGTGCCATGATTGAAACTAGGGTCCTCACAAAACTATACTGACTCCAGAGGAGAGAAGACCAGATGGCAGAGTAGAAGACCTTGAGCTCACCTCCTCCCATGAGAACACCAAAATTACAACTAACTGCTGAATAACAATAAAAATGACTGGAAACTACCAAAAATGATATTCTACATCCAAAGACAAAGAAGAAATCAGAACAAGATGGTAGGAGGGGGTATACTCATGATATAATCAAATCCCATAATCACTGGGTGGGCAACCCACAAACTGGAGAATAATTATATTGCAGAAGTTCTCCCATATGAGTGAGGATTCTGAGCTCCACGTCAGGCTCTCCAGCCTGGGCGTCTGGCATCAGGAGGATAGCCCCAAGAGCATTTGGCTTTGAAGGCCAGTGGGTCTTGATCACAGCAGCTCCAGGATGGGGGAAAAAAGAGACACCACTCTTGGAGGACACACACAAGATCTCCATGTGCACTGGCACTGGGACCCAGGGCAAAAGCAGTGACTTCATAGGAGGCTGGGCCGGACCTACCTGCTGGTCTTGGAGGGTCTCATGGGGAGGTGGGGGGCAGCTGTGACCCTCTCTTGGGATATAAAAGATGGTGGTAAATATATTGGGGAGTATCATCTGAAGGCTGACATCTTCCTTGGGACATTAACACCAAGGCCTGGCCCAACAAACAGCCTTAGGTTCCAGTGCTGGGTTGCCTCAGGCCAAACAACCAGCAGGGCAGGAAAACAGTCCCACCCAGACAGAGAGGCTGCCTAAAGACTTTTGGAGGCCACAGCAACCTCTAGACATGCCCCTTCACATGGCCCTGCCCACCTTAGGGCCAAGACTCAACTCCACCCATCAGTGGCAGAGACCAGAGGCAAGAAGTATAAAGTCCCACATCCTGTGGAACTGAGTCCACAAACATAGGTCAGAACCTACCCTTGGACCAGCTGGTCCCTGGCCACTGGATGACAAGAGAGGAGTGTACTGCTGTGACACATAGGACATCCCCTATAGAGGGCAGCTTCTCCAAGGTAAAGAAACATAAGTAAACCTTCCACATACATAAAAATACAAATAGAAGTTTAGACAAAATGAGATGGCAGAGGAACATGTTCCAGATGAAGAGACAGGATAAAACCCCAGAAGAATAACTAAGTGGCATGGAGATAGGCTATCTACCCAAGAAAGAGTTCAGAGTAATGATTGTAAAGGTGATCCAACAACTCAGGAAAATAATGGATGCACAGAGTGAGAAGTTACAAGAAGTTTTTAACAAAGAATTAGAAAAAATAAAGAACAACCAAACAGTTGAAGAACATAATAATTGAAATGAAAAATGTACTAGAAGGAATAAGTAGCAGAATAAGTGAGGCAGAAGAACAAATAAGTGAGCTGCAAGACAGAGTGGTGGAAATCACTATGGAACAGAGTAAAGAAAAAAGAATGAAAAGAAACAAGGACAGTTTAAGAGACCTCTCAGACAATGTCAAATGCACCAACATTCACATTATAGGGGTCTCAGAAGGACGAGAGAGAGAAAGAGCCTGAGGAAATGTTTCAAGACATAATAGCTGAAAACCTCCCTAACATGGGAAAGGAAGCAGTCACCCAAGTCCAGGAAGCAGAGAGATTAGCATACAGGATAAACCCAAGAAGGAACACACCAAGACACAGTAATCAGATTGACAAAAATTACAGATAAAGAGAAAATATTAAAAGCATTGAGCAACAAATAATACACAAAGGAACCCCCATAAGGTTATCAGCTGATTTTTCAGCAGAAGATCTGCAGTAAGAAAGTAGTTGCAGGATATATTTAAAGTGATGAAAGGGAAAAATGTACAACAAAGAATACTCTACCCAGCAAGCTCTCATTCAGATTTGATGGAGAAATCAAAAGCTTTACAGATAAGCAAAAGCTCAGAGAATTTAGAACCAGCAAATCAGCTTTACAACAAATGCTAAAGGAACTTCTCTATGCAGAAAAGGAAAGGGCACAATTAGACACAAGAAAATTATGAATGGGAAAGCTCACCAGTCAGTAAAGGCAAACATACAGTAAAGGTAGGAAATCATCCACATGCAAATATGATATCTAAACCAATAATTGTGAGAGGAGAAGAGTACAAATGAAGGATATTTGAAATGCATTTGAAATAAAGCAATCAGCAACTTAAAACAATCATGTATATATATAGATAGATAGATAGATAGACTGCTATAACAAAACCTCATGGTAACCACAAAACAGAAATCTACAGTATATATACACACAAATAAAAAATGAAATCCAAACACAACACTAAAGAAAGTCATTAAATCATGAGAGAAGAGAACAAAAGGGAAAGTAGGGGAAAAGACCTACAAAAACAAATCCAAAACAATTAACAAAATGGATGTAAGAACATACATACTGATAATTACCTTAAATATAAACAGATTAAATGCTCCAACCAAAGACATAGACTGGCTTAATGGATACAAAAACAAGACACATATATATGCTCTCTACAAGAGACCCACTTCAGATCTAGAGACACATACAGACAAAAAGTGAGGGGATGGAAAAATCAGACAAAATAGACTTTAAAATAAAGACTGTTATAAGAGATAAAGAAGGACACTACATAATAACCAAGGGATCAACCCAAGAATATATAACAATCATAAATATCTATGCACCCAACATAGGAGCACCTTGATATACAAGGTAAATGTTAAGAGACATAAAAGGAGAAGTTGACAGTAACACAATAATAGTGGGGGACATTAACACCCCACTTTCACCAATGGACAGATCATCCAGACAGAAAATCAAGAAGGAAACACAGGCCTTAGATGACACATTAGACCAGATAGACTTAATTGCTATTTAATTGATGTTTAAAGAGCATTCCATCTGAAAGCAGCAGAATACACATTCTTTTCAGGTTCCCATGGAACATTCCCCAAGATAGATCACATGCTGGCCCACAAAGCAAGCCTCAGTAAATCTAAGAAAATTGAAATCATATAGAGCATCTTTTCTGATCACAATGAGATTAGAAATCAACTACAAGAAAAAAACTGCAAAAAGCACAAACACGTGGAGGCTAAATAATATGCTGCTAAGCAACCAATGGATCACTGAAGAAATCAAAGAGGAAATCAAAAATACTCAGAGACCAATGAAAATGAAGACACGATGATCCAAAACCTATGGGATGGAACAAAAGCAGTCCTAAGAGGGAAGTTTATAGCAATATAAACTTACCTTCAGAAACAAGGAACATCTCATATAAACAACTTAACATTACACCTAAAGCAACTAGAGAAAGAGGAACAAACAAAACCCAAAGTTAGAAGGAAAGGAATCATAAAGATCAGAGCAGAAATAAATGAAATAGAGACCAAAAAAACAATAGAAAAAAATCAATGAAACTAAAACCTAGTTCTTTGAAAAGATAAACAAAATTGATAAATCTTTAGCTAGACTAATCAAGAAAAAAGGGGAGAGGGTCCAAATCAATACAATTAGAAATGAAAAAGAAGTTACAAGAGACACCACAGAAATACAAAGGATCATATAAGACTACTACAAGCAACTATATGACAAATAAAATGGACAAACTAGAAGAATTTGTCCATTTCTTAGATATAATCTCCAAGATGGAACCAAGAAGAAATAGAAAATATGAACAGGCCAATCACAAGTACTGAAATTGAAACTGTGATTAAAAAACTTCCAGCAAACAAAAGTCCAGGACCAGATGGTTTCACAGGTGAATTCTATCATTCTATCAAACATTTAGAGAAGACCTAATATCTATACTTCTGAAACTATTCCAAAACATTGCAAGGGAAAGAATACTTCCAAACTCATTCTATGAGGCCACCATCACTGTGATACAAAAACCAAACAAAGATACCACAAAAAAGGAAATTACAGGCCAATATCACTGATGAACATAGATGAAAAAAATCTTCAACGAAATAGTAGCAAACCAAATCCAACAATACATTCAAAGGATTATACACCATGATCAAGTGAGATTTATCCTAGGGATGCAAATATTTTTAAATATCTGCAAATCAATCATTATGATACACCACATTAACAAATTGAATAATAAAAACCATCTCAATGGATGCATAAAAAGCTTTGGATAAAATTCAACATCCATTTATGATAAAAACTCTCCAGAAAGTGGGCATAGAGGGAACTTACCTCAACATAATAAAGGCCATTTTTGACAGACACACAGCTAACATCATAAACAATGAAAAGCTGAAGGCATTTCCTCTGAGATCGAGAAGAAGACAAGGATATATGCTCTCTCCAGTTTTATTCAACATAGTTTTTCAAGTCCTAACCACAGCAATCAGAGAAGAAAAAGAAAGTAAAGGAATCCAAATTGGAAAAGAAGAAGTAAAACTGTCACTGTTTGTAGATGGCATGATATTATATACAGAAAATCCCAAAGATGCTACCAGAAAACTACTAGAGCTCATCAATGAATTCAGTAAAGTTGCAGGATACAAAATTAATACACAGAATCTGTTGTAAAATTCCATTGTTACTTCCATACAGTAACAATGGAAGATCAGAAAGAGAAATTAAGGAAACAATCACATTTACCATTGCATGAAAATAAAAAAATACCTAGGAATATACCTACTTAAGGAGGCAAAAGACCTGTACTTCAAAAACTGTAAGATGCTGATGAAAGAAATTGAAGATGACACAAATAAATGGAAAGATGTACCACGTTCTTGGATTGGAAGACTCAATACTGTTAAAAATGACCATACTACCCATGATAATCTACAGATTCAGTACAATTCCTATCAAATTACCAATGGCATTGTTCACAGATCTAGAACAAACAATTTTTAAATTTGTATGGAAACACAAAAGACTCTGAATAGGCAATAGCAAACTTAAGAAAAATAAAGATGGAGGAATCAGGCTGCCTGGCTGCAGACTATACTACAAAACTACAGTAATCAAAACAGTTTGGTGCTGGCACAAAAACAAAAATATTAATCCATGGAACAGGATAGAAAGCCCAGAATTAAACCCATGCACATATGGTCAATTAATCTGCAACAAAGGAGGCAAAAATATACAGTGGAGAAAAGATAGTCTCTTCCATAAATGTTGCTGGGCCAACTGGGCAGATACATGTAAAAGAATGGAATTAGAACATTCTCTAATACCATACACAAAAATAAACTGAAAATGGATTAAAGACCTAAATATAAGACCAGATACTGTAAAACTCCTAGAGGAAAACACAGGCTGAACACTCCTTGACATTAATTGCAGCAATATCTTTTTGGATCTACCTCCTAGAGTAATGAAAATAAAAACAAAAATAAACAAATGGGACCTAATTAAACTTAAGAGCTTTTGCACAGCAGAGGAAACCATAAACAGAAAAAAAGACAACCTATATCATGGAAGAAAATATTTGCAAATGATGCAACTGACCAGGAATTAATCTCCAAAATATATACATAGCTCATATAGCTCAATATTAAAAAAGCAAACAACCTAATCAAAAACTGGCAGAAGATCTAAAAAGTCATTTCTCCAAAGAAGACATATAGATGGGCAACAGGCACATGAAAAGATGCTCAACATTGTTATTTATTAGAGAAATGCAAATCAAAATTACAATGAGTGGGCTTCCCTGGTGGCGCAGTGGTTGGGAGTCCGCCTGCCGATGCAGGGGACGCGGGTTTGTGCCCCGGTCCGGGAGGATCCCACGTGCCGCGGAGAGGCTGGGCCCGTGAGCCATGGCCGCTGGGCCTGCGCGTCCGGAGCCTGTGCTCCGCAACGGGAGAGGCCGCAGCAGTGAGAGGCCCGCGTACCGCAAAAAAAAAAAAAAAAAAAAAAAAAATTACAATGAGTTATCACCTCACAGGGATCAGAAGGACCAACATCAAAAAATCTACAAATAATAAATGCTGGAGAGGGTGTGGAGAAAAAGGAACTGTTGGTGGGAATGTACATTGGTACAGCCACTATAAAGAACAATATGAAGGTTCCTTAAAAAACCAAAAATAGAGCTTCCATATGATCCTACAATCCCACTCCTGGGCATATATCTAGAAAAAACCATAATTCGAAAAGATACGTGCACCCAATGTTCATTGCAGCACTATTTACAATAGCCGAGACATGGAAGCAACCTAAATGTCCATTAACATATGAATGGATAAAGATGTGGTATGTGTGTGTGTATATATACACACACATATATATGACTATTATATATAAAATGGAATATTAGCCTTATAAAAGAATGAAATAGTGCCATTTACAGCAACATGGATAGACCTAGAGATTATCATACTAAGCTAAGTAAGCCAGACAGAGAAAGACAAATACCATATGATATCACTTACATGTGGAATCTAAAAAAAGTGATACAGATGAACTTATTTACAAAACAGAAATAGACTCACAGATGTGAAAAACAAACTTATGGTTACCAAAGGGGAGGGGGGAGGGATAAATTAGGAGTTTGGAATTAAAATAAACACACTACTCTATATAATATAGATAACCAACAAGGACCTACTGTATAGCACAGGGAGCTATATTTAATAGTTAACTATATTTAATATCTTATAATAACCTATAATGGAAGAGAATATATAAAATATATATATATGAATCACTTTGCTGTACATCTGAAACACATTGTAAATCAACTATATTTCAATAAAAATAAAAAAATTCAAAAAAATTTGAATTTGAATACTGGAGTCAGTAGACTCCAGTATTTTAATCTCAATGATATTACACTACTTAATTATCTCTAGATTGAGAATGACAAAATTTCAGCTTCCTGAAGTGAATATTTCTACTTGGAAGTAGGTTGAGGATGGGGGATAGAAAGCCTGAATCAGCCCTCTAAATCTTCAGTCCATTCCCATCACTATTATATCTACCTGTAATTGTTTGAAAATTTCAGCAGATAGATGTTCCATCCCTGTTTTTCATTAACAGAGTTTTCCCTAATCATATGTTTCCTTGGCCATATCTGTGGGAATTTGAGTAGGAGGAACACTTGATGCCAGCTATAGAGAAAAACAAACCAACAAAAAGACATCACATGGAAAGTCGCTCATTTACATTTAATTCATAAATTTATATACATCCGGCTTTATCTCATAATCCTTCCAACTGCTACAATAGAAACTCACTCATTTTTTCTAATACTAGTAACTCCAAATATCTTATGCTATGGATTTTATCCTCTTTCTATATTTTCTGGGACATTTTACTATCAGTTATGCCCTCTTATTCTCATCAACAGGGTACTTTCTCATCTTTAAATAGTTTTAAATCTCCTCTGTTAAAAATAAAATAAAATAAAATAAAATTATAAACCAGTATTTCCAGATGCTTCGTTTACCTCTGGTTCTTTCTTTCTCTTTTCTATCTTTGAAGTTAAGTTCTTGAAAAAAGTTTCTCAGTAATGCTGTACTTTTCCTTCTCCTCTTCTCAATTTCCTCCAGTCTGGCTTATATTCACTTTAGCTTACCTCAACTAAGTTAATTAGTGTACTCCTTTTGTTTCAAAATGAAGAATGTTTTTCAGTCCACTTATTATTAGACTTCTCAGCAGTGTTGAAATCTTGGTACACTCTCTTCTCTTGGCTTCGCTGACATACTACTCTCTGCTATTCCTCCTGCCTCTCTACCTGCTCCGTTTTTGTCTTTTATAGCCTCCTTTCCCATATATGGCCATGAATTTGGTTTCATAAATTTGACCCTGGGTCCTTCTCTTGTACTGTGATCTCTCCATAGTCTATTTGCAGACAACCTGCAAATTTTCATCTTTAACCCATTCTCCTCCTCTGAGCTTCAGACTATAGTCTTCCCTGCTTCTAGAAGATAACTGTAACCTGAAAAACCTCTTGCTGAGTAATTCTCATTGAACAAAATAAACAAAAATAAATAATTCCCATTGAAATTGGTGATACACAATTATTTCAGTAATTAGATAATACATACATGCTATTCAGTGTTTTCATAATAAAAACATTAATGCAAAATATAGTAATGAATGATCTTTCTAAAAAGTAAATCAGAAAATCATCTCTCACCCTGTTTTTAATAAACCTCAATGGTCTCTAATCACGTTCATCATAAAGACTCCTTAACTTGGCTTATTTACCTCCAAAGCATCATCCCTCGTGATGCCTCTGTTTCTTTATTCCACTCCAGGCCCACTGGTCTTCTTTCAGTTACTAGAACACGCTACAGAGTCTTTGCTTATATTGATCTCTGAGGCTGGAGTACCTCCCTCAATCCCCCCATCACCATTGCCTAGCTAAGCTCTATCCTTCCTTCAGACTTCAGTTCAAACATCACTTCCTTAATGAAGCCAATGATTGCCCTTCCTTGGTCAAATCTTCCAATTTGTACCTCTTCTTAAGAGTTCTTATAACTGTTTGATTTTACGTTTATTTCATGATTATCTGATTATTGGTAGTGGATTTCACAAGGCCTGAAATTTTATCTTATTTCTTGACAATTTTATCATTAGACCCTAGTACAGTGCCTGGTATGTTGTAAGCACTTGATATCACTTGTGGGATAAATGAGAGGAAGGCAGAATAAATGGAATTTACCCAGTTTTCCTTTTTTAAACCATGAAAATTTTGGATTACGACTATATTTTTGGGAGTAATTCTATGAACATTGGTTCATTGTTCTGTTTTGTAAATAAGTTCATTTGTATCTTTTTTTAAGATTCCACATATAAGTGATATCATATATTTGTCTTTGTCTGACTTATTCCACTTAGTATTATAATCTCTAGGTCCATCCATGTTGCTGCAAGTGGCATTATTTCATTCTTTTTTTATGGCTGAGTAGTATTACATTGTATATATATACCACATCTTCTTTATCCGTTCATCTGTTGATGGACACTTAGGCTGCTTCCATATCTTGGATATTGTAAATAATGTTACTATGAACACTGGGGTGCATGCATCTTTTCAAATTAGTGTTTTAATTTTCTTTGGATATATACCCAGGAGTGGAATTGCTGGATCATACAGTAGTTCTAATTTTAGTTTTTTGAGGAAACTTCATACTGTTTTCCTTAGTGGCTGCTCCAATTTACATTCCCACCTATTTTCTAGGGTTCCCCTTTCTCCACATCCTGGCCAACATTTGTTATTTGTAGACTTTTTGATAACCATTCTGACAAGCATGAGGTGATATCTCATTGTTGTTTTGATTTGCATTTCTCTAATAATTAGCAATATTGAGCACATTTTCATGTTTCTGTTAGCCATACGTGTATCTTCTTTGGAGGAATGTTTGCTCAGGTCTTCTGTCCATTTTTTGATTTTTTTGTTTTTTTTTGATATTGAGTTGTGTGAGCTGTTTTTATATTTGGGATATTAACCCCTTGTTGGTCACATCATTTGCAAATATTTTCTCCCATTCCATAGGTTGTCTTTTCATTTTGTTGATGGTTTCCTTTGTTGTGCAAAAGCTTTTAAGTTTCATATTTTCCCATTTCTTTTAAGGTTCATTAAGGTCCCATTTGTTCCTTTTTTCTTTTGTTTCCTTTGCCTTAAGAGACAGAGCCAAAAAAATATTGCTATGATATATGTCACAGTGTTCTGCCTATGTTTACTTCTAGTAGTTTTATACTATCCCATTTTACATTTAGGCCTTTAATCCATTTGAGTTTATTTTTGTACATGGTGTTAGAGAGTGTTCTAATTTCATTCTTTTATATGTAGCTGTCTTGTTTTCCCAGCACCACTTATTGAAGAGACTGACTTTTCCCCATTGTCTATTCCTTCCTCCTTTGTCATAGATAGACCACAGTGCATGGGTTTATTTTTTGGGCTCTCTATTCTGTTCCATTGATCTATGTGTCTCTTTTTGTGCCAGTACCATACTGTTTTGATTACTATAGCTTTGTAGTATAGTCCGAAGTCAGGGAGTATGATAACTCCAGCTTTGTTCTTTTTTCTCAAAATTGCTTTGGCTATTCAGTGTCTTTTGTGGTTCTATATCAATTTTTGGATTATTTTTTCTAGTTCTGTGAAAAATGTCATGGGTATTTTGATAGAGATTGCATTAAATATGTAGATTGCTTTAGGTTGTATGGATATTTTAACAATAGTAATTCTTCCAAGCCACTTACACAGGATATCTTTCTGTCTCTTTGCATCAGAAATTTATTTTTAAGGAACTTGATGCAAATATTTACTTTTTGGGAGGATATTATACAAGTAATAATAATGACAATACTTGATACTTAAATAATGGTGTTGATATGCCAGGCTTGATATGCTTTAAACATATTAATTTATTTGGTCCTCAATACAATACTACAAAATAGGTATCATTTTATCATCCTCATTTTCCAAATGTGAAAAACAAAGCACAGAGAGTAAGTAAGTTGTTTAAGGACACAAAGAAAGCACATAGCAAGGGTGTGGTCATAGAAAGTCCATGCTTTTAATCACTAAGCTATATTGCTTCTCAAGAACAAAGACTACTTTCTATATTTAATTCAATTAATATACCAAGAAAGTTTGTATAAGGTGGATAACATTGTCTGTATTTGAAAAATTAGGGAACTGAGGTTCATAAAGGGGAGATAACCTTCCAAACATCACAGATATTATAAGTGTACAAGTCTAAAATTTCACTGAGATTAAGTATCCTTTTTCATGAAACTGGTTCTAAATCTGTAATTCTCATCCTATCACATGTAGACAATGAAACAATATACATCTATGAATGCAGTATTCTCAAAAATATGTACTTATCGGCTATGCATCTCAATACCCAACTTCTTTGTATATCCTGTTACACAGTGTTCTTGATGGGGGCATGAAAAAACAGGATATGTGTTGATAGGGCTATGTTAGGACTGATACCAGTCATGTAGGAGGCACTCAATCCATATTGATTGAATGAAATTCCATAATTTTGTCCATCAGTCATCTCCTTTTAGAAAGAGATTCAGTGGACATTCCTCACAGCAGTTGAAAATTAGGCACTGGGGTTTTGTTTGTTTGTATTTGTTTGTTTTCTAGTTTTCAGAGTAGTTTCAAATATTGTCTTTCTCAATATTTTCATTGGTATGTGAATGTGGAATGCAAATGAACTTTTGTTACTGCATGTTCACAGTACTAAAGATAGTTTTGGACAGATGATAAGCATTTAATCAATATTTGTTGAAAGGATAAATGGTGAGAGAAGACACATCTGGGAAACAAATATCTACTTTCATTAGAAGCAAAATTTGTTTTGAGGATAAAATTATTTGATATTAATATATGCAAAAAACTATGTGTTTCTTTTTGAAAAATGGTTAAGGTTTCACCAAAGATTTTGGTGTCTCTCAAATATATTTGGGAAAACTATTAAACATACTTTAGTTAACCTCATGACTAGTAACTTTTTTACAGTTTAAAGTAAATTTATATATATTAACCCTAAGAATCTAAGTGTGTAAGATATTAATGAATAGTATTAGTATGTTACAGAAGTTATTTACATTAATGAATCCATTACTGATTTATATAAAATAATTTTTCAAAGTTTATGAATGATATAATTAAGATGTTATACTTTTGTTTGAATATCCATAGCTCGGTCCGTTTTTAAGACATTCTGTTCTGAGAAGAACATTTAATGTCACTCTATCAAATCTTTTCCCAACTAAAAGAGAAAATGCTTCAATTATAGAACAAAAGAACAAACAAAAACACCTGGTAAGTGTGCTTGCTTGTCCTCACTGAATCACATGGCTGCTACATTTTTACAGTCCATAATTTAACTGTCATACAGAATCTCTGGGTGACATAAACTTTTTCTGTTTTCAAAGCAGTATATTTGCATCCCTCTTCTAAAGATTGGTTATATTTATGGCCCCAAGGAGTAATTAAGGGATTATAGTAGAGGACAATCTGCATGCTTCTAGAAATGAGTACTAATCTGGTCAAGAAGAGCTATTACATTTTCATTTTTATAAAGCCTGCTTTTCATTTACCTTTGTTGCCAAGATAGAAGAGTTACCTTAATGAGGTAAAGGTGACAGACTTTCTTTTAATTAACATGTTTTTCAATACAAAGTAATTGAAAATTAAGGCAATGCTTAAGTCAGTTATTGTGAGATTACATTTCATTGATATTTAGGCTTTTTTGACCAAATTGTACAAGCAAGCAAGATTGCACTAAGATAGATAAATAGCTGCTATTGAATTATGGGTTAAACACTGACTATATAATAATGACTGTGACAGTGGTTTCGACTTTGATTTGGGGGGCGGGGAGGGGGCTGGATTTAAACAATTTGATGTTATTGTATTCCAGACAAAAATTCCTTTTCACTTCGGTATCCATACCACCAAGTGGCATTATATTTCAGGAACTAACTGAGATTATATTAATTGCTAGGGAACTAGACTCTAAACAGAAAATTATTTATTAAAGTATGACAATAAAATATAAACTTTAATATCTGATATATCATTAGACTACTTACTGGTCAGTAGATCAAATTCATATAGATGTCATCTGAGTTTATTCCTGCTTACAGTCTAGACCTCTGCTGTCCATTATGGTAGCCACTAACCACATGTGACTATTGAGCACCTGAAATGTGGCTATTTCAGTTTGAAATGAGCTGTAAATCTGAAATGCACACCGGATTTTGAAAACTTAATTTGACAAAAAGAGTATAAAATATCTAATTAATAATATTTTATAGTATATGTTGAAATGATGATATTTAAGATATATTGTGTTAAAATATACCATTATGCTTATTTTCATCTGTTTATTTTTACTTGTTTAATATGGTCATAGGCTCATATTATATTTCTATTGAACAGTGAGGATCTAGAACATCCATGTTTAGGAACAGTGAATTCATCAGTAAATTATGCTGAAAAAGAAGGTCTACAGGGGCTTCCCTGGTGGTGCAGTGGTTGAGAGTCCGCCTGCCGATGCAGGGGACGCGGGTTCGTGCCCCGGTCCGGGAGGATCCCGTGAGCCATGGCCGCTGAGCCTGCGCGTCCGGAGCCTGTGCTCCGCAACGGGAGAGGCCACAACAGTGAGAGGCCCGCGTATCAGGACAAAAAAAAAAAAAAAAAAAAAAGGTCTACAATAATGTCTCATTTTCAATTCCATTTCACACACTATCCTTTTTTTTTTTTCGCAGTACGTGGGCCTCTCACTGTTGTGGCCTCTCCCGTCGCGGAGCACAGGCTCCGGACACGCAGGCTCAGCGGCCATGGCTCATGGGCCCAGCCGCTCCACGGCATGTGGGATCTTCCCAGACCAGGGCACGAACCCGCGTCCCCTGCATCGGCAGCATCAGCAGGTGGAGTCTCAACCACTGAGCCACCAGGGAAGCCCCACACATTATAATTTTGCTTCTGTTATATGTTTTGTTATGACAGGGAGCAATAGCCCATTAACTTTACTCATAATCATTATTAATATGCAGTATTTCCTTTAAAATACAAATATTTAAAAGCTATTTCATTTAATTTAAAACCACTGCCTTACCATTTATGGTATAATTGTCATAATTTTCAATTCTATATCTATTTTTGACCCCAAAGGGGTTATTATCATTTCTTGAGTTATATTCGTTTAGATTCACCCATGTGTTTATCTGTTCCACTGCTCTTCATTCTGTCTTTCATTTCTATGCTTCTATTTGGGATCATTATTCTTCTATCTAATGAACTCCTTTTAATGTGTAGGTTCATGTAGATTTGCTGTTGAGGAGTCCTCTCAGTTTTTGTTCGGAAACATTTTTATTTCATTTTCATTTTTGAGGAATATTTTTCCTGGATAAAGAATTCCTGGTTCACACATATTTTCTTTCAGCATTTTAAAGATGTCACTTCATTACCTTCTGCATGTTTCTTTTATGAAATATTTTTTCTTTGAATATAATGTCTTATCTGGCTGCTTTTTCAAATGTTCTTTATGCATTTTAAAAAGTTAATTTTACTCTAATATGCCTAGGTTTTCTTTCTCTCCACCACAGTCCTCCTTGGTATTTGCTGAAGTTCTGGATTGTGTGGATTGATGTCCTTTTATCAATTGTGGAAAATTTTCACACATTATCTATTAAAATATTGCTTTTATAACATTTTATAACATTCTCTCTCTTCTTACTTTGAAAATACAATTACAGATATTAAATCTTTTTATTGTATGTCATATATCCTGGATTTCTTTTCTATATTACAGACTCTTTTCTCTCTGTACTTCAGTCTGTATATTTGCAAACAATCTCTCTTCTAGATCACTAATCCTCTCTTCAATAGTCTAATCTGCAGTTAAACACATCTGTTGCATTCTTAATGTCAATTATATTTTTAATTCTATAATTTCCATTTGATTACTGTTTATAAATTCCAGTTACATGGTGACATTCTCCATCTCATCAACAATTTTGTTAAGCATCTTACTCTTCATTATTTTAAAGGCTATAATACATAACTCCAACTCTGATTCACCTTTGGATCTGCTCATACTGTTTATTTTCTTAGTTTCTGTCTTTTAATTCTATCTCCTGGCATGCCTAATAAATTTGATTAAATGTTGGTTTTAGCTTATGAAAAATTATAGAGATAATTTGATGTTTTGTCTCATACTATCTTCCTCCAGAGAGAATATTCTTCTGTTTTCTCTCAGGTACCTTAGATATGGAGCAAACCAATTTTTTGCACTGTGGGATTTTGCTTGTTTAGGGCTGAGCTTCCCATTTTTGTGAGAATTGATCTAATTCTCATCATCCATGTTCCTAAGGTATATTTCTATGATCCTAACAGGAAGTCAGTGGCAATCACTAGAGTTCCTCCCCTAACATTTTTTCCTCCATCCTGTGAAACTGCCAAACACTCTGTGCAGATGCCCAGACCTTACCTTCCACTTCTGATTCTACTTCTTAGACTCTTGACCCAACATCAAATAAAATTTACCAATGGCTTGAGGGGCAAAAAAACCCGACACAATGCTAGACTTTCATCAGTGTTCTCTTTTCTTTGGAACTTTTGTCTCCTCAAGTCCTGCTATCTTGGACCTGAACTCTAAGGTTTGTTTCTATAGACCCTAAGAAGGCCAGCACCTCAGCTTAGATTCCTATCTACTTCGTGGCTGTCTTCTTAGCCTTAGGAACTACAACAGTCTTCCAAGGCAATGTTACACTCAAAGTTGTGCCCTCCCCATCCTTCCCACCAGGTTCCTGGCCCTTACAAGACACGGTTGTCTGTGTAGCTCTCCATTCTCTTGACTAGATATAAACAAAAATAAATTCCCTAATTTCTCTCAGAGACTTGGTCTGCAACAAGTTACTCTGCCATATCTGAAATTCTTCCTTTACTATAGTTTGCCAAGCTCTTTGCCTTTTACCACTCAATTCTTGAAATCATGCGTCTTTGATGAACATTTATAACTAAATGTAGTATTTCCTAGACATGTAACTATATGCTCATCACCCAACTAAAAGTATACAGTATTTTTAAGAAAGTATATTTATTAACTTACTTGCATATTTATTTCTCTGAGGATTATTATTGTCACATTATAAACTAAAAGAACATGTTAAGATTATGTTTAATTATTTATTTTTACATGGTGCCACAAAATAAGTCCTTCAAAAATGTTTTCATGTCCCAGATGTTCCCACCCACATCCCAAACCCTCTGTGCAATAAACCTTCAGAAGACAAAGCAGACTCGCTCCTTGTTCAACATTTCCATTACAGATGAACAAGAAGACTGATTCCATCTTTTCTGTTTATATACTCTATCATTACCACTAGAGAACCTCAAGTAAAGGACATCAGATTTGGATTCAGAATTATTCTGCATTTCAGTAAATATAGTGTCATTTAGAGGCTCCCTCCTTTAATTAACTTTCAGGAAAAACAATTTTATTTCACAATTAGGGAGGAGTTTAATGTTTGGCTGAGCTACTACATTAACTCTAAAGAAAAATGAGTGAGTTAACATGTTCAAGTGGCTGCTATCAGCTCCACGCATGTTTGGGTGAAGGGGGAGCAAGCTAAATAACAGAGGAGTGTTGGATGATTGAAAATTGGGAAAGAATTACCAATTTAATGTCAAACAGCAAGGATAATGTCACCAAAACAAATTCTCTGGACTTCACAGGTTTAGCCTGGATCAAATAACCACATTTTGCTCAACTGTTCCTGGTCATAATGGAAATAAACATAAAATATTTTTGGCATGTATAGTCTCACATACATGAAACTTCGTGAAAAAATTGATTTCTCCTAAGATGAAACCTAGTACAGCCTTTTATGTGCTACAAGTACATTTTAAAACCAATTATATTATAACGTATCTTCATTCCCCAAATAGTCATCAATGAATAAATCAGTATATCAGATTATATTTTGAAAGTTTTATCATTTATTTAGTTGTGACTTCTGTCAGTTGATACTTCATCTTATTAAATTCACTATTATTACGATGTAACATCCAAACAATTGCAGTTATAATATGTATTTTAATATATACTTTCAAGTACCCTGAATCTCTAGAAGAGTCATTAGGACAATCCAAAAGCTAGGATTTGGGCATAATATGAACTACTTGATATCAGTGATACTTAGTCAATTTGGTTAGGGGCAAAAAGGTATTTTGTGAAATTTTTGTATATTTTTAAATTTGAGGTAATGTAACTAGAGGAGCAATCTGAGAGAATATTTTGGCTTAGGTTGAGTAGTACAATAAAGTCACCACTTACTGAAACAGGCTTTCTTTCCCCACAGATATATTCCAAAGTTATTATCTATTAATATAAAGGTAAGCTGACAGTTCTCTCACAAAGAAGTAATTCCATTTTGATGATGTCCTCCATCAGCTGCTCAAAGAAACATAATTGCTCTTCTAACCTCAAGAGACAGAAAAATCTGCTCTTGCAAGACATTTAATTATTTTTTCCTCAAAAATTTTCCTATTACAAAAACAGTATGTGTATTTGTTGCATTCTTTCTCAATGTATATTACTAGTGCTTTCATACAAAATATAGTGCTGAATAAAGACATCTGATGAAAAGTCTTTTTCACTTTAGACTCTCATTCTGTGACCAGAGAATGCAATTACTTTCCAAATACCAGGCATGCTGAAACAAAGCAAATGATGTTATTATGTGTATGTGTTATCCACTTGACTTATTTTCTTACTCTTTATTTCTCTGAAATTATAAAAGTGGAGAATAAAAATCATAAAAGGAATGTTCAGTATGTTTCACTTTTTGTGAGTTTTGTGTGCAAATAAGAGAGCAAGGAAAAAGTGATCGAATTGTGGTAACACAATTTAATTCCAGTAGCCAATATATTTGGGGAAGATAGATAAATATGAAATTGTAAGACTTGGGGTTAATGTTCTACTTCTAACATGGTCTTGAAAAGGAAATCAGTTAGGGATAAGGATTTGGATCAATGGGTCTTCATTTTGGAGGGGAACATAATTATTTCCCCTTTGAAATTTTGATAAAACTTATGGAAATTTAATTAATAAAAATGGACTTATGCTATTTTTAGAATGGCATAAATTTTAGAACCTAAATTTTTTCTAAATTTTAGAACCTAAAATTTAGCATAATTTCAAAGGATTCAAGTCCTGAACTCTTTCAATATATTCTAGTTTAAGAAAACTTTATCTAAAATATCTCCACTAGGGCTTCGCTAGTGGCACAGTGGTTGAGAGTCCGCCTGCTGATGCAGGGGACACGGGTTCGTGTCCCAGTCCGGGAAGATCCCACATGCCGCAGAGCGGCTGGGCCCGTGAGCCATGGCCGCTGAGCCTGCGCGTCCAGAGCCTGTGCTCCGCAACGGGAGAGGCCACTACAGGGAGAGGCCCGCGTACCGCAAAAATAAATAAATAAATAAATAAATAAATAAATAAATAAATAAATAAATAAAAATAAAATATCTCCACTAGTGTACCTAGAATTACTCATCTAAGATTGGAACAATAAAACCCAGAATAAATGGTCAATGAATACTTGCTCTTCCATTGGATTCATGAATTAAGTTGAATTGAATTGGAAAAACAGCACAGAACTGATGGTTGATAGAAACCTTGAGCTCATGTCCTGGCTAGGAAACGCTAAGTGAATTACTTAATCACCTTGTTCTTTGTTCTATGGCTGTAAAATAAACAGTTGGTGTGATAGGTTAGTAACTTTCAAACACAGACACTGCTTCACAATTACCAAATGAGTTGATAGTACAATACAACTTCCTCATCTAACAACTCCCCAACTACTGTGGTCTGTATCCTTGCATGGAGCCCTGGAACCTGTATTGTCCTCTACGTGTTAATGTGATGAAGTTAAACTGTAGCTACATAGTCCCCAAGGTTTCTACTAGCCATATGGTATTTTTTTCAGCAGTTACTTTTTTATGTCATGTGACCATGTAAAATATAATTCTGGTCACAGAAAATTTAGATGACCAGGAACATTTGAATTGTATTACATATGTTGCAACACCTTTGCATGTATTCTTTTATGATAAAACTTTATAGAATAATTTTTATTGTCTTTGTCTTAATTCTATTCTTCTATAATATATTACATGATATGAAAATCTGTTCATGAAAGAAAAATGAAAATTTAGAATGCAGGAGACAGTTGCCAGTCACAGCTCTTAAGACAACACAGTTCTTACATCTGTAATCTTGAATTGTTTAAAAATTTTCTAGACCAGAATTAGTTGGAAAAACATAGGTTGGAAAAGCTTCCTCCCTACCCACCAATTAATCCTTTCCAGCAATTTCATCCAGTAAGTCTCTTATTTGCTTTTAGTTAGTTTTCTTCCCTTTCAACTGAACTATCACTATCACTTAAAACATTAGGTTTTCTTGAGGAAACTTATTCTTATTTGATGATTATAGAGCTCATTTCGAGGAGGCAGTTTTTTTTAGGAATATTTTTAAATCATCTTCTGTCCTTTAGTGTTACTGACCAATTTAACCTTTGCTTAATATGTTAATGTTTGAGATATTAAATGCTATTACAAAAGGGATTTCACAAGCAGGACAATCGATCATGTGGGTGCTCTCAAAATTTATACTGTTACTCTTGCACTGTCACTTTTTTCCTATGTTGCCCAGGGTTGTCATTAGCCTTGGTAACATAAACAAATTCCTGCTCTTACTCACAGCAGGGTATGTTGCCTAAAGTTCCCCATGTGGGAAGCAGCTAAATTATGCTATGACTTGAATGATCTTCCCTTGTGACTTCTAATTCTACATCCAATTTTAAAGACATTTGTTTTCTTGCTCTCTGGCATTTTAAGTAATATAGCTTATTTCTCCCAATCAGTAGCTATTTAAAAACTAGGGTTGCGCCTCAGTTTTAGCAGTTCTGGAAAATTATCTACCTCTTTACCACCAAGGTTGCTGAAAATGTATTTTATGTGCCTTATTTTAAGTTTTCCATTATTTTAAATCAGACCTTCCCAACGATTATTCCCAATAATTACTACGGTACTAAAGGAGATCTGCAGTTGGTTAAATCAACAGATGCAGAACCACAGGTTTGGAAGGCCTACGGAAAAGTTATATGCAGATTTTCCAGTGCACACGCATTGAGGGCCCTAACCCCTGCATCGTTCAAAGCACTATATATATATTTTTTTAAAGCTGAGTTTTAGCTATAAAACACAAGATAAAAAAGGTTCTTTGATTTGTAATCTTGTGCTCATAAATACTATATATTTATTTATGTAGGTTAAGTGGTAGTCTTAATATTACTTATACCTAGAATTCTAATAACTGTCAAGCACTAAGAAAATCTTAGAGTCTTGTCTACAGAATTATCTCTTATATGTATTTATTGAATTTATAGTAAACTACCTCTCTAAATTTTTTACCTAATTCTTAAAAAGATATGGCATATGTTTTCTTTATGCTCTTTTGAAAGTAAGATACTTACTATAGAAGAAAGGATACAAAGATTTTGGGGACGGTTTTTGAGCCAATGATATTCAGTTGGAGATAAAACTTTTGAGTGATGAGGATTAACATAATGAAGAATATAATTTTCTGAACAATAAGAAATCCACATAAAAGAAGGTAACATCAAATCATGAGGTACCAATTAATTTTTCACAAGGCAGTTTCTCATAAAGATGCAACAGATAATTAAAAAGCAAACTGACATCAAGAAAGAAAATTCAGGGCCCATGTCTTGGTCAGGGCCCCCTCCGGACTAAATCTCATTATACATCTGTGTCTAAAATCATATTTTGCTATATTAAGTAACAAATATTAAATAATGGCTAAGGTGTCAAGAAAGTTTCATTACACATCTTCTACTTAACATGACAGTGAAGTGCAGAGTAGGTTGAAGAAATGTGGCCATTAAAAATAATTAAAATTTTTAATTGCTAGTATTTAAAATGTTATAGCTCAGCTATCAAGGTAATTCAGATATCCAGAATGATATATATCTGTGCATTATGATTTTATCTTTATAGGAGGTAGATCTTATTGATGAATTGTCTTCAGTTTACCTTGGTGCCTATGCATATAATTTTCTTTACAAAGATCTGAAGTTGGATTTAACACTATTCTTAGCAGATGATATCATAGGGGAGGCATAAATTCTTTACTGAAGATTATCTTCTCTTCCCATGGCTAAATATGTCTTAAATCTTGTAAGATGATTTGTAAAAACAGACATTATTCCAAAAATACAAATTATCTCATTTTGAATTTAATCTTGTAAACTGCTTCGAGGGTGAATAGAGATCTATGTAATCTATAGGATTATATGGAACATGATACTTAAACCCATCTTCTTAGAGAGTGGTTCTTACTTGCCTAGATTTTTGTTCTTTTTTAAACAATAGTGAAACAGGGCAATTGAATATAGCATTAATCAGAATTTTATGTAAAAATAATAATACATTGTATGCTGTTTGCTAAGGGGTCACAGAGCAAATTTTCAAGCAAAGGAAGGGTTACTGTCCCAGATCCTGTGCCTAAAGCTGTTCACTCTCAACTAAAGTCATGCAATTAATACCCAAGGATAATTTTTCATGAATGTCAAATAAATGTAAAGTGCTGATCCTATAACAAGAAGTTAACTACCAGTTGATCTTTTGTGCAATAGATCATTGTTTTATTCAGCAATAAAAATGCTTTAAGTTTCCTTTATCAATTGAAAAGGTCTTGTTATATTATAGTCATTCTCAATGTAACTGGTGGTATAAATTCATAGAATTACATCATTCAAGGACTTTTCACAACTTCCAGCTCTCAGAGTATAAACCAAATTCTGCAATGAAGAAATGTATACAAAACTGAAGAACTCTACAACATTTTTCTTAAATTGCAGGGAGTAGATCTAAATGTCTTTGTACCCTTGATATTTTTACAAATACAATATTACAAACTCTTAAAAAGCAAAGTCCTCAACTTGTATATCTTCGTATCACCCAAAGTGCATAGCAAAAGTTTTGCATGTAACAGTCAGTCAATACATGTTAATTTACTGAGATCAATCTGGCATGAGCAGAATTTATGATAAAATAAGAGATACAGCCAAAGAAAGTAAGGTTTTTCTTTTTCTTTTGCTCAGGCTAAATGTTATCGAAAGTATTAGGCCACCTTCAATGTACATATCTTACTAGAACTTGTTGTAACTTACTTGTGCGTGTGAAAAAAAATTTCATATGTATATGGTTGAATTGTGTCCTCCAAAAAGATGTTGATGTCCTGATTCCCAGTACCTGTAAATGTGATCTTATTTGGAAATAGGATGTTTGCAGAACTTTATGTTAAGATCAGGGTAGACCCTAATCCAATATGACTCTACCCTTATAACAGGGAGAATTTTCTCTCTTTGCGAATGCACATAGCGAGAACTCCATGTGAAGAAGAAATCAGGGTGATGCAGCAGAAGCTAAGGAATTCTGAAGATCGCCAGAAAACTACCAGAAGCTAGGAGAGAGGCATGGAACAGAATCTCCCTCATAGCCCACAGAAACAGCCAACCCTGCCAACACCTTGATCTCAAAGTTTCAGCTGCCAGAACTGTGAGACAATAAATTTCTATTGCTTAGGCCACCTAGTTCGTGGTGCTTTGTTCTGACTGCCCTAGCAAACTAACAGAATATGCGTGAATCACAAACAACTTAAAATTTAGATTTAAATACTTAGGTTATATAAGAATGAACTTTGTGTTTAACCTTTCTGTTACTAGTTAAAATGTGCTTTTGGAGGCAGAAACAAATGTTTGTGATGCAAAGTCAACAGAAATCTATATACAATATCAGATTTTGATTTAAGGAAATTAAAAAAAAGTCTGTGTACAAACCAGTGTTGGAAGTGAAAATAGAAAAGAGATGATGAGCTAATACTGTAAAATTATTATAGAAATTTTCCTTTCCCTGTTCCAACTTTCTATTCTTTTTGCCCTTTTTCAATTTTATTAATAATCCTCATTTTGTCCACCAACAGTCAAGTGTAGGTGAATTCTATTTCCTTATGGACGGGAGGAGAAGAACACCACCACCTGTTTTTTAATTCTGGTAATATTCATTTGAAAAAAAAAGGAAAGGCATATCCTTGAGAGTATACTCACACACACTCCCTTTGACCACTATGTCTGTATTAGCTCGAACTTTCATTCTCTACTTGATATTATCTAAGTTCTTCCATTTTTTTATAATTTTCTTTCAATCCTCTATTATCTCTGAAAATATGTATATAATTCAGTAATCTGGATAAATTTTTCTTTACATATTTTCTGTAATCTGTACATTTTTACAATCTGGATACGTTTTCTTTACATACTTAGAAGTTGGGCTCCTTGGAAAACAGTCTCTGGTATGCAGTTTAATGTGCAGAATGTCTTTTTTTTTTTTAACATCTTTATTGGAGTATAATTGCTTTACAATGGTGTGTTAGTTTCTGCTTTACAACAAAATGAATCAGTTATATATATACATATGTTCCCATATCTCTTCCCTCTTGTGTCTCCCTCCCTCCCATATCAATGAGATGATATCTCATTGTAGTTTTGATTTGCATTTCTATCGCACCCTTCCAGGCGGTCACAAAGCACTGAACTGATATCCCTGTGCTATGCGGCTGCTTCCCACTAGCTATCTACCTTACGTTTGGTAGTGTATATATGTCCATGCCACTCTCTTGCTTTGTCACAGCTTACCCTTCCCCCTACCCATATCCTCAAGTCCATTCTCTAGTAAGTCTGTGTCTTTATTCCTGTTTTACCCCTAGGTTCTTCATGACATTTTTTTTTTCTTAAATTCCATATATATGTGTTAGCATACGGTATTTGTCTCTCTTTCTGACTTACTTCACTCTGTATGACAGACTCTAGGTCTATCCACCTCATTACAAATAGCTCAATTTCGTTTCTTTTTATGGCTGAGTAATATTCCATTGTGTATATGTGCCATATCTCCTTTATCCATTCATCCAATGATGGAAACTTAGGTTGTTTCCATCTCTGGGCTATTGTAAATAGAGCTGCAATGAACATTTTGGTACATGACTCTTTTAGAATTATGGTTTTCTCAGGGTATATGCCCAGTAGTGGGATTGTTGGGTCATATGGTAGTTCTATTTGTAGTTTTTTAAGGAACCTCCATACTGTTCTCCATAGTGGCTGTATCAATATACATTCCCACCAACAGTGCAAGAGGGTTCCCTTTTCTCCACACCCTCTCCAGCATTTATTGTTTCTAGATTTTTTGATGATGGCCATTCTGACTGGTGTGAGATGATATCTCATTGTAGTTTTGATTTGCATTTCTCTAATGATTAGTGATGTTGAGCATCCTTTCATGTGTTTGCTGCCAATCTGTATATTTTCTTTGGAGAAATGTCTATTTAGGTCTTCTGCCCATTTTTGGATTGGGTTGTTTGTTTTTTTGTTATTAAGCTGCATGAGCTGCTTATAAATTTTGGAGATTAATCCTTTGTCAGTTGCTTCCTTGGGATCAACACTTACGGAAGGGAGGGTGTGGAAGCAGGACTGAGCAGAAGGAGAAGTTGAGCTGCAATCCTAGCTCAACAGCAGCCCTAGTCAACCCAGCAGGGTGCTCTGGAGGGAGAATGGGCTTTCAGAATTGTTCTAACTCGGGCTAAAACAGCTGGCCTTTGTACTCCTGCATAGATCAGTCATTGGAGTGGGCCACCCCACAAAGAGTGTGACCTTGTGCAAGGTGGCTCTCTGCAGCTGAGTGAATCCCTTGAAGGTGCTGACAGTTCAAAGCTGTCTGTCACCAGCGCTTCCCATAGCTGAGGCAGCAAGTCCTTCACTGAAAGAATTCTGGGTACCATGTTACAGTGCCCATTACATGGGAGAATGAATATCACCACAAGTTTACCTTGTAAAAGATACTCTCCTAATACTATACAGGGCTTGATTTTTTTTAAAAACTGAAAGCATTTTAATTACGAGACAAGAGATGTCATATTTAAAACTTCTGTAAATAAAGGATGCTTTAATTCATAAAAGAAAAAAAATCATCCACTAGTTTAGATTTTTAGCTTTAAGATAACCAATATATTCACATGTTGACCTTGCTGGAGGTAGGGTTCACCTCTATGAACACCCTGTGAAATTCTGAATGCTAAATGATTTCCAACACTGATGGATGCTGACCTGAACTTTCAAACACTATTAGATCAGCATGATAAAGCAGACTTAGAGCAAACTCTAAAGAGCAAATCCCTTTTTTGTCACTGATCACCTCTTCCTGCTACCACTCAAGGGAATTTAAGCTGGGACTTTAAAACAAAATTATTTAAAATGTCATGTCCTTGATGCCATAGAATTTATCCTTTGTACTTGCTTTAAAATATTTTCAGCCAGTTAACTTCACACCTCTGCCTAGAGAGCTCGGGTTCTACGAGTACTGCAGATAGGGATGTTATGGGTTGATAATTCTGCTGCTTAAGCTCTCTGCACGTTGCTTACTTTGTTCATTAAGCTCTTAATGTGAAATCTGATTCTTCCCCAGGTTTTTGTCCCCTGGCCATGTATCATCTAGTTCCTTCAATTTTCCTTTGTGATCAATCTCATTCCTGAGCCAACCTATTTCTGCTTCAGCTCTTTTTCTTTATTGCTAGAGAATTAAGTTCTTATTCCCACCCTTTTAATCATGTAATTATCTCTGAGCTATATTTTTTCAGTGCCACTTAGTCTCTTCTCCCTAATCATTGTTAAGCTTTTAAATTTTTTATGAATCCTTTCTGCTCTAAATTCGCTCACTGCTTTATGACATAAGTTTTTGTGTTTATTTTCTTTGTAGTGGCAGACTTTCTGGTGCTTTGGTTTAAACTTGTCTGCAAATACTGTGAAGTTTTTACCAATAGATAGACAGGTCCTATGTGCTATTTAAGATAAACTTGCACAAGAAATATATCTGAGTCTAAAGTGTTAAAATACATTTTTATATCTCCTGACCATTTCTTTAAAAATCGATTTTGCTTAGCTCCTAATTCTTCTTTGCTTTCTTCAGTGGTTCATAGGTCTTGGGCTGACAGGTTTATTATTTACCCACCAGACAAACAATGTTTTGTTAACAAAAATAATAGTCTTTCTGAAAGCAAGAGTACATTGCAATTGTTCTGGTCATATGCAGAAAGGTTTATTTTAAATCCACCATTATTTTGTGGAAGAGGTATATAATAATAGCCATAATATCAATTAAAATAGAAATGTGATAAGAAAACTGTCTTTTTTTTTTAATGTAATGGTTTTACTGAAGTAACTCATTGTACCAAGTTATTCAGGCACTCTCTAGTGTGTTTTTGACTAGTAACTATAACATAGAACATAGTTTTATGAAATGAATTCATCAAAGTTGGAGGATACATGACCAATATGCAAAAATCAGTTGTATTTCTATATACTAGCAATGAACAATCCCAAAAGGAAATTAAGAAAACAATTCCATTTATAATAGCATAAAAAAGAGTGAAATATTTAGGAGTAACTTTCACCAAGGTATAAGACTAGTGCATTGAAAACTATAAAACATTGCTAAAATATATTAAAGAAGACTTAAATAAATAGAAAGACATTGCATATTCATGGGTTAGAAGACATGATATTGTTAAAATGGAATTATCCCCCATTAGATTAATGCAATCTCTATCAAAATCTAAATGACCATTTATTTTTAAGAAGTGGAAGAGCTGATCCTAAAACTCATACAGAATTGCAAGAGACCACAAATACCCAAACCAATCTTAGAAAAGAACAAAGTTGGAACACTCACACTTCTTTAATTCCAAAAGTTACTACGAAGCTACAATAATCAAAAAAGTGTGATGCTAACATAAGGGTAGACATATAGATTAATGGAATAGAATTGAGAATCTAGAAATAAACCAATACATCTATGACCAATTTATTTTGATGAAGGTACAAAAACCATTCAGTGGGAAAGAATAGTGTTTTTAATAAATGATGCTAGGACAATTGAATATCTACATGCAAAAGAATAAAATTAGATCCTTACCTCATACAGTATATAAAAATTAAGTCAAAATGGAGCAAAGAACTAAGTGCCAGAGCTAAAACTAAAAACTCTTAGAAGAAAACATAAGTAAATCTTCATGACCTTGGATTTGGCAATGGTTTCTTAGATATGATACCCAAAACACAAGAAACAAAACAAAACAGATGAATTAGACTTCATCAAAATTAAAACATTTGTGCAAAGGGCACTATGAAGAAAGTGAAAAGGCAACCCACATAATAGGAGAAAATATTTGTAAATCATATATATATAGAGAGAGTACAGTATCCAGAATATATAAAAAAACCTTACTAGCCAACAACAAAAGCCAACCCAATTAAAATTTGGGTAAAGTACTTAAATAGAGATTTGTCCAAAGAAGATACACAAATGGTCAACAAGCACATGAAAGATACTCAACATCATTTTTCATTTGAGAGATGCAAATTGAAACACAATAAGATACCACTTAATATCCAGTAAGATGACTATAATAAAAGTAGTCAATAACAAATATTGCACAGACATGGAGAAATTGGAACACCCATATATTGCTGGTGGGTATGTAAAATAGTGCTGTGACTGTGGAAAACAGTTTGGCAGTCCTCCAGTAAGTTAAACATAGAATTACCATGTGACTTAACTATTCCATTCCTAGGTAAACACTCCAAAGAATTAAAAACAGATGTTCAAACAAAAACTTATACATGAATATTTGTAACAGTACTATTCAGAATAGTCAAAAAGAAATAAACAACCCAGAAGTTGATAACTGATGAATGGATAAACAAAGTGCGGTATATCTAGACAATAGAATATTACCCAGCCATAAAAAGGAATGAAGCACTGATATATGCAATAACATGGATATCCTTAGAAACATTATGCTAAGTGAAAATTTAAGCGGACACAAAAGAACATATACAGTATAATTCTGTTTATATGAAATATTCAGAATAGATAAATTGGTAGAGACAAAAAACAGATTAGTGGTCTGCCAGGGAGTGTGGGCAGGGAGGAATGGGTAATGACTCATTAATGGATATGGAGTTTCCGTTTGGGGTAATGAAAGTGCTCTGGAACAAGACAGTGATGATGGTTTCACACTATTGTGAATAGTATACTTATTTATTTGTTGCACATGTTCATTAGTATAAATGCCATTGAACTGTATAACTTAAAGTAGTTAAAATGGTGAATTTTATGCTATATGAATTTTAACACAATAAAAAACAATTTATAAAAAAAATTCCCCACCAATGGATCGTGTATATTCTTTTGACGTTTAATTTCTCATTAAAGGATAAACTTTTTTCCAAATACATATAATGGGTGGAATTTTACCTTGAAATCCAGGTGAAAGAGTATCTGAGAACTTTCCCTTATTTATTAAGTGTGAGAGCATATAATGGTAATTAATTTGCTTGGTCTGTTAGAAAGTAATTTAGCTCAGTAGATACTATGACCTTACCACCAAAGAAGAAATTCTATAATTGTATTAAAGAGTGCGATTTGGATCATAAAACTAAGTCTAATTATGTGTTCATTTTATTGAATTGTAAAAACACTGAAATAAGTTTTAGTATACTCTGTGTCATAGATTTGTGGCAGCAGTTTCCACACGTGTCACCCCCAATTTGTAATTTCCATCTGTAAGTCTTTGTGCCAGAAGAGCTCTAGACCTGACTGACATCAATATAAATAGATCATCACACTGATTCTTAACTCTTCTGCCTCATTGTGGTAAAAATTGATCAAACTCAGAAGGGGCATCTTTACCCAGCAGCTTGATTTCAAAGAGCAATCATGCTGTCTAAGTACTGGTAGCACAGCCATTGATTTTAGAATCAATGGGACATTAGGGCAACACTGGATCTCTGACTGGCAGCAGGAAAATGGGTTAGAACATTTCAAACTTTATAAAATAAAGGCAAAATAAACATTAAATTTCACGAAATCACATCTGCTCTGGCTGCTTACATTTTAGGATTTAGCTTGAAGCAGACATGAAATGTCCAACATTCAACTTCAGAAATTTGAAAATCAGCCAGCCACCCCAACTTTGTATCCCATTGCCCAACATTCCAGTTGAGACTCAAATGTGGACTTACTCTTAAGAGCTCTTTATGATATCTCATTTTGAAATTTTTATCACTTTTCAAGAACTGGGATCCTAGGTTGGTAGGCTGGTAGAATCTGAGCATTCCCAGAAGACTCACAACACAAAGCCCAGCATTGTTTTACAGGTGATAATTTGACAAATGCTAAGTGTATAGCTGCAAGAGTCCGTAAAACATGCTTGTTTGAATAAATGCCAAGTCGTGGCTTGACCTCATAATAAAATGACAAAGTAGAAACAGTGACTTTGTTCAAATTAATGTAAACATTTAGATGAAATTATAGTAAGTAATGGAATGTTTGTCCTTTGTACTTTTTTCTAAGCTTTGTCTCTCCTGGCCCCCTTTCCATGCCTCCACTGATAGTTTTAACTGGATTCACCTGTCAAACTAGTGGCACATAGTAGAGTGTCCTTAGTTTCGTGGATGCTGTTTTGGGGAGTTGACTTTAAGTTACAGTGTGTTTCATTTTGATTTTGCAGCTTAGGTTGTAACACACTGTACATAATTTGTACTTAACTTTCTTTGTACCTTTTGTTTCTTTGACAGATGGCTGCTGCCAAGAATCAGCTTGGGTGGGGAGCTAAAGTTCCAAGAAATATAAGAATTGCATGCATAGCTAATATCCCTTAGGTTTTTTCCTGCACTCTACATGATAAACAGAGACCCAAGCCACAGTTCCTGCCTTCTGGGATGGTCCTTACCAATGACGGCTTTGTCTCTTGCCTGAGTCCCAGTTCCCTAGTCTGTAAATCAGACATAATTTTTTTGTCATCCCCTTTACTTCACCAGGGGATTTTAAGGATTGAGAAACCTTGTAGCACTTGACAATATAAAATGCTACGGTGATGGTTAAAATGAAGAATGACCTTGTCCCGCCAATGAGTAATTTACTCCCAGGGAGTAAGTTAGGTATCTGGGATGTGAATTAATTCTCTCATATCCATCAAGGCACCATTTTCAGCTGAGTGCTATAGGGCATTAAAGAATACACTATTTCCATGAGAAGCCAAAGTACTTCTGCCCTTCCCACTATGTCTACATTTTTAAAGCAACTAAAAATTTACAAGGAGATATATTAGACACTTTTGGGAAATACCAAAAATTAAATCTGGAAAATCATCCCAGTCTTATACACAATTATTGAAGTAACCTCGAATGTTTATCCCTTTGATATAATAAACTAAAAACTTTTCAAGCTTTATGTTAGGTTCTCCCTCTAAGTCAGCCTCAGACTAGAAGCACGAATGTATCACAGTTGTCCTTCACAGCTCCTTTTAGCTTTATGAATTTATACAAACTTTGTTTTATCCTATTGATAAGCTGATTATCACTTTGTAGTGGTGTGTATTAAGTTTACAACTTATTTTCTAAGTTAATAATAATCAATTTCTAATAGTTTTCTAGGGCTGCTGTAACAAAGTACCACAAACTGGGTGGCTTAAACAATAAAGTGCCTCAAAGTGGGCGGCTTTGTCTCTTGGTTCTGGAGGCTAGAAAACGGAGATCAAGTTGTCAGCCAGATCAGTTCCTTCTGAGGGCTGGGAGAGAGAAATCTGTTCATTCCTCTCTCCTAGCCTCTGGTGGTTTGGTAGCAATCTTTATCCTTCATTAGCTTCTGCTGCATCACCTTGATCTCTGCCTTCATCTTCATGTGGCAGAGTCTCTGTGTGCATGACTGTATCCAAATATCCCCTTTTCATAAAGATGCCTGTCATAGTGAATTAGGAGCCCATCTTACTCCAATATGACCTCATCTGAATTTAACTAATTACATCTGCAACAACTATTTCCAAATAAGGTCACATTCTGAGATACTAGGGGTTAGAACTTTAATATACGAATTTGGCAGTCGGGGGCACATAATTCAACCCATAACACAATTTTATTTAATCTAAGTTAAATTTGTTCAAGCAACATGAAATAATAACTCATTATAGTCTAAAATTTATATTTGAAGCCATATTCTTTTTTTTTTTTAACACTCTTCATGGCTTTTAGATTTGTCACCTACTCTTCCAGCTTTTATTTTCAGTGTCTATGGTGTTCCAATTGCTTTCACGCAGGTGTCTTACAGTGTTCTTTCTTACTCTTTCTAGGGTAATTTCTACATTCTTAGGGTCTGCAATTCCGTTACCATTGTTTGGATTATCACTGCATACATGCGTTACGTATCACTTGATCACTCCAAAATTCATAAATGCTTCAAAGCCTGGCACCTAAGCTGGAATTTTTATTTGAGTCTGCCTGGTAGTAGATCTATGACCTTAGGTGAGTCATAGTCTATGACCTATGAGTGAGTTTCCTTACTGGTAAAGGGATTCATGATATTTGTAATAGGGATTCAGAGAAGACTGAACAGGATACTGAAAATAAAGTTGGTAAAGCTGTTAGCATAAAGCTTGAGATTTAACAAATGTTCAGGTAATTTACTTGTTTTCATTTTATTATTCAAAATGGCTTAGTGTTATCTACAAATTGAAGAGAAAACAATGCAGGCCTTTCTCCAGGTCACTCAACAAAATTTATATAAGGCTGTGTCAATTTTCTTCTAGGTTAGTTTGCTGTAACAAATGACCCTCCCTCAAATCTCAAGTAGTTTATAAGAACAAATTTTTTTGTAGTTTTGTTTTTGCTTTTTTTCTTGTTTCTGTTTTGTTTTATCTACTTGTCACACTAGTTCTGCTCCTGCCCCACATTTCTCCCTCATTCCAGAATGCAGGCTAAAAATAGAGCCTGAAGACCCTATCTAGAACATACTATTCTTATAACAGAGGAAAGGAGTCCAAACCAAAGTACTCAATGGCTCTTAAAGCTCTGCTCACAGCTGGCATATTCTCACTTCTACTCAAATGCAGATCATTTGGGCCAGCATGGTACCATGAGGTTGGGAAGTATACTTCTTCAATAGAAAGGCAGTGCAAGTCACATAATAAAAGGTAGAAATGTAATCTAAAAAGTAAGGAGGAAGAAAATAATTTGGAACAGAATACAATCTATTACAAAGACCAATCATAGTTCTGATACCTAAAAAACAATATTTGTATTTTTCTCTTCATGGATGTACCCCTTTATAGTCACCTCTGATCTTTCTGTTGTTGTTATTGTTTCTCATCTGGAAAAACATAATTCTAATCTTGAAATGACTAATATTGATCGCCCTCATAAAAGGACTTTCGAAAAACACTTAATCAGATTACTTTTATCCACATGCATGATTAATCTCTTCAAACTCCCCAAATCAACATAAGGTTTCCTTATATGCAGGTTCATATTACTTTTCCCAAAATTTATACCCAAATATTTAGTGGCCTGTTAGACATCTTTTGTTTCTGCCTGCTTTAGATAATATTCCAGCCTTTTCTGGTAATAATACTCCAATTAAAAAAAAAATTACCCTTTAACCATTTTCAAACCCCTGTCTCAGTTGGATATTCTGTGCTTTGAAGTGTGTGAAAATTAATAAAAGAAAACCTCAACTAAAATTGGAGTCAGGAAGGACTGTAGAGGGAACTCAAACGTGGTACCAATCTTGGTCAACTGCAGATCCCAACTGAAAGAGACTACATTGTACTCTCAAACAGGAAGTGTAACTACTTTCCTAGCCAGCAGGGGGAAGGAAGATCTTCTTGCCCAGCAACAAGCCCGGTCAGTGGATTTGCCACAACTCAGTCAATAAGAAGCTATCGTCACCTGAGCTCTTATTTTCCTTCAATGAACTTTCATTTCTCTCTTGCTGATGACTTCCTTATCCCACTTTCTTTAAAAGCCTTCTATTTTGTATAACCCCTCAGAATATATCTCTGCTTGCCAGATGAGACGCTGCCCGATTCATGAATCATTTAAAGCTTCTGCAAACTTAGGTCTTTAAATTTACTCAGTTGAATTTTGGTTGTTAACAAGTGTCACTTGAGTGGATATATGAATCAGGCTGAGCTAAACAGAGCCAATAGGTGTGAGCCAGACTATGGGGAAAGACCATCTATCTTTTGTATGGGGTTTATGAGGTACTACCTGGAACCATACCTGGAACTCCTGGTAACTCTCTGGCCACCATGAGAGTATAGCTTCTCTGAATTATCCAGACCAGAGAAAAGAATTTGACAATTGAAGAGGAAAAGAAAATATTAGTAGTATTGTTTAAACACCTAGATAACAACCTTAACTGAAGCTTTACTCCCTGGATTTGTGAATCAATACATTTCCTTTTTTTGCTTAAAGTGGTTTGAGTTGGGTTTCTGTCATTTGCAACTAAAATAGTCTTGACTCATATGCAATTTTCTAGAATCTTCTGAAATGTGAATGAATATATGCTTCTGAGCTCCAAGATTGCAAGGAATGAAAACTACTATAACAAATAATTTATTATAAATTATTTTCAAGTTTCAAGAGAAGGGAGTGGCATTATGATGTCAAGGGAAAGAAAAGAATTTAAAATTAATGGACCTGAATTAGAAATCTTGTTCTGCTACCTACTACCATTGTGACCAGGGAGAATCATTTAAACTTCACAATATCCTTTCTTAATTTCTAAAATGGTGTAATACTAGAATTCTAAGAGAGCTATTATGGGGATCAAATAAAATAGTACTTGTGAAAAGAATTTTTTAAAGAGGGGATATATGTACACATATAGCTGATTCACTTTGCTGTACAGTAGAAACTAACACAACATTGTAAAGCAACTATACTCCAATAAAAATTAATTAAAAATAATTTTAAAAAGATTTTATAGAAATGACCATTATTCTTACCACAAGGCTGACATATAGTTCCAAGACTAGCAGCATTTGCATCACCTGGGAGCTTGTTAAAAATTCAGATTCTCAGATCCCAGCTCTACTGAATAAGAATTTTTGAGGATGGGGCTCAGGAATTCATGTTTTAAGAAACTCTCTAGGAAATCCTTGTGAGAGTTATAGCTTGAAAATCATCACCTTAAAATTATTATTCAAATAAAAGAAGCAAGTCACCAGGATATCTATACTGCTGAGGAGGATTCAGTGAACTATAAGAGAAAGCACATTTACCAAAAACTTTCTGATTTAGCCATAAAGAATTTAAAGAGTCACTATATAAGATAATGGTGAGATAGAAGCATTATGTTTAATTATCAAAGCAATGATATATAATAAGTGATATGAAATTTAAAAGAAAGGATAATTAAGCACTACAGTTTTCTCAGAGCAATAGATTGGGATAAATTCTCCAAAGTATGGGTAGAATTGGGCTAAGTTAAGTGAGTGGAAAGAATTCCAGATAAAAGAATTAGGGTGAAAAACAAGATGGAAGGGCAAGGCCAGGAGTAATTTCAGCATGACTAGAGCATAGAATGCTTTGGGGGGAAAAAAAAGGAGAAACAAGAAAGGAACTTGGGATAAGCTAAAAATGGCTTTCGGTGATAAATGTATTTGGCCTTCATCTTGTCAGCAGTGATGAATTTATAAACAGAGAATTAAAACAGTGCATGCACATCACGCCATAGTGGTTTAAAACAATGTCTCAGTGTTGCCTGGATTTAAATCCTAAATCATTACTTACTATCTGTATAAATTTAAAATACTTTTAACTACTCTCTCTCAAACAGACAGTGGGAATATAATTTACCTACAGAGTTTAGTGCTTATTTGTAGTTACTATAATCTACTCTGCCTGGTTTAAGCATGGAGAGAGTTACTACAGAATAGCAAATGGCCTTTGGAAACATTTGCTGAGTTTTAAAAAATGATGCCCAAAGCCAATGAAGAACTGGACTAACACGGATATACTGCTGCTCCTGCCATAATCAGGAAGCCACTGCTGTATCAAGAAGTCACCATGACGTCTCTCAAGTCCAGAGTCACGACGTCTTTGCTATATTTTGTAATAGAAAACATACACCTCCAGTTCTGCATCTCTAGACTTCACTCAGTTCTGATTCAAGTTTTGCATGAATGCATATGAATGATGCACTTGGTTGGAAATGAGTCTGGGGAATGTGGCATTTAGCTTTCCCACTTTCCAGCCCAGGAAGGTACACTGGGAAAAAGTTAAGATTAAATGTTGAAGGAGCCAATCCACATTATCACCTCCTAACTCTCAGGGTGACTGTGAGGATTAGATGAGCTTGTTTGTGAAGCCTTCACCAGGATGGCTTACATTTAGTAAGTGCTCAGCAAATGGTAGCTTACAAAAGATTTTAGGATCAAATATTTGAATAAAAACAGAAGCTATAGAGTCATTTATGAGATAATTGCTTCAGTTTAGAACAGAAGAAATACTGGCACAGAATGAAAATTGTAAATATGATGAATAGAATGGATATATGTGCTATTTCAAAGACATTATGGACAGGATTTGATGATAGAATGTAACAGCTAGTTTCTAAGTTTATTGTTCAGATTGCTAGTGATTATCAGCGTAAGGCTACTTTTTTTTATTTCAATATGCATATTAGAAAGGGAATCAAATAAAGTTCAGATAGGAGAATTGGTTGCTTGGCCTTCTTGTGTTTTCAGATCCAAACATTGTGAGTGTAGACATCTGAAGAGTTTGTGGCAACTCAGTATTCTCCCTGAAAGAGTAAATTTCAATAAATATGTTCTGGATGGCTCTTATGCAATGTCTCAGAAATTAAACAGGTATTTACCTGGAGCCAGAAATAAAATTAATTTTTCTTTCACAAGTCAAAATATCTTCATTTAAAGGTAGAAGTCATTAATGGAGAGAAACTTAGGCCATTTTCTGCAAGACATTTATTTCTCTGAAAAATGACTACTAGAAAGACCAAAGAATGTGTTGATTCCAAATACTCAGTAGGACATCCAGCTTAACTAGTTATACACTCTTCCAGGAAATCAGTAATAGAGTTCTCAGTGTTTTTGCACAGTTGTTCTAGAAGGGGGAAACAATTATCATTGACTCAGCACCTTGTTCATGTACTTAGTACATCAATAATGGCCGGGTTGGGAAGAAGGTATTCCATGATAATGGGAATCAAAAGAAAGCTGGAGTAGCAATATTCATATCAGACAAAACAGACATTAAAGATTTATAAGAGACAAAGGAAGACAATATATAATGATCAAGGGATCAATCCAATTAGAAGATATAACAATTGTAAATACAAATGCACCCAACATAGGAGCACCTCAATATAGAAGGCAAATACTAACAGCCATAAAGGGAGAAATCGACAGTAACACAATAATAGTGGGAGACTTTAACACCCCACTTTCATCAATGGACAGATCATCCAGACAGAAAATGAATAAGGAAAAACAGGCCTTAACTGACACATTACACCAGATGGACTTAATTGCTATTTATAGAGTATTCCATCCAAAACCAGAATACACATTCTTCTCAAGTGCACACAGAACATTCTCCAGAACTGACCACATGCTGGGCCACAAGGATAGTCTCAGTAATCTTAAGAAAACTGAAATCATATCAAGCATCTTTTCCGATCCCAATGCTATGAGATTAGAAATGAACTACAAGAAAAAAATATATAAAAAACACAAACACTTGGAGGTTGAACAGTATGCTTCTAAACAACCAATGGATCACTGAAGAAATCAAAGAGGAAATCAAAAAGATACCTAGAGACAAATGAAAATGAAAGCACAATGATCCAAAACCTATAGGATGCAGCAAAAAGTGTTCTAAGAGGGAAGTTTATAGCAATACAATCTTACCTCAAGAAACATGAAAAATCTCAAATAAACAACTTAACACTACTCCTAAAGCAACTAGAGAAAGAGGAACAAACAAAACCTGAAGTTAGTAGAAGGAAAGAAATCATTAAGATCAGAGCAGAAATAAATAGGGACAAAGAAAACATCAGATGCCAATGAAACTAAAAGCTGGTTCTTTGAAAAGAAAAACAAAATTGATAAACCTTTAGCCAGACTCATCAAGAAAAAAACGAGAGGACTCAAATCAATAAAATTAGAAATGAAAAAGAAGTTACAACTGACACCCCAGAAATACAAAGGACCATAAGAGACTACCACAAACAACTACATGCCAATAAAATGGACAACCTGAAAGAAATAGACAAATTCTTAGAAAGCTACAGTCTCCCAAGACTGAACCAGGAAGAAATAGAAGATATGAACAGACCAATCACAAGTACTGAAATTGAAACTGTGATTTAAAAAAACTCCCAACAAACAAAAGTTCAGGACCAGATGGCTTCTCAGGCGAATTCTATCAAACATTTAGAGAAGAGCTAACACCTATCCTTCTGAAACTGTTCCAAAAAATTGCAGAGGAAGGAAAACTCCCAAATTCATTCTATGAGGCCACCATCACCCTGATACCAAAACCAGACAAAGATACCACACAAAAAAAAAAAAGAAAGAAAATTACAGGCCAATATCACTGATGAACATAGACGCAAACTTCAACAAAACACTAGCAATCTGAATCCAACAATACATTAAAAGGATCATACACCATGATCAAGTGGGATTTATCCCAGGGATGCAAGGACTTTTCAATATCTGCAAATCAGTGTGATACACTACATCAACAAATTGAAGAATAAAAACCATATGCTCATCTCAACAGATGCAGAAAAAGCTTCTGACAACATTTAACATTGATTTATGATAAAAAATGTCCAAAAAGTGGGCATAGAGGGAATATACCTCAACATAATAAAGGCCATATATGACAAACCTACAGCTAACATCATACTCAAAGGTGAAAAGCTGAAAGCATTTCCTCTAAGATCAGGAACAAGACAAGGATGTCCACTCTTGCCACTTTGATTCAACACAGTTTTGGAAGTCCTACCTATGGCACCTGAGAAGAAATAAAAGGAATCCAAATTGGAAAACGAGAAGTTAAACTGTCACTGTTTGCAGATGGCATGATACTATACACAGAAAATCTTAAAACACGCTATCAGAAAACTACTAGAGCTCAATGAATTTGGTAAAGTTGCAGGATACAAAATTAATACACAGAAATCTGTTTCATTTCTATACACTAACAATGAAAGATCAGAAAGAGAAATTCAAGAAGCGACCCATTTACCACTGCACCAAAAAAATACCTAGGAATAAACCTACCTAAGGAGGCAAAAGACCTGTACTCAGAAAACTATAAGACACTGATGAAAGAAATCGAAGACGACACAAAGAGATGGAAAGGTATACTATGTTCTTGAACTGGAAGAATCAATATTGCCACAATGACTATACTACCCAAGGCAATCTACAGATTCAATGCAATCCCTATCAAATAACCAATGACAGTTTTCACAGAATTAGAACAACAAATCTTAAAATTTTTATTGAGACACAAAGGACCCCGAATAACCAAAGCAATCTTGAGAAAGGAAAACGGAGCTGGGGGAATCAGGCTCCCAGGCTTCAGTCTATATTACAAAGCTGTAGTCATCAAATCAGTATGGTACTGGCACAAAAATAGAAATACAGATCAATGGAACAGGATAGAGAATGAAGAAATAAACCCAGGCACCTATGGTCATTAATCTGAAACAAAATAGGCAAGACTACACAATGGTGGAAAGACAGTCTCTTCAACAAATAGTGCCGGGAAAACTGGACAGCTACATGTTAACAAAAATAGAGCATTATTTAATACCATACACAAAATAAGTTCAAAATGGATTAAAGACCTAAAGGTGAGACCAGACACTGTAAAAGTCCTAGAGGAAAATATAGGCTGAACACACTCTGACAAAAATCTCAGCAATATCTTTTTCAATCTGTCTCCCAGAATAATGGTAGTAAAAAAATAAACAAACAAATGGGACCTAATTAAACTGAAAAGCTTTTGCACAGCAAAGTAAACCATGAACAAAACAAAAACAGCCCACAGATTAGGAGAAAATATTTGCAAATGATGTGACCAAAAAGGGATTAGTCTCCAAAATTTACAACCAGCTCATGAGGCTTAATATCATCAAAGCAAACAACCCAATCAAAAAATGGGCAGAAGACCTAAATAGACATTCCTCCAAAGAGGTTATACAGATTGCCAAGAAACACATGAAAGGATGCTCAACATCACTAATCATTAGGGAAATGCAAACCAAAAACTACAATGAGGTATCACCTCAGTCAGAATGGCCATCATCAAAATGTCTATAAATAATAAATGCTGGAGAAGGTGTGGAGAAAAGGGAAACTTCCTACACTGTTGGTGGGAATGTAAATTGCTGTAAGCACTATGGAGAACAGTATGGAGGTTAAAACTATAAATAGAGCTACCATATGATCCAGCAATCCCACTCCTGGGCATGTATCTGGAGAAAAACAGTCTGAAAGGATACAGGCACCCCAATGTTCACTGCAGCACTGTTTACAATAGCCAAGACATGGAGGCAACCTAAAACTCCACTGACAGAGAAATGGATGAAGGAGATGTGGTATATATATTCAATGGAATATTAGCTATTAAAAAGAATGAAATAATGCCATTTGCAGCAACATGCATGGACCTAGAGATTGTCATACTGAATGAAGTAAGTCAGAGAAATAGAAATATTGTATGATATCTCTCATATGCAGAATCTAAAAAGAAATGATAAAAATGAACTTATTTACAAAACAGAAACAGACTCACAGACTTGGAGAACAAACTTATGGTTACCAAGTGGGAAGAATGGGGGAGAAGGAATAGTTAGGGAGTTTGGGATGGACGTGTACACACTGCTATATTTTAAATGGATAACCAACAAGGACCTACTGTATAGCACAGGGAACACTGTTCAATGTCATGTGGCAGCCTGGACGGGAAGAGAGTTTGGGGGAGAATGGGTACATGTATATGTATGGCTGAGTTTCTTTGCTTGTGCACCTGAAACTACTACAACATTGTTAATTGGTTATACTCCAATATAAAATTAAAAGTTAAAAACAAATTTTAAATTAAAAATTAAAAAAAGTATTTTCAGGCTTCCCTGGTGGTGCAGTGGTTGAGAGTCTGCCTGCTGACGCGGGGGACATGGGTTCGTGCCCAGTCCGGGAGGATCCCACATGCTGTGGAGCAGCTAGGCTCATGGCTAGGCCGCTGAGCCTGTGCGTCTGGAGCCTGTGCTCCGCAATGGGAGAGGCCACAGCAGTGAGAGGCCCGCGTACCACAAAAGAAAAAAAGTATTTTCTAAAAAAAGATAAAAATCACCACCCTGAAAAAAAATAATGGCTGTTTTTTTGTTTGTTTGTTTTGTTTTCCCCCGATCTCTAGTCAGGGTCTTTGACTCCCAATCTTCAGCTGGCTTCTGTTCATGGCTCTTCCCCTTCTTTCTTTTATTCATATATAAACAGTGCAGGCTGTTTAACTGATATGGTTTACTGATCACTGATTTCTGTCTGCCTAAGACCACTGTTTAGCTAATACAAAGTGACACTTACTGCATTTGGTTACCCAGAATGATTCCCTGAAGGTTGCTGATTTCTCAGGCAGTATATTCATGACTTATTTGAGATTACTCTAACCTCTGAACTTCTGAGTATGTGGGCCAGATTAGAAGAGTGTTGCATCTTTTCTCTCAAGAACATTCACTAGACCTGAAAGACTCCACACAAAATCTACTAGAACTGATATATGAATTTAGCAAAGTAGCAGGATACAAGATTCACATACAGAAATCTGTTGGATTTGTTTACACTAACAATGAAATATCAGAAAGAGAAAGTAAAATCACTTTTAAAATCATATCAATAAAACAACAAAATACTTAGGAACCAAGGAGGTATAAGACTTATATGCTAAGAACTATAAAACATTGAAAAAGGAAACAGAAGATGAGTCAAGAAATGGAAAGATATCCCATGCTGTTGGATTAGAAGAATTAATATTGTTAAAATGGCCATACTACCCAAAGCAATCTACAGATTTAATGTGATCGCCATCAAATTACCCATGACATTTCTACCAAAACTAGAACAAGTAATCATAACACTTATATGGAACCACAAAACACCCAGAATTGCCAAAGCAATCCTGAGGAATAGAACAAACCTGGTGGTATAATCTTCCCAGACTTCAGACAATACTACAAACCTCAGTAATCAAAACAGCATGGTATTGGCACAAAAACAGACACATTGATCAATGGAAAATAATAAAGAGCCCAGAAATAAACCCACACACCTATGGTCAATTAATCTTCAACAAAGGAAGCAAGAACATACAATGGAGAAAAGTCTCGGAGAGGGACCAAGATGGCAGAGTAGAAGGACGTGCTCTCACTCTTTCTTGCGAGAACACCAGAATCACAACTAGCTGCTGGACAATCATCGACAGGAAGACACTGGAACTCACCAAAAAAGATACCCCACATCCAAAGACAAAGGAGAAGCCACAATGAGATGGTAGGAGGGGCACAATCACAGTAAAATCAAATCCCATAACTGCTGGGTGGGTGACTCACAGACGGGAGAACACTTAGACCACAGAAGTCCACTCACTGGAGTAAAGGTTCTGAGCCCCACATCAGGCTTCCCAACCTGGGGGTCCGGCAACAGGAGGAGGAATTCCTAGAGAATCAGACTTTGAAGCCCAGTGGGAATTGACTGCAGGACTTGACAGGACTGGGGAAAGCACAGACTCCACTCTTGGAGGGTACACACAAAGTAGTGTGCGCATCGGGACCCAGGGGAAGCAGTGACCCCAGGGGAGACTGAACCAGACATACCTGCTAGTGTTGGAGGGTCTCCTGCAGAGGCAGGGGGTGGTTGTGGCTCACCTTGGGGACAAGGACACTGGCAGAAGTTCTGGGAAGTACTCCTTGGTGTGAGCCATCCCAGAGTCTGTCATTAGCCCCACCAAAGAGCTCAGTAGGCTCCAGTGGTGGGTTGCCTCAGGACAAACAACCAACAGGGAGGGAACCCAGCTCCACCCATCAACAGTCAGGTGGATTAAAGTTTTACTGAGCTCTGCCAACCAGAGCAACAGCTCTACCTATCACGAGCCCCTCCCATCAGGAAACTTACACAAGCCTCTTAGATAGCCTCATCCACCAGAGGGCAGACAGCAGAAGCAAGAAGAGCTACAATCCTGCAGCCTGTGGAACAAAAACCACATTCACAGAAAGATAGACAAGATGAAAAGGCAGAGGGCTATGTACCAGATGAAGGAACAAGATAAAACCCAAGAAAAACAACTAAATGAAGTGGAGATGGGCAACCTTCCAGAAAAAGAATTCAGAATAATGATAGTGAAGATGATCCAGGACCTCAGAAAAAGAATGGAGGCAAAGATCGAGAAGATGCAAGCAATGTTTAACAAAGACCTAGAAGAATTAAAGAACAAACAAACAGACATGAACAATAAAATAACTGAAATGAAAACTACACTAGAAGGAATCAATAGCAGAATAACTGAGGCAGAAGAATGGATAAGAGACCTGGAAGACAGAATGGTGGAATTCACTCCTGTGGAACAGAATAAAGAAAAAAGAATGAAAAGAAATTAAGACAGCCTAAGAGACCTCTGGGACAACATTAAATGCAACGACATTCACATTATAGGGGTCCCAGAAGGAGAAGAGAGAGAGAAAGGGCCAGCGAAAATATTTGAAGAGATTATAGTCAAAAACTTCCCTAACATGGGAAAGGAAATAGCCACCCAAGTCCAGGAAGCACAGCGAGTCCCATACAGGATAAACCCAAGGAGAAACACGCCAAGACACATAGTAATCAAATTGGCAAAACTTAAAGAAAAATTATTGAAAGAAGCAAAGGAAAAATGAAAAATAACATACAAGGGAACTCCCATTAAAGTTAACAGCTAATTTCTCAGCAGAAACTCTACAAGCCAGAAGGGAGTGGCATGATATACTTAAAGTGATGAAAGGGAAGAACCTATAACCCAGATAACTCAGGCAAGGATCTCATTCAGATTCGAAGGAGAAATCAAAAGCTTTACAGACAGGCAAAAGCTAAAAGAATGCAGCATCACCAAACCAGCTCTACAACAAATGCTAAAGGAACTTCTCTAAGTGGGAAACATAAGAGAAGAAAAAGACCTACAAAAACAAGCCCAAAACGATTAAGAAAATGGTAATAGGAACATACATATCAACAATTACCTAAAACATGAATGGATTAAAGGCTCCAACTAAAAGACACAGGCTTGCTGAATAGATACAAAAATAAGATCCAAATATATGCTGTCTATAAGAGACCCACTTCAGACCTAGGGACACATACACACTGAAAGTGAGGGGATGGTAAAGATATTCCATGCAAATGGAAATCAAAAGAAAGCTGGAGTGGCTATACTCATATCAGATAAAATAGACTTTAAAATACAAAATGTTACAAGAGACAAGGAAGACACTACATAATGATCAAGGGATCAATCCAAGAAGAAGAGATAACAATTATAAATATATATGCACCCAACATAGGAGCACCTCAATACATAAGGCAACTGCTAACAGCTATAAACGAGAAAATCGACAGTAACAGAACCATAGTGGGGGACTTTAACACCTCACTTATACCAATGGACAGATCATCCAAAATGAAAATAAATAAGGAAACAGAGCTTTAAATGACACAATAGACCAGATAGATTTAACTGATATTTATAGAATATTCCATCCAAAAACAGCACATTACACTTTCTTCTCAAGTGCGCATGGAACATTCTCCAGGTTAGATGACATCTTGGGTCACAAATCAAGCCTCAGTAAATTTAAGAAAACTGAAATCATATCAAGCATCTTTTCTGACCACAAGATAGTGAGATTAGAAATGAACTACAGGGAAAAACCGTAAGAAACACAAACACATGGAGGCAAAATAATACGTTACTAAATAACCAAGAGAACACTGAAGAAATCAAAGAGGAAATCAAAAAATACCTAGAGACAAATGACAATGAAAACACGATGGTCCAAAACCTATGGGATGCAGCAAAAGCTGTTCTAAGTGGGAAGTTTATAGCTATACAAGCCTACCTCAAGAAACAAGAAAAATCTCAAATAAACAATCTAACCTTACACCTAAAGGAACTAGAGAAAGAAGAACAAACAAAACCCAAAGTTAGCAGAAGGAAAGAAATCATAAAGATCAGAGCAGAAATAAATGAAATAGAACAAAGAAAACAATAACAAAGATCAATAAAACTAAAAGCTTGTTCTTTGATAAGATAAAAAAAAATTGATAAACCATTAGCCAAACTCATCAAGAAAAAGAGGGAGAGGACTCAAATCAATAAAAATGGAAATGAAAAAGGAGAAGTTACAACAGACACTGCAGAAATACAAAGCATCCTAAGAGACTACTACAAGCAACTCTATGCCAACAAAATGGACAACGTGGAAGAAATGGACAAATTATTAAAATGGTATAACCTTCCAAGACTGAACCAGGAAGAAATAGAAAATATGAACAGACCAATTAAAAGTAATCAAACTGAAACTGTGATTAAAAATCTTCCAACAAACAAAAGACCAGGACCAGATGGCTTCACAGGTGAATTCTATCAAACATTTAGAGAAGAGCTAACACCCTTCCTTCTCAAACTCTTCCATAAAATTGCAGAAGAAGAAACACTCCCAAACTCATTCTATGGGCCACCATCACCCTTATACCAAAACCAGACAAAGATACTACAAAAAAAGAAAATTACAGACCAATATCACTGATGAATATAGATGCAAAAATCCTCAACAAAATACTAGAAAACAGAATCCAACAACACATTAAATGGATCATACACCATGATCAAGTGTGATTTATCCCAGGGATGCAAGAATTCTTCAATATATGCAAATCAATCAATGTGATACACCATATTAACCAATTGAAGAGTAAAAACCATATGATCATCTCAAAGATGCAGAACTAGCTTTTGACAAAATTCAACACCCATTTATGATTAAAAACTCTCCAGAAAGTATGCATAGAGGGAACCTACCTCAACATAATAAAGGCCATATATGACAAACCCACAGCCAACATCATTCTTAATGGTGAAAAACTGAAAGCATTTCCTCTAAGATCAGGAACGAGACAAGGATGTCCACTCTCACCACTTTCATTCAACATAGTTTTGGAAGTCCTAGCCACGGCAATCAGAGAATAAAAAGAAATAATAGGAATACAAATTGGAAAAGAAGACGTAAAACTGTCACTGTTTGCAGATGACATGATACTATACATAGAGAATCCTAAAAATGCCACCAGAAAACTACTAGAGCTAATCAATGAATTTGATAAAGTTGCAGGATACAAAATTAATGCACATAGATTTCTTGCATTCTTATACACTAATGATGAAAAATCTGAAAGAGAAATTATGGAAACACTCTCATTTACCATTGCAACAAAAAGAATAAAATACCTAGGAATAAACCTACCTGGGGAGACAAAAGACCTGTATGCAGAAAACTATAAGACACTGATGAAAGACAATAAAGATGATACACACAGATGGAGATATATACCGTGTTCTTGGATTGGAAGAATCAATATTGTGAAAATGACTATACTACACAAAGCAATCTACAGATTCAATGCAATCTGTATCAAATTACCAATGGCATTTTTTACGGAACTAGAACACATCATCTTAAAATCTGTATGGAGGGCTTCCCTGGTGGCACAGTGGTTGAGAGTCTGCCTGCCGATGCAGGGGACGCAGATTTGTGCCTCGGCCCGGGTAAGATCCCATATGCTGCAGAGCGGCTGGGCCCATGAGCCCTGGCCACTGAGCCTGCACATCCGGAGCCTGTGCTCCGCAGCAGGAGAGGCCACAACAGTGAGATGCCTGCGTACTGCAAAAAAGAAAAAAAAAATTGTATGGAGACAAAAAAGACCCTGAATAGCCAAAGCAGTCTTGAGGGAAAGAAACGGAGCTGGAGGAATCAGACTCCCTGACTTCAGACTATACTACAAAGCTATAGTAATCAAGACAACATGGTACTGGCACAAAAACAGAAACATAGATCAATGGAACAAGATAGAAAGCCCAGAGATAAACCCACACACCTATGGTCAACTAATCTATGACAAAGGAGGCAAGGATATACAATGGAGGAAAGACAGTCTCTTCAATAAGTGGTGCTGGGAAAACTGGACAGCTACATGTAAAAGAATGAAATTAGAACACTGCCTAACACCATACACAAATATAAACACAAAATGGATTAGAGACCTAAATGGAAGACTGGACACTATAAAACTCTTAGAGAAAAACATAGGAAGAACACTCTTCGACATAAATCACAGCAAGATCTTTTTTGATCCACCTTCTAGAGTAATGGAAATAAAATGAAAAATAAACAAATGGGACCTAGTGAAACTTAAAAGCTTTTGTACAGCAAAGGAAACCATAAACAAGACGAAAAGACAACCCTCAGATGGGAGAAAATATTTGCAAATGAATAAACGGACAAAGGATTAATCTCCAAAATATATAAACAGCTCACGCAGCTCAGTATGAAAGAAACAAACAACCCAATCCAAAAATGGGCAGAAAACCTAAATGACATTTCTCCAAAGAAGACATACAGAAACTACTCGCCAAGCCGCCTTGGGTTCTCGCCCTGCTATGCCTTCTTCTTCCGAATACATATTAGAATAAACCATAATGGTATGATACTGACAAGATTTTAAGACTTGCTGAAGGAGACTTCCGGGAAGATGGCGGAAGAGTAAGACGCGGAGATCACCTTCCTCCCCACAGATACACCAGAAATACATCTACACGTGGCACAACTCCTACAGAGCACCTACTGAACGCTGGCAGAAGACCTCAGACCTCCCAAAAGGCAAGAAACCCCCCACGTACCTGGTTAGGGCAAAAGAAAAAAATAAACAGAGACAAAAGGATAGGGACGGGTCCTGCACCAGCAGGAGGGAGCTGTGAAGGAGGAAAAGTGTCCACACACTAGGAAGCCCCTTTGCAGGCGGAGACTGCGGGTGGCAGAGTCGGGGAGCTTCGGAGCCGCGGAGGAGAGCACAGCAACAGGGGTGCAGAGGGCAAAGCAGAGAGATTCCAGCACAGAGGATCAGGGCCGACCGGCACTCACCAGCTGAGAGGCTTGTCTGCTCACCCGCCGGGGCGGGCGGGGCTGGGAGCTGAGGCTCGGGCTTCAGTCGGAGTGCCGGGAGAGGACTGGGGATGGCAGCGTGAACACAGCCTGCAGTGCACCGCGGCTAGCCGGGAGGGAGTCTGGGGAAAAGTCTGGACCTGCCGAAGAGGCAAGAGACTTTTTCTTCCCTCTTTATTGCCTGGTGTGCGAGGAGAGGGGATTAAGAACGCTGCTTAAAGGAACTCCAGACACGGGCGCGAGCCGCGGCTAAAAGTGCGGACCCCAGAGACAGACATGAGACGCTAAGGCTGCTGCTGCCGCCACCAAGAAGCCTGTGTGCAAACACAGGTCACTAGCCACACCTCCCTTCCGGGGAGCCTGTGCAGCCTGCCACTGCCAGGGTCCCAGGATCCAGGGACAACTCCCCCAGGAGAACGCATGGCGTGCCTCAGGCTGCTGCAACGTCACACCGGCCTCTGCCGCGCAGGCCCACCCCACAGTCAGTGCCCGCCGCCCCCCCCCCCCCCCCCCCCCCCCGGTCTGAGTGAGCCAGAGCCTCTGAATCAGCGGCTCCTTTAACCCCGTCCTGTCTGAGCAAAGAACAGACGCCCTCCGGCGACCTACATGCACAGGCGGGGCCAAATCCAAAGCTGAGCCCCTGGGAGCTGTGAGAACAAAGAAGAGAAAGGGAAGTCTCTCCCAGCAGCCTCAGAAGCAGCCGATTAAAGCTCCACAAACAACTTGATGTACCCTGCATCTGTGGAATACATGAATAGACAACGAATCATCCCAGATTAAGGAGTGTGGATGAAAGGCTCTTGGTGCTGCAGCCAGGAGTCAGTGCTGTGCCTCTGTGGAGGGAGAGCCAACTTCAGGACACTGGTCCACAAGAGACCTCCCAGCTCCACATAATATCAAACGGCGAAAATCTCCCAGAGATCTCCATCTCAACGCCAGCACCCAGCTTCACTCAACGACCAGCAAGCTACAGTGCTGGACATCCTATGCCAAACAACTAGCAAGACAGGAACACAACCCCACCCATTATTAGAGAGGCTGCCCAAAATCATAATAAGTCTACAGACACCCCAAAACACACCACCAGACGTGGACTTGCCCACCAGAAAGACAAGATCCAGCCTCATCCACCAGAACACAGGCACTAGTACCCTCCACCAGGAAGCCTACACAACCCACTGAACCAACCTTAGCCACTGGGGACAGACACTAAAAACAACAGAAACTACGAACCTGCAGCCTGCAAAAAGGAGACCCCAAACACAGTAAGATAAGCAAAATGAGAAGACAGAAAAACACACAGCAGATGAAGGAGCAAGATAAAAACCCACCAGACCTAACAAATGAAGAGGAAATAGGCAGTCTACCTGAAAAAGAATTCAGAATACTGATAGTAAAGATGATCCAAAATCTTGGAAATAGAATAGACAAAATGCAAGAAACAGTTAACAAGGACCTAGAAGAACTAAAGATGAAACAAACAATGATGAACAACACAATAAATGAAATGAAAAATACTCTAGATGGGATCAATAGCAGAATAACTGAAGCAGAAGAACGGATAAGTGACCTGGAAGAAAAAATAGTGGAAATAACTACTGCAGAGCAGAATAAAGAAAAAAGAATGAAAAGAACTGAGGACAGTCTCAGAGACCTCTGGGACAACATTAAACGCACCAACATTCGAATTATAGGGGTTCCAGAAGAAGAAGAGAAAAAGAAAGGGACTGAGAAAATATTTGAAGAGATTATAGTTGAAAACTTCCCTAATATGGGAAAGGAAATAGTTAATCAAGTCCAGGAAGCACAGAGAGTCCCATACAGGATAAATCCAAGGAGAAATACGCCAAGACACATATTAATCAAACTGTCAAAAATTAAATACAAAGAAAGCATATTAAAAGCAGCAAGGGAAAAACAACAAATAACACACAAGGGAATCCCCATAAGGTTAACAGCTGAACTTTCAGCAGAAACTCTGCAAGCCAGAAGGGAGTGGCAGGACATACTGAAAGTGTTGAAGGAGAAAAACCTGCAACCAAGATTACTCTACCCAGCAAGGATCTCATTCAGATTTGATGCAGAAATTAAAACCTTTACAGACAAGCAAAAGCTGAGAGAGTTCAGCACCACCAAACCAGCTCTACAACAACTGCTAAAGGAACTTCTCTAGGCAAGAAACACAAAAGGAAAGATCTACAATAATGAACCCAAAACAATTAAGAAAATGGGAATGGGAACATACATATCGATAATTACCTTAAATGTAAATGGACTAAATGCTCCCACGAAAAGACACAGATTGCCTGAATGGATACAAAAACAAGACGCATATATTTGCTGTCTACAAGAGACCCACTTCAGACCTAGAGACACATACAGACCGAAAGTAAGGGGATGGAAAAAGGTATTTCATGCAAATGGAAACCAAAAGAAAGCTGGAGTAGCAATTCTCATATCAGATAAAATAGACTTCAAAATAAAGACTATTACAAGAGACAAAGAAGGACACTACATAATGATCAAGGGATTGATCCAAGAAGAAGATATAACAATTGTAAATATTTATGTACCCAACATAGGAGCACCTCAATACATAAGGCAAATACTAACAGCCATAAAAGGGGAAATCGACAGTAACACATTCATAGTAGGGGACTTTAACACCCCACTTTCACCAATGGACAGATCATCCAAAATGAAAATAAATAAGGAAACACAAGCTTTAAATGATACATTAACCAAGATGGACTTAATTCATATTTATAGGACATTCCATCCCAAAACAACGAATACACATTTTTCTCAAGTGCTCATGGAACATTCTCCAGGATAGATCATATCTTAGGTCACAAATCAAGCCTTGGTAAATTTAAGAAAATTGAAATCGTATCAAGTATCTTTTCTGACCACAATGCTGTGAGACTAGATATCAATTACAGGAAAAGATTTGTAAAAAATACAAACACATGGAGGCTAAACAATACACTATTTAATAACGAAGTGATCACTGAAGAAATCAAAGAGGAAATCAAAAAATACCTAGAAACAAATGACAATGGAGACAAGATGACTCAAAATCTATGGGATGCAGCAAAAGCAGTTCTAAGAGGGAAGTTTATAGCAATACAATCCTACCTTAAGAAACAGGAAACATCTCGAATAAACAACCTAACCTTGCACCTGAAGCAATTAGAGAAAGAAAAACAAAGAAGACATACAGATGGCCAAGAAGCACATGAAAAGCTGCTCCACATTATTAACTATTAGAGAAATGCAAATCAAAACTTCAATGAGGTATCCCCTCACACCAGTTAGAATGGTCTTCATCAGAAAATCTACAAACAACAAATGCTGGAGAGGGTGTGGAGAAAAGGGAACCCTCTTGCACTGTTGGTGGGTATGTAAATTGATACAGCCACTATGGAGAACAGTATGGAGGTTCCTTAAAAAACTAAAAATAGAATTATCATATGATCCAGCAATCCCACTACTGGGCATATACCCAGAGAAAACCATAGTTCAAAAAGACACATGCACCGCAGTGTTCACTGCAGCTCTATTTACAATAGCCAGGTCATGGAGGCAACCTAAATGCCCATTGACAGACAAATGGATAAAGTAGATGTGGTACATATATACAATGGAATATTACTCAGCCGTAAAAAGGAACAAAATTGAGTCATTTGTTGAGACGTGGATGGATCTAGAGACTGTCATGCAGAGTGAAGTAAGTCAGAAAGAGAAACACAAATATCATATATTAACGCACGTATGTGGAACCTAGAAAAATGCTACAGATGAATCGGTTTGCAGGGCAGAAGTTGAGACACAGATGTAGAGAACAAACGTATGGACACCAAGGGGGGGAACCGCGGTGGGGTGGGAATGGTGCTGTGCTGAATTGGGCGATTGCGATTGACATGTATACACTGATGTGTATAAAATTGATGACTAATAAGTACATGCTGTCTAAAAAAACAAACAAAAAAACAACTAATACTAAACTTTCTTGGGTTATTTGTATGGAAATATGTTAATATAAATGTTTCCGACATTACATGAAATTCCTAAAAATCTTATATGTTCTGGTATAATGTTATAAGTCATAATTCTAGTTATTACTTTAAAATGTATATCTCAGAAATAACTAAATTTCCTTGTCAATTGCATTATTATGAACTTTCATCAAATCTTTAAGCATAGTTATTTTTAAGTCTTTGTTTATTTACAGACAGTTCTGGGTGAACTCTGATGCTTTTGCAAAAATGTTCCTATAAAAGGGTTTCGTCTTCAAGGAATTCATGGAAAAGCCTGTGACAAGTACAGGTTTCTGGTAACTGACTATACTGCTGAACTGAATGAATAAGCATTTTCAGAAATCTAATGGAAAACTGATGAATTCATAATAGTGCTAACAAAAGATCAAGATTAAAAAGAAATTAATTACGTGGGACTGAGTGAACTGATGAGGATGATTATAATTTTTGTGACTTTCTGTTTGAATTAAAAAAAAAAGAAATCAGGGACAGTGGGTACCTTTGAGGGAGTTGTGCCTGGAAAAGAAACATGAGAGGAACTTTTGTGTTCCTGGCAATGTTTTGTTTCTTGATCTAGAAGTGAAATACACTGTTCATTTTTTGAATTTGAAAAAAAAAATAAATAAGAAAGCTGACCTGTATTTAGCCATCACTTATAAGAGCTACTCATGCCAAATGCTTCCTTCACCATTAAAAAAAAAAAAAAAAAGAACAAAAAGCCAAGGTTGACAATATACTAACGTTTTGAACCTCTATGTTTTTTTTGTTTTGTTTTGTTTTGCGGTACACGGGCCTCTCACCACTGTGGCCTCTCCCGCTGCGGAGTACAGGCTCCGGACGTGCAGGCCCAGCGGCCATGGCTCACGGGCCCAGCCCCTCCGCAGCACATGGGATCCTCCCGGACCGGGGTACGAACCCGCGTCCCCTGCATCGGCAGGCGGACTCCCAACCACTGCGCCACCAGGGGAGCCCGAACCTCTATGTTTTTAATTGAATAATGGGTAATGTGGAAAAATATAAGGTCATTACAGGAGTAATATTATTTCAAAAGAATATAAGAATCATGAATCATGTCTACTCTCTTTTAAAAAATAATAACAAAACTTTTACATTTTGTTAAGTGGACTTAGTGGAGGTAGGAAAGAAGAAGCAGTGATGTCACGAGTCTTCCTTAAGTTCTATTCAGTATTAATATATGAAAAGTGACAGAGGAATATTTTCTTTTCTTCCCTTACATACATCAATCATATAATTAACTGGCTGGTAGGTAGAAGGAAATGTATGTGTACATATTGAACTCCATCTGTGTTTAGAGTTAGGAAAGCAACTTCAAAAATGTACAGCTATTTCTTAATAAACAATATTTTATGTTTCTTCTAGTTAAAAAAAAAGTCTCTTTAGCAAGTGGTGTTGGGAAAGCTGGACAGCTGCATGTACATCAGTTAAGTTAGAATACTTTCTCACACCGTACACAGAAAAAAACCCTCAAAATACCTTAAAGACTTAAATATAAGACACGACACCATAGAACTCCTAGAAGAAAACATAGACAAAACGTTCTCTGACAAATCATAGCAATGTTTACTTAGGTCAGTCTCCTAAGGCAAAAGAAATAAAAGGAAAACAAACAGATGGGACCTAATCAAGCTTATAAGCTTTTGTACAGCAAAGGAAACTATAAACAAAACATGAAGACAACCTACGGAATGGGAGAAAATATTTGCAAATGATGTGACCAACAAGGGCTTAATTTCCAAAATATATGTACAGTTTGTACAACTGAACAAAAAAAGAAACAATCAATCAAAAAATGGGCAAAAAGGTTTAATAGACATTTCTCCAAAGAAGACTTACAGATATCCCAGAGGCACGTGAAAAGATGTTCAACATCACTAATTATTAGAGAAATTCAAATTAAAATTACAATGAGGTATCACCTCACACTGGTCAAAATGGCCATCATCAAGATGTCTACAAATAATAAATGCTGGAGAGGGTGTGGAGAAAAGGGAACCCTCCTACACTGTTGGTGGGAATGTAAATTGGTATAGCCAGTAGGGAGAACAGTATGGAGGTTCCTTTACAAAGTAAAAATAGAGCTTACCATGGATTCCAGCAATCCCACTCCTGGGCATATATCTGGAGAAAACCATAATTTGAAAAGATACATGCACCCCAATATTCATAGCAGCACTATTTACAATAGCTAAGACGTGGAAGCAAGCTAAGTGTCCATCAACAGATGACTGAATAAAGAAGATGTGATATATATATATATATATATATAGACACACACACACACACACACACAATGGAATATAACTCAGCCATAAAAATGAACGAAATAATGCCATTTGCAGCACCATGGATGGACCTAGAGATTATCATACTAAGTGAAGTAAGTCAGAGAAAGACAAATATCATATATTATCACTTATATGTGGAATCTAAAAAATGATACAAAAGACCTTATTTATAAAACAGAAACAGACTCAGACAAAGAAAACAAACTTATGCTTACTAAAGGGGAAAGGGGGCTATAAATTAGGAGCTTGGGATTAGCAGATACAAAGCACTATATATAAAATAAACAACAAGTTCCTACTGTGTTTGTAATAACCTATAATGGAAAAGAATCTGAATAAGAATATATATATATTCAGTTTATATATATATATCTATATAAACTCAACCACTTTACTGTACACCGGAAACACAATATAGCAAACCAACGGTACTTCAATTAAAACAAAACAAAACTTGTCCAATGGCACACACATGCAGCAAGGAAAAGCAGTTCAGGTATGCAAAAAAGGCAGCTGGATTCCAGAATCAAGGGAAATATAAGTGTATGCTATCATGTGAACTAAGATTTTAAGTTTTTAATGCTAATATGAAATTGATTCACTAAGCAGTTTCTTAGGAAAATTAATACTAAATGTCACAACAGATGGAATTTTAGTTTGTTGTCTTATTCTATCCTCTGCTGCTTCTGGCTTCAAAATTTCAGTTAGGAAAGTTAAAGTTAGAAAAACTGACAAAGAATAGAACCACAAGGGGGCAAATTTATCAGAAAGACAAATTCAGTATATTTTTCAATAAGGAAGTAAAAAAGGGATACTGCTTATTTCTAAACTACTTTTTAAAGAGCAAGAGTTTTAAGGGGAAAAACCATCTCATTCTTTAAGCAAAATTTTGGTAATATATATCATGATATCTACGTGTAGCATGCGTTAGTATTGCTTGCATCTGCAGAATCCAGAAACTCAGCTATCATTTCTTTGCTTTTGTTTCCCTCTTTTCATATTTAATCACCTGTAGTGAGAAATCGATAGTTTGTGGCCAATGAAATGCCCACTCCAAGACATGCAGCAAAGTGGAGGGCATTTCCAGCACTCCTGGAAGTCGCATGGATATTTCAAGACAAAGAGACACATGAGCTACCTGCATCTTAGAGCTTCATCCCACCAAAGTATTGTAATAAATTCAAGTGGTCACTATTACAGAGGTGTCTCTGTAACTTCCCTTTGATTTCTTGCCATTTCCAGGTTTTACAATAGCTTATGGTGGCAGCTCAGTGAGCCAAAGGCTTTGTCTGAACAAATCCTCGGCTTCTTTTTGTCTTTCTTTGGTCCAGCTTTTGACAGTGAAACCTGCCTGAAGGGCCCAGTCTGGCAAGGTAAATTCCCAATGATTTATGCAATGTCACTTTCTTGATGATTAACCTGAATAAATCATGCTGGTCTTTTCAGCAGTGACCTTTATATTCTTATCAATTTTCAGAGCAAGAAGAAATTAGCCCAGTCCTCTCATTGATCTTGTGAGGGAAACTGTACCTCATAGCAGGGGTTCTACTGATAGACAATGAACACTACAAATAAGTTATCAGTTTACTTTTAATAAAGTGTCTCACAATGCATTATTCTAGCAACGGGTCTAAATCACTGTAACTATAACTGTTGTTTTCAAAACCTTTTAATCTAATTGGAAAATCTTCCTTCGTACTAGTAATAAACACTCACTAAACTGTCTGCACCTAATTGAGCTATAATAATTTATGGGTACTCCCTACTGTTATTCCCCTTTTTAATCAGACAGACCGCTTTATGTCTTTAACTAATGAAATCTAAGAATCCACCCAGTAGATCTGGTCAAATGTCACTAGTGAATAAATCTTCATTAACACTGGCAGGTTCCAAACCTAGTCTCCGTCTTGATTTAATTATTGTCTCACAACTGTACTCTTGTCAGATTGCAAACACTTTTTCTCCATTTCTTCAAATAACATGCCTTCATCACCAGATCTACTTGTGGAGCACAGCCCTCTGACAGCACAGCCCCCTGTAGCCCTTGGAATGAAAGCAGAGCTGACTTGCCAGTCTAAGCAAGACCATGTGTCCCAGTCACGGGCACTGCTTCTGTTTCAGCTTCCTCTGCAACTTTTTCTACTTCTGACCTTTGTCAGTGTAAAAACACACTTCTATCAGTTCGCTCAAGGTGTCCAAACCCTGGTAAATTAAAGTACACCACCCCAAATCAGAAAAGAACAAAAGATAAACTAAAATAATTTTAAGAGGAATAGAATAGTCCCACAATGGCTATTTATCCCAGTAGGAAAGTTTTCTTGTGAAATTCACTAAGGTCAGAGCAAAAGGAGTTAGATGATACTAAGTTTGGAGCAGTGTCACAAAGCTGGCCCCTACCAATGACCAATGAAATCCTCTGGAAAGTCCTCATTAACTATATTTGCAATAAACTGACATAGCATTTATTTCCCTGAACTGTTCTTAGAAACACTGGCTAATCAGGTTTATTTTGAAAGCTTGTTTTTTTTAATTCCATCTGCTTCATTTTGAAACATGCCATTATATGATTTATATAATTCCAAAAAGTATGCCACCCACAAGTGACTTAGGTACCTTAAAATTAATAAAAGAGTAATAGATGCTGACAAGCGGGAGCTGGAAGCAACAATGTTACCATGAGAAAGCTAGTTTAGTTGCTAGTTAACAAATGCTTAGGTAGATTTAATCGTATGCCAGTTACTCTTCTAAGTCTTTTGCAAATTTTAACCTTTACAAAAAGGCCAAAGAGGTTACTCTTATTAAAAAAAAAAATAAGATTTTCCAGCTGAGGGAACTGAGACACAGGAAGTTTATGTACTTGTTAGAGTCACACAACCAAGGAACGGTAGAACTGGAATTTGAAACCTGGTAGACAGGCTTTGGAGTTAATGCTTTTTCTCTACATTATGCTATCACTTTGCACAACTGAACATCTGACTTGACTAAGTTGCCGAATGTAGGGCAAAAATGGAGCGTAATGATACCTTAGGGAAGACATTCCTCTTGGTATTTAATTATAAAAAGGTATCTTTGCACTTATTCCAGAGAACTGTCGTCTCTCAGAATAATCATCCAAAAAAGGATTCCATGGCTTAATTAATTAGGGAACTTTACCCATGTGATAACTTCTTTGGAAATTCACAAAGCACGTCAGTATGCTGAAGGCTCTGGGATGTACAACGAAGACCTATGTATAAGTAGGTGTAATCTAGAATTTGTAGACCTGCTCAACAGCGGAACAATGTTTTCTGGAAGACTCACTAAAGTCTTGCAGAACTAATGACTCACCATGAATCATCTTTATGGAAAAGTCATAAAAGTCTTGTTTAATGTGGGTCCTTAGAGGGGCACTGAATAATATACTCAACATATCCTTGACACAAATCCAAAAAAACAAATACTGAATTGGTTTTTACATACTTTCATGAACTTTTTTTAATTAAATGATTAACACTGAAATACAATGTGTTAAAGATTGTCCTGAATGAAGCTAAACTACATATAACCTTCCTATGGTTATTAGATGGAATGAAAATGGAGTATCTGTCACAATTTCCAAAACTATAACTTATTTAGCTTTCAGATTAGTTGCTTCCCAATTGAAATTTTGGAAAATACTTAGTAACATAACCTTAAATCATGCATTAAATGGGGGTAAAGTGATTGTATTCCACAATACAGGAGTTTTTATGTCCATAAGAGAGGTCATTTTTTTCTCACCATTGGGTCAATTACTGATCCCCAGATCCTTGTTTTTCTGAAAAGTTTTATGTAGCCTCTTCTATTTGGGGCCTACAGTTGACTTTTCTGTTGTGCCTACAGTGCATCTTGGCACAGCACTGGAGAAGTCCCTGTCTGTCCCATTTCTGCTAAGATATTCTTCAGTGGTTCAGAGTATGGGCTTTAGACTGGTCAGAATGTGCTTAGAAATCTACCTCCCACTTGTTGGTTCCATAACTTTGGTCAAGTTACTTTACATTGATAAGTCTTGGCTTCTTGACCTATACAACGTGAGTAATGATAAAACTTGATTCACATGGTTATTGTGATGACTGACAAAATGCTTACAATTAAATGATTAACACTGAATCTAGTGTGGTATACCGGTATCACCCAGTAACTGGTGTCTATGCCTATCATAGCTTCAAACTTTAGTTTCCATCAGACACACTGGAGGCTTTTTAACACAGATCTGAGCTTTACCCCCAGAGTTTCTAATTCAGTGGATCTGGGACGAGGCCTGAGTATCTGCATTATTAATAACTTCCCAGGTGATGCTGATGCTATTGGTTTGAGGACCACACTGAGAATCACTGCCATAGAGTACCGGACAAATGTTCTATACAAAGAGAAGCTGTCAAAGTGGTCATGTTGTATCAGGTGCATTTATCAGAGGCATTTAACAGATATGCCTATCAGAGATGTTGAAGAAAAGGGCCTTTAGGCAGAATTATTGTCTTAACCTGGAGTCTGCCAAGAATAGCATTTTTGAAGAGGTATACAAATGTCTTCAGCTGATATGCACTGGCCTGGGATGGTTTCTTCTTCCAAAACAGTACTGCATTCAAGCTTGGTGCTAGGTAGCAATGTTTTGTTTCATTGTTGGTTTTGTATCAAATTCCCATGCTGTCACATAATGGTGGTCTATTAGAGCCCATTTTACACTCTCCCAGATATCAATGATGCCGTTAAGATGGCTCTCCCCTAAAAGTTACCCCTAAAAGTTATCCAATGAGAAGTAACACTCATGAGTCATTGGGGGCCCTGAGCATGCAACCTGGACTAGAATCATTGGAAAGTTCACCTTTTCACCTTAAAACAGATGGAAGCAGCTAGAGAAATGATAGACAGAAGGGGAACAGAATTCATTATACCTTCTGAGTTAATATTGACCTGGGAAAAATACAATGATTTCAAAGTTTGTTCTGATAACTGAGAAAGCCTTCTTAATTAGAAGTAATGTCAAAAAGGTGGCTATTCCCCCAAATTCCTGCTCACTTACCATCTGCTGCTGATAAAGGCTGGCAATTAAGAAATGTTAAGAGTAAGTTCTAATTACCTTCCTACCTCTGTATTTTGTTCCCTTGTTGCTCTTTGACAGCCTTAATTGAAGCCCACATGTGAATCACATCTTCTGCATCATGCTGGCTCCTTCTGCCTGAATATGCAGAAATCATCACAAATCCAAAGTTGCCCTCTGGTAAGTATCTGTTGTTAGAAACACTCTTGTACATTTCAGCGTTTCTGTGGTGCCCGTCTTATTTTACCATCAGTACTCTGAGTGCGGCAGTGATAGCAGGTCCTCAATTCAATTTCCCAAGAACGGCACTTGCCATTGGCTTAACCCTCGTCTTTGGTAAGTTTGATGATGCAGTGGAAGTGGCAGTCTTCCTCACCAAGCCCTCACCAAGTGTATTGAAATCTGTGTGGTCCTATTCGTGTCACCTCTTCTTTTATAAGTCACAGAAACACATTTTAGAATCTCTATTTTTAGTAGGGAAATTTTGCTTCCCATGCTTTGGTACTGCCAGTAGAGAACAGAAAAAGAAGAGCAGTATTATGCTGGAAGTAATTTATGACTGCTGGGGCTTTGGCTGTATAGGAATCAGAGCTTGTTTACCCTCCTACTGTCAGATAAAAACTATGACATTCTGGCTCCATGCTGCCGTGGTGTTTTTTGGAAGAGAGATTCACCTCACTGCACTGACCTGGAAAAGTACAAAATAACTGTTTCATTGAGGCCATCATAAATATATCTCTACAAGTGGTGCCCAGAATTCATAGATCTCTAAATATCTGAGTTTATTAAATTTATTTATATCCAGCATCTGTTCCATTTTTTCACTAATTATTTTAGCAAACACTGAAGAGCCAGATCCTGATAATTTTCCACTTTATCACACAAATCAAAAAAGCAGCACCACACAGGCAGTTATTCTTTGTGGAGCACTTACAGGAGCAAACCCATATGCTGTTCTTGTTTGGGATAATTATAAATTTTTAAACATTTAAATGTAGTTATCTTTAAAACTGGTATTAACTCCCAAACAATTTAACGTCAACAACCCAATACCTAGAATGTCTATCATACAAAAGAGTTAATTAGGTTTATATGTGTATCCCTGCAAACAATTGCAAATGGCTTTCATGTGTTTGCATGAATAATCAAAGCAGGTTATACATGAATACATTACCTTTTTCCTTTTAGAACAGTTCACTAGGACTTGAAGTCACTGAATTTTAAAGTTAGGACTTCAAAATCATCGAGTCCAGTGACTTGCAAGCTTGAATATGCATTATAATAAGCTTTGGCGCTAAAGCATATATACTTGAGCGCCAGGTATGTACGAATAAGAATTTGAGATGCTTACTCACTGGAAGAGTAAGAATGAGAACATGGTGTGTATATTTTTAGATGTGTAACAGATCATTCTGATGGGCACTTGTATTAGTTTCCTGGAGTTGCCATAAAAAATTATCCTAAACTGGGCTGCTTAATGCAACTTAAATGTATTCTATCACAGGTCAGGAGGCTGGAAGTCTAAAATCAAGGTGTCAGCAGAGCCATACTCTCTCTGAAAGCCCTGAAGAGGAAGAATCCTGCCTTGCCTCTTCCTAGCTTCTGGGGGTTGCTGGCAGTCTATCATCCCTTGGCTTGCAGGTGCATTGCTCCATTCTCTGATTCTGTTGTCACGTGGTCTTCTTCCCTTTGTGTCTGTGTCTCTATATCTCTCCTTATAAGGATACCAATCACTGGATTTAGGGCCCAACCTATCCAGAATGATCTCATCTTAACTTGATTACATCTGCAAACATCCTATTTCCAAATAAGGTAACATTCAAGGTATCCAGGGTTAGGAATTAAATATATGGTTGTAGGTAGGGAGGTGACGCAATTTACTCCACTAAAGCACCCAAAGTAAAAAGTTCTGATCTAGTGTCACTAAAATCTACTGACATCACTATGTTTAAAATAGAGGAGTTAAGCAACGTATATTAGTTTTCTGTTGCTCCATAAGAAATTACTCCAATTAAAATAATAAACCTTTATTATTTAACAGTTTCTGAGGGTCAGGAATCCAGAAGAAGTTTAGTTGGGGTGTTCTAGCTCAGGGTCTCTTATGAGGTTTTAGTCAAACTGGTGTCTGAGGTTATAGTCATCTGATGGCTTAAATAGGGTTGGAGGATCCACTTGGAATCTCACTTAGTTCTGCAGTGTTAGTTGGCTTTAGGCCCAAGTTCCTCACCAGGTCAGCCTCCCCAGAGGGATGTTTGTTATATGACAGTTAGCATCCACCAAAGTGAGGGATATGAGATAGAGAAAGAGAAACCAAGACAGAAGCCACAGTGCCTTTGGTAACCTAATCTCAGAAGTGAGATAGCGTCTATTCTGTCATATTTAATTGGTCACACAGACAGAGGAGGGGACTTACAGTGTTTAATACCAGGAGGCATAGATCACTGAAGGCCATGTTGGAAGCTGGCTACCATAAGTGGGGAGTCAGGCATTTTGACTTCGGGACCAGAGACACAACCTTTGCCACTCAAGGTGTGATCCAAGGGTTGGCATCGCTTGGGAGCTGAGTAGAAATGATGAATCTCAGGCTTTATGTCAGATCTAGTGAATTAGAACCTATATTTTAATAAGATCTCCAGGTGATTTGTATGCACACTACATTCCGAGAAGCACTAGGTTAGAATTACTGACTCAGACACATTGCCCTTTTGAAAGTAGTGCCTTGAGTAGTACATCTAGTCCAAAGAGACTGTCATTGCTTGAAATCTGCTATGAACTTTGCTTTGGGACAGAGCATAAGACACCCCAAGAAATCAGCATCTTCCCCTTGTGGCCACACTATCTTACTGTACCCATAATAATTTTTTACCCTTTGGTCACACAAAGTTTATTTAACCAGATTGATTCAAAGATGTTTAATTCATTTTAAAATACCAAAAGTCCACTTAAAGAATAAAAACCTATTCTACAGTAAAGATATTAAAAATGTATTGCATCCTCCAAAGATCTTATGATCCCAAATCATAATGCTGTTTCCAGAAACAGTGCCATGCACTTCTAGCCTCTCAGCTTCTAAAGGGAAGATTACGATCTTGCCCTCAAATAATTGAAACCAGTGGTGAACTGAATCTAACTAGAAGTACAACAAAACTCAGACCAAAATAAAATACAGATTACATTAACTCAGGCCCCTATACCAACAGCTTGAGAGAATAAGAGGCACAACATCAAGAAGAACACTGTATACTGGTTCCCATTTCCAAGGGAAGACTCAACTACATGGAGAGTAGCAAAGATCATCACTGTGCCAAGCACCAGAAATAGGAGTCCAGACACCTCTGCCCATTGAATCTTGGTATTGGAGTTTCCAAGGAAAACAATGCATCAAGCACTGGATGAAACAATGCTTTACTTACATAGAGAAGGGACAGAGTGAGATCAGCTTCTGTAGTGGGTGTCAGTTCCCCATGGCCTGCAGGTCTCTCTCTCAGCAGCCAATGCAGGGTAGTTCTCCTATGTGCAGCCCTCCCGTGCTGCAGTGGAAACACCCCGTGCCATCCCTGTGAAGGACAGACGTAACGGTAGGGTTGATCAAGTGCTCTATAGCACACACATTTAAGGAGAACCACAGAGAACCCACTGAACATGCAACAGGGAAAGGTATTTCCACACAAGGTGATAAGTGTGGCATAGGCTGTGTGAGCTTTTTAAAAGTTTTTTTTTTAAACTTTAAAACAAATCGAATGAAAGATTCCTTAAGTTCTATAGTGCTTTACAGTTTTCAAAAGTTTCACACACATGATTTCATATAATTCCCATAATAACCCTTTTTAAAATCCTCTACCCCGATATTGCCCCTTCTCCCTTCCCTCTCCCGACTGGTAACCACTAGTTTGTTCTCTATAACTGTGAGTCTGCTTTTTTGTTTTATTCACTAGTTTATTATATGTGGAATCTAAAAAATACAAGTCATCACATACAGTATTTGTCTTTCTCTGTCTGACTTATTTCCCTTAGCATAATGCCCTCCAAGTCCATCCATGTTGCTGCAAATGGCAAAATTTTGTTCTTTTATGGCTGAGTAGCATGCCATTGTGCATATATACCACATCTTCTTTATCCATTCGTCTGTTGATGGACACTTAGGTTGCTTCCAAATCTTGGCTATTGTAAATAACGCTGCTATGAAAACTGGGGTGCATGTATGTTTTCGAATTAGTGTTTGCGTTTTTTTTCAGACATATACCCAGGAGTGGAATTGCTGGATCACGTGGTAGTTTTTTTTTTTAGTTTGAAAAATCTCCATACTGTTTCCCACAGTACATTCCCACCAACAGTATAGGAGGTTCCCTTTCTTTTGGTAAGGAAGTGCTCCAGGCCCAAGGTCCATTCTTATGAGGCCGAGTGGGAGTCAAAAGCCTGTAAACATGAGACTGCCTTTCCCAACACGCAAACTTTTCTAAGTGACAAAAAATATTTAATGTCATACTTTTTTGTTGTTTTTTATACAGTTACTGTCATGTGATAAAACACATCATGTGTTTTTATTATAAGATAAAGTTAAAAAAAATATATATATATAGTCAAAAGAGAAAAGCATCAATAAAATCAGACTCAGAGATGGCCCAGATGTTGGAATTTTCAGACAGAGACTTAAAAATAACTATGAGAAATAATGTTAAGTGTTCCAGAGGAAAGGTTAGCAACTTAAGGGAACAACAGGAGAGAGATGGAAACTATAGAAAGAACCAAAAGGGATTCCTAGGGATAAAAATATATGATATGAATCATAAAGAATTTATCTGAAAAAAAAAAAGAATTTATCTGATGAGCTAATGTAGTCTGGGCACAGATGGAGAAAGATTTAGTGAACTCGAATCAATGTCAATAAAACTTATCAAATCTGAAACTTACGAACATAGACACAAAAATCCATAACAGGATATAGTGCATCAAATCATATAATACTTAAAAAGGATAAGCCATCATGATCAAGAAAAGTTTCTCAGAAATGCTAAGTTTGTTCAGCACTCACATTTTTACCAAGTTAATTACCATATTATGAAGAAAGTATCATAAATTAACCTCAATAGAATCAGTATGGGCATTTGATTAAAATTTAGCCCTCATTTTAATAAGAACTTGCTGCAAGTGAGAAATAAAAGGAAACTTCCTCAGCCTGATTTAGGGCATCTCTGAAAAACCTACAGCCAACGTCATCCTTAGTGATGAAATAGTCATCATTTTTCCTTTGAGACTGGGATGAATGCAAGAATGTAGACTCTGACCACTATGCTAGAACATAATGCTGTTTTATTTTAGAACCACAGGTTCTCACCAAGTAAGCTAAGACATCTTATCCAGGGAAGTCTTGTCCTCTACCTCTTTTCTTCCACCCTAGAATTTGAAGGTAAATATACAGTAGTGATAGTCTCAGACTTTGGTGTCCCTCAAAGTCACAGGACATCACTCGCTTTATTAATTCAGAGTCTACTATGTCTCTGGCACAGTGCTAGGTGATGGGGAATTATTTATAGTTCTTTTCTTTAAAGAACATACAGATAGGTGGAGGAAGTAAAACAACACATTGTTTTTTACAAATGACAGTGTGCTTCTACAGAGATAAGCACAGACTGTCACAGGCACATCAGAGGGCATTAATCTAGCCTGGGAAGGAAAGGCCAGGGGAAGTGAGGAAAGTCTTCCAGGAGCAGGCAAATATTAATCCTAAGATTTGACCGCGATCCAGTAGTTCTTGCTATAAGGTCCCAAGTCACAAGCACCAAATCCAATGTAGCCAGAAGAATTTCCTATGTGGCCCCAAGGACAGCTGGCCTTCTTTATTAGCAATAAGCCAGAGACAACACATTCATTTGTTCCCACTGGAGAGCAAGGGGTGTGTATCCAGCCTCAGCCTAGCCAAGGCTCATGTCCATTGCAATATACTGTTGGACCTTCTTTTAAACTGGGTACAGTGTGTGCCCACTTGTGCTGATTAGTCCTTCCTGGTCTTGGTCCTACTTTGCCTGGAAGCATCTGAATTATAATTTTCTGTATCCACTACCCCTAATTCATGTGTATAGAGAGGACTAGATAATGGGCAGGTGCTAACACTTTTACATGTTCCCAAAGGAAAGAAAGGAGAGTGAAGATGTGTTTTGACAGAAAGAATAACAAATGCAAAGGCTTGAAGGTAAGAAAAGCATGACTCTTTCAGGGAACTGATAGTGCTTCAGAAGGAGTAGATTTTGAGTGGCTACTGTGGGAGGAGCAAAGCCATAAAAGGGCCTACATGTCACACTGAAGAGTTTAAATTTTCCTTTCCCTTAGGCCAACAGAGAGCTATTGAAGGGTTTTAAGAAAGAAACTGTGTCACTACATAATTCAGGTTTAAGAAATATTACCCTGGTGACAATGTGAAAAGTGAACTTAAGGGGGCAAGATAGGAGTCATGGAAACCATTTAGGAAATTGTTACCATAGCGGACTGCGAAATGATGATGCGATAATTCAAGGTGCTGGTGCCCTGGTGGAGAGAAAAGGACAGATTCGAGAGATTGAACAGATAGCACTTGGCGGTTAATTGGACATGAGGAATGACACAGGATAATTATGCTTTAGCCCTTCATCAAAGGATGTTTTTGTAACACTGTGTTACTCTATGTTTTATATTGATACTTCTTCACCAAGCATGTATTTCTCACTTGTTAAAAGCCTGAAAATGTTCATCCATTTGTAATGTATTTTATTGTCAGTTCCTAAGATAGCAAAGATAAAATGTATCTTTGAACAAACTCTCACATCACTTTCCAGCAAAAAACACCTTGAGTACTCAGGTATAAATAAGATAAACACAAGATACAATTTTCATCTATTATGATACAGCATTACATATTTCAGTGGAAACTTGAACTAAAAGAGATCTAAGAAAAGAAGTATTTTAAATCATTTTCTGGTTAACCCTAAATTAACCAGAATTTTCTCATTTCAATATTCATAATTGAAAATCTTATTAAAATTAAACTGTTAATCCTTTGCTTTACTATCTACATCATACCAAACATAATTTTTTGATGAGTCAAGGTTATTTTTGTACTCTTTAAGTCATTCTTGTAAATATCAATTATTAATCACCCTTCAACCCACTCTATGTTCAGTAATGACTTTGCTCATTAAGCATACCAAAGGAAGAGTAAGATGAAGCTTCTTTAAGAAACAAATATCCTAGTATAAAAAATAGCATAGTTTCAAAGGGGATATTTTAGAGAAAGCTTTCAGGAACACTATGGAGTGTAGACAATCTGTGTGTGGTCATGGCAGGAGGTGGGGGGGAAGGGGGTGCAGTAGTGCAAAGGCCTCAAGGAAGGGGCCTGGATGGTGTGTTTAAGGACCAGAAGGGAGTGAGTATGGTTAGAATTGAGTGAGCAAAGAGAAGAGGTACAGGGATAAGCTCTGAGAGGTAGCCAACTATAGTGGTTTCGAAACCTAATTCCCAGATTCTTTGACACTTCCCTAATTGACAGGTGGAGCTTATAGGTCTCTCCCCCTTGAATGGAGGTGGGTGACTGACTGGCAATGTGGTTGAAGTTATGCTGTGCCAGTTTCTAGGTCCAGACCTTATGAAACTGGTAACTTCTGCTTACGGTTCCTTGGATTGCTTGCTCTTAGAACTGTGAGATGTGCAGGCCACGTGGAGGGGCTACATGTAGATCCCAGCCAGCAGGGCACGACCACCTACAGCCAGGATTAGTTGTCAGTCTTGTAACTGGTAAAGCCTGTCAGATGATTCCAGCCCCTACCACCATGAAAGAACCTGAGAAAGAACCACCTAGCTGAGCTCAATCAACCCCAGAACCATGAGAGAGAATCATAAAATGATCACTGTGGGGTGACTCGTTACACAGCAATAGGTCATCAGAACACCAAGTTCTATGTCCAGTAAGGCTTTTTAGGCCATTATAAGGCTTAGACCCTGAGTGATAGGACTGCCAATTTGAAGATGGATAAGATTTGACTTCTCTTTTAAAAGGGTCACTATAAGTGCTGGTTTGGTAAAACACTATAAAGGGTAAGGGGTAGAAGCAAGGAAATTAGGCCACTGATGTAACTGAGGTGTGAGTTCACGGTATTTCCATTTAAGGTGGTAGCAGTGAAGTGGGTAATAATGGGTCACGGGCAGGATATATCTTAAGGGAGACTGAAGATATACCCTGACTTGATTTCCTGAAAACAATGTGGGTATGGTCCATTTTTATAAGCATATTTTCCCGGGATGATCCTGATTTATAAACACTTCCCTTCAGTACAGAGGAGGGTATGTATATATTATTTTTGCCTTGCTTCAGTCTATTTATTTACACATTTGAACGGAATATTGGAACAGTAGGCACTCGCTGTCTCTGTACATTCTACTTCATCCTATGGAGCATACCTCACTTGTCACTGGTGGCCACTTTCACAGCTTTCTTTAAACTTCCCCAAATAAGTGCTCCCTCTTCCTTCTTTGTTTAAAGTAAGATAAATGAAAATTAGAGGAAGAGTGGACTAGATGTTATCTGGAGCCCACCTCCATGTTTTCACCTGATATCTGTCACCTAGGGAAAGATTTAATTAGATGGCTACTGTTCTCACTGTTATGCTGTGAAAATTTTTACTTCAGTGGCTTATCTTGTCTTATAAAAAGAAACATATAATTAAGCCCTATGGGAAACCATGCACTTTGTGGCAGCTTCCACATTTGTTACACTCTTGTAAAACTACAGTATGCCAAGTCAACTATGCATAAAACAAAGTTCACTTTATGTGAATAATCTGTTCAAAAATGAAAATAATGAGTTTAGAGCAAGGGTTCAGGAGATAAAAGAAATGGCAAAAGAAACAATGCAAAGATAATACAAATAATAGAAAAAGGAAGGATTCGGGGATTCTGGTTATGAATGTGTTTAGGAAGAAGAGCTGATGAAATTATTAATTGTCATAAAAAATATAACTGAGCTCCCTGAGACCAACTGCTCACAGCTGCCCTCTAACACTGAAGTGTGAGCATGTGTCACATCAATCTGAGCCCAGTTTGTCTCATGTGGCCTGAAGGTCTGAACCATTTCACTAATAATTCACACAACTTTAAGGCACAATTTCCCAATGAAGAGAACCACCAGTCTACCAGGTAATGCTAATTTTGCTGATGAGATCTCAAAATTCAACCCAGAAGACACCAAATACTAGCCAAACAGAAAGTACCTTCACCCACAGCTTGGCTCTGAAAGCATTAACTGTGGAAGATGGGAAAGTAATGTTTTTACTTTGACTTTACTTTGACTCTATCAGAATTTCTACAAAATTATAAGTAGAAGGAAAACGCAATGCCTGGTTATAACAGCTGCTGGACCATTTGCAACACCATTTCGGTGGGGGTGGGGTAAGAAATGAAGCATGAAAATATAGTAGAGGCACCATCAGAGAGTCACATGAATCTTTTGAAATTATAACCTAATTAGGCCTATGGGAAGAGAATGCCTTGCCAGATACAGGTATTCATCTATCATATAATGAAATATCATTTCTTCTCATTGTTCTTCAAATATATTCATTGAAAATAAGCTTTGTAATACTCATGGTCAAGATAAAAAGCCCTTGCTTTGTCTTGTTTGTAGGCTGGCTCAGCCTAGACTATGGTGGGGAAATGTAGATGCTGGTCCTTGGTTGCTTTTGATTTGCACATGTCCCAGCATCTCTGGGATCCCCTACTCACAGTAACACTGACCACCTTCTAGAACTCCTCCTCTCTTGGGTACAGCCTGCTGAGCATGGGAGTTAGTGGAGAGGTGGAGGTTGTCCTCCTTGGTCATCTAGGTCCTTCAAATAAAACCAAGACCATAACACCAAGACAGCAGGGCTAAAGGACTGTATTACTGGAGGACTAGGTTACAGTACAAGGGCAGTTATGATAGAGGAGGGCAAAAATCAGCAGCAGGCACTAAATATCTTCTCCAGAGTAAGTGCTGCAAGGAAAAAGTACCATTCTGGAGTGCATCTCCCTTCTTAGACAAGCTTCCCCACCCTCAGGTTCTACAGGATAGTGGAGGTAAGAACCAGGAAGAGGCTTTGTATTTCAGGCTTCTTTGAGGCCCTGTCACTTGTGCAATAGTGTAAACTGCAATAATGTCCGTCTCTAGAGCTTTTACTTCTAAATGTTTAATGGTTACATATGTTGAATTATAATATATGCTCACATCTCCCCCCAAAATTTTCATTCATTTACTCATTCATTTTAAGTATTAAATGAGACCCTACTCTCTGCCAAGTTAATAGTAAAAAAGTCATTTAAGCGAGAAAATCTTGGATTGTGATTAGTGCTCTTAAGATATTAAACAGGGAGATGAGTGAAAGTTGCATAAAGGGGGTGCTACTTTAGGTAGGATAATCAAGAAGGTCTCTGAGGAAATAACATTTGAGATGAGATTTTGTCTATGAGGTTAAGATAACAATTGTATCTACATTGAAGTTTTTTGTTGAGGATTAAATGAGATAATGTATGCAAAGTGACTACCACTGCATGGCTCATAGTTAGGACTCAGTAAATATTAGCAGCCATTATCCATGTTATTTTTATCATTAATCATAACAGCCTGGCAAGATGGGCAAAGAGACTATTGATATTATTTTATAGATAAGGAAACTGTAACTGAGAGGTTAAATGACTTTTCTGTGGCCACACAACTTATAAACGGTAGAACCAAAACTCAAACCCCAGTCTTTTGACGATTATTCCAATGCACTTTCAATGCACACTGTCATATCACTTGGGAGCAACATCTCTATCTATCTGGCTATCTAGCCATCTCTCCCTTTCTCCATCCATATCCATTCACCTATTTAACTAATTAGTCAGGGTTCCCCAGAGAAAAAGAACCAAATGGATAAACATAGATTTACCTCCTATCCTATGTTCTTTCTTTCTCTCTCTCTCGCTCTCTCTCTCTCTCTCTATATATATATATATATACACACATATATATAAAATGAAAAGAACACATAGGATTAATATATAGAGATATAGATATATACCTATATCCCAGCAAGACTGGATGTTGCAGACTTGAGCCTGAAGAACATCTAGAGGGAGAAAGCCTTCCTTTTCAAGGATCCCAGTCTTTTCTCTTAAAGTCTTCAATTGACTGGAGGAGACCCATCCACATCAAGGAGGGTAATCTGCTTTACTCAAAGTGTACTGATTTAAATATTAATCACACCTAAAAAATATCTTCACAGCAGCATCTAGACTGATATTGCCTAAAAACTGGGCACCTTTGTCTAGTCAAGGGGAAAATTATATACGTACTTTCCTACCTATCTAGGAGTGCATACTACATTTTGTCATAGGATTTACATTGAATAAAAGGAAGCTCTTTCTTAGTTTCAGCTGTGGGTTTGGGAGGTACAGGCAGACTCAGATTCCTGGCAAGCGTTCTTCCATGGATGCTCCTTGATAGAATGTGCTTGTTCTAAATGCTGTTATAAATCGTATTTTATTTTAGTTACATGGTTATAGTGGATGTACATCACTGTTCCAGGTATGTGGTATAACTATTTCTTTTCCTTTAGCTCAGCTGAACAAACAAAATGCTTTCACAGAATAATTTCCCACAAGCTCATTCTTCCAAAACAGTATCAAAGAGACCCCAAGAGGAGAAAAGTAGTCTTCTCTTTGTGTATATGAGGGTATTGGTTTGATTCTTGGTTATTCATTAAATTGTATAAAACAAATATTTTGCAAGTTTGATAAAGAAGCTGGTTGTCAAAATAAGGTATCTCAGTCCTACCCACTGTATCCGTAATATAATGCCTAGATATTTAAGGTAATAATCTGCAATGTATATGACTTATGTACATAAATATTTGGAATTGTGAAAATGAACACAAATGAAATATGTAAAAGGCAAATGGCTAACTATATTAGAGTATGTTTTTCAGTCCTTCAAAATGTTTTTTTATAAAGACATGGAAAACTGCTTATGAATTTATACAATTGAAGTAGAATTCTTTGTCTCTATTTATAATATCCCAATTATGTAAAAAAATGCATAGACCAAAAGGATATCTATGTAAAAAATATAAAGTTATCTATAATGACTATTATCTCTAGATGGTAGTATGGATGATCTTATTTTGCTTCTTTATATTATCTTTATTAAAATTAGCTTTTATGCCATACATGTACTTTTTTGTGTGTGTGTGTGTGTGGTATGCGGGCCTCTCACTGCTGTGGCCTCTCCCGTTGCGGAGCACAGGCTCTGGACGCGCAGGCTCAGCAGCCATGGCTCATGGGCCCAGCCGCTCCGCAGTATGTGGGATCTTCCCGGACCGGGGCACGAACCTGTGTCCCCTGCATCAGCAGGCAGACTCTCAACCACTGCGCCACCAGGGAAGCCCATGCATACGTTTTTATAATAAGTAAAAAAAAATAGCTTAAAATTTAAAATAAAAAACCACTAAGTATCCTAGTTCCATGTGGTGAGCTTAAGTGGCATACTTGTGGCATATGATCTCTTTTTAATGCTCAGTCTTGAATATACTAATAAAATAAGAAAAACATAGCATATGCCTAGTCCATTCTATTGGCTATCAGACTTTTATCACTTAATTTAGGAGAGAAATTCTAGGAAAAAAGTAAAACCATTTCTCAGTTTCAATTTGTACCTCTAGATCTTCACACCATGAAGTTTCTCTTAAAATTGATGAGCAGTTTGTGTGCCTGTGCTCACATTGTTTCCCTGCCTGGAAAACTCACTTCTTCTCTCTCATTCACTTTGCTCTGACTTCAAGGTCCTGAACAAGACTTGACACCTCCAAGAAGTTCTCTCAGATACCTCAAGCCCAGAGTAACCTTTCTTTCTCATATTCAGCACATGATGAATTACAATTGATGTAAACTGAACCCTTGACTTCATCTCCTCTCTTCCATTAATTGTCCTTTATTTCCATTAACCTTCCTTCAGATTTATCATCGAGTCTTTTTTTTTCCCAACAAACTTACTAAAAGCCCCAGTCTTAGAATTAGTTTTATTACAACAACAGTATACAAACTAGAACGAGCCAAAAGGAGAGATACACAGGGCAAAGTTGGGGAGAGTTCCAAATGCAAACTTTCCAGGGATGTGCTACCTTCTCAGAACCAAAGTGTGATAATACTCAAAGAGTATTGCCAACCAGGGTACTTCAGCTAACCTGCAGTGTCCAAAGTTTTCATTTAGTCTTCATTCTGTGGGCATGACTGATTAAAAGATTTGTCTTGGGCTTCCCTGGTGGCGCAGTGGTTGGGAGTCTGCCTGCCGGTGCGGGGGACGCGGGTTTGTGCCCCGGTCCGGGAGGATCCCGCGTGCCGCGGAGTGGCTGGGCCCGTGAGCCATGGCCGCTGGGCCTGCGTGTCCGGAGCCTGTGCTCCGCAATGGGAGGGGCCGCAACAGTGAGAGGCCCGCGTACCGCAAAAAAAAAAAAAAAAAAAAGATTTGGCTATGTGATTGAACTCAATCTCCATCCTCCTTACCCTTCTCAGAGGTAGGACAGATAACACCTGGGTCAAAGCCCAAACCCTCTAATTACACGATTGGTCTTTCTGGCATGGCCAGCCCCCATTTTGAGTCATTTCATTAGTATAAACTATATAGGGGCCCACCACGATTCACCTTGTTAGCATAACCTATCAAACGTGGTCCAGGGGCCCGCCCTGGATAATAAAGACAGTCATCACTTGGGAAAATCGAAGGGTTAGGAGGTTATTTCCTCAGAACTGGGGTAACAGCCAGCCAAATCCTTTATCACACAAAATAAGTACACAAATTTAACAACTTTCTTACCAAGCAGAAGAAAATTTGGCTCCTTAGATTTTCATGCATGCATTTTTAAACATAATGAGAAAAAGGTCAGTGGCCGTAGTTTATAAAGTATCTATATCTTGATTCTCTATTACATTTATTTAAATGAATAAAACACAATATCAAGCAATTAAATACTGTTCATATCCTAGATTTTCATTTGAAACAGAAGGGGAAATATTTTTTGCTGCCAAGCCATGAAAAAAACGTGAACAATACTTTTTGCTATCCGAACTGAAATCTTGAAAAATGAAAGAGTAAACGATAAGCTTAAAAGTAAGTGAATTTAAAATGGATCAAAGACCTAAATTTAAGAGCTCATACTATAAAACTCTTTGGCAAAAAAAAAAAAAAAGGAAAATCTTCATGACCTTGAATTTGGCAATGATTTTTCAAATATGACACCAAAATGACAGGCAACAAAAGAAAAAATATATAAATTGGACTTCATTAAAATTAAAAACTTTCGTGTATTAAAGGAGACTATAAAAGGAGTGAAAAGACAACCCACAGAATGGGAGAAAAATTTTGCAAATCATATATCTAATATAGATTTAATATTGAGACTAAAGAACACCTACATCTTACCAACAGAAGAAAACAACTCAATTATAAAATGGACAAAGGACTTAGATAGACATTTCTCCAAAGAAGATATACAAATGGTCAATAAACAAATGAAAAGATACTCATCACTAATAATTAGAGAAACACACATTAAAACCACATTAAGATAGTACCTCACACTCAGTAGGATGGCTAGTATGAAAAAACACACAAAACGACAACAACAAAAACCCAGAAAATAAGTATTGGCGAGGATGTGGAAGAATTGGAATCCTTGTGCACTGTTGCTAGGAATGTAGAATGGTGCATCTGCTATGGAAAATAATATGGTGGGTCCTCAAAAAATTAAAAAGAGTTTTAATAATTAATAATCTGACAATTACACTTCTAGTTATATACCTGAAAGAATTAAAAGTAGGGACTCAAAGATATATTTGTACATTCATATTCATAGTACCATTATTCACAAAACCCAAAAGATAGAAGCAACCCACGTAGCCATCAACAGATGACTGGATAAACAAAATGTGATATATATACGATGGAATGTTATTCAGCAATCAAAGGGAATGACGTTTTGATGCATGCTACAACACGGATGGACCTTGAAAACATTATGCTAACTGAAATAAGCCAGTTACAGAAGAAAAACTATTGTATGATTCCACTTATATGAGGTATATAGAATAAGGCAAATTCTTAGGGACAGAAATTGCTACCAGGAGCTGGGAGGAGGGGCCAATAGGGAGTTGTTGCTTGATGGGTAGAGAGTTTCTATTTGAGATGATGATAAATTTCTGAAAATAGATAGTAGTGATGGATACACAACATTGTGTATGTACTTTATACCACTGAATTGTACACTAAAAAATGGTTAATTTAATATGTTATGTAAATTTTGTCACAATTTTAAAGAGTCAGTGAAGTAAAGAAAAAACAGAAGAATGTATCATTAGATAGCTAGATACTAAAAACAAAAAGTTATGACAGTTGATAACTACAGAGAGGCTTTCAAATGGGCCTCTATACAGAGAGGAAAAGAAAGTGATGGAATCAATTCCAAACAAAGATCACAAAAATTACACAACAGAAAACTCTTTTGAGATACTATTTCCCCCAATTTAAAGATGTTTATGGCTCTATGCAGCTGTCTATTATTAAATTATAATTTAACTTACTTGAAGAATAGTGTGGTAGGCAGAATAATGGCCCCCCCAATGTGCCCACTCTCGGATCCCCAAAACCTGTGAATATGTTATGGTTACATAGCATAAGGGACTTTGCAGATATGATTAAGATTACAGTACTTGAGGTAGGGAGATCATCCTGGATTATGTGGATGTGCTCAATCCAGTCATATGAACCCTTAAAAGCAGAGAAATTTCTCTGGCTGTTGTCAGAGAGATGCAACAGAAGAGAAGGGCAGCAGATAGGTGAGGCAGAGAAATTTAAAATGTGAGAAGAGCTTGAGCCCCTTTGAAGATGGAAGGAAAGTGGTCATAAGCCAAGAAATGAACTCACCTCTAGTGTTACGGAGTCCAAGCTTATACTGCTCGCCACAAAACGGGCCAATCACTCGGGAAACAAGGTTTTGGGCCGAGGAACAGCAAGTTTATTCAGAGAGCCAGCAGATCGAGAAGACGGCAGACCAGCGCTCTCAAAAGACTATCTCCCCCGCGATGGCGTTCAGCCTTCTTTTATACTAAAAGGGGAGGGGTTAAAGTCCTGCTTCTGGCTGCACTCCCGGAAGGGATACGTTAATTGATTCTTTTCCCCAGCCATGCACAGGTGGGCCTGGTTGAGGTGCTCCTGAGTTAACCAAAGGTATTTTAGCTTAACCTTCATTACCTGGGAGGCAAGGTTCCCAGAGATGGATCATTATGTAAAATTTAAGCTTATAGGCAGCATCCCTTTGGTGATTAACTTATAATAGAATACAAAGTTTCTTCCCTATTACACTTGGAGCCAACAGCCAGCAAGGAAATGGGGACCTCAGTAGCACAAAGCCATGGAATTGAATTCTGTCAGTGGGTGGATTCGAAAAGGATTTGGAAATGGATTCTCCCCAAGAAGCTCCAGAAAAAAGCAGAGCCCTGATGACACTTTTTGGTTTTGGCCTTGTGGGACCCTATGTAAAGAAACCAGCCAAACCCACTAGATTTCTGACCCGTAGAACTATGAGAAAACACATTTATGTTGTTTAAATGGCTAAGACTGTGGTGATTCTTTATGGTAGCGATAGAAACCATACAAACAATAAATCAGGAAACGCTTTGTAAATACATCTAAATTTCTTCCAAACACTATTTAGAATTTAACATCAACATCACTTTTCCCTTCAGATAATTTCCTGACATTTAATAGTCATTGAAATTAAGCAACATAACTCCAAAGTTTCTGAGAATCAGTTATTTTTCCCTGGGTATGTTTTGACTTTTATAAAGGGCACCCAAGAAAATCAAGGGGCAGCAAGAAAAATAAAAGAATAGTGTTATTTTTTTTCCTTGTGTGTTAGCAAAATCTCAACTCAAATATTACATATTTGATGTTGAATAATAATGACTCAGGAGATGATTTCTCACTTGCACAATAAAAATACTTTAACTTGAGAGAAAGCAAAACTTCTCTCCACTTGACATGAGGTAACTCTGAGCACTATGCATTTTGGGATTTTCTCTAGGCCTCAAGGTCGAGATCACCGAGGTAACTGCAGAAGTCTAGCGTCGGTATCTCAAGGATGGGTAGTGCACACAGATACGGTTCAGATGCAAGTGAATTAAAATAGAGATATTTTACTTTCTGAAATATTCCTGCCAATCCTGCTTCTCATCCTGCATTAGTTTTATATTCTCCATAAGAAATTACCATAAAAGTGGGTAACACAACACATATTTATTACCTCTTATTCTCTATAGGTCAGGCATCCTGGCACAGGACTGGTTTCTCTGCTCAAGATGAAGCAGGGCTTCAATCAAGGTGTTGTCTGAACTGCGTTTTCATCTGGCTCAGCTGGGAATGTATCTTCTTTTAAGCACATCCAGGCAGAATTTATTTCCTTGTGGCTGTAAGCCTGAAGGCCCTGACTTTTTACTGGCTATCAGCTCTCATCTGAGGCTCCCCTCAGGTCCTAAAACACACCAGTGATTTCTTGCCAGGTGGGCTTTTTACTTCATCAAGCTAGCAAGGAGAAGCTGTGAAGCAATTTGGCTAGTAAGACATACAGTGGGATATAATCACAGAAAGTTCCATCCCTTTCTCATATTCTAGCGGTTGCAAACAAGTCACAGGTCCCACTCACACTCAAGGGGTAGGGATCTTGGAGGGCATGAATGCCAGATAGCAGAGATCACTGGGGTCACCTCAGGGTCTGTCTGTCACACCCAGTTAAAGATTTCATGATTTTATGTTGTTTTTCTAAGCTTAGAAAATGGAAAGATAACCCGACTTGGGTTGATTTTTTTTTTTTTTTAATTCCTGTACTCATTTAGAGGCAAATATGGTAAGCATTGGTTAAAAGCATTGGTTTTGGAATATTTACATAGGCCTGGGATCAATGACCAGTTCTAATGTGCAATTTGGGGCTAGCTGCTTAATTGCTATAAACCTTGACTTGCTCTTAATAGGAAATGCAGATAAAATTACTTATCTAATAGTTATTCTGTGAGAATTAAATGACAGAATGCATATTTAGTAAATATGCATTTACAATCCAAATTATTTATTTTATATATTTTTCATTTTTATTGGAAAAAAAATCCTCCCGATCCACAGGCAAGAGTCAAAGTTAGTATCTGGGCAAAAATAATATCTGTTACACATGGTATCTGTAGCATAAACCAATCTGTCAAACAGATGCAATATACGCCATGTAAAGAGATTTTACTGAATGCACATTTCATCTTAAGTCATTCTTTAGTAATCCCTAACACCAGTTCTGGAAACTTCAGTTTCACAAATTTCTATTATAAGAAATACCAAACGTAAAGCTCACATTTTAAATAATTCCTCCTCTAAAATTGGATGGAACTGTATTGACTTATTTATTTATTTGAAGACATTACAAAATAATTGAACTCCTCAACAATTTTGTTCTTTTTGTTTCTTCAGTGATCCCCCTTTAAATAATGACTTTGCATGAAGTGTGAAACCATGGGAGTACTTAAATATACAGATCAAGTGGAGGTAGAGGAGGCCATTTTTCTAACAACCGTTTTATTGTTATGCCATGTGGGCCCCATTCAGTTTCACATAAACTGTTGGAATATAAAGGTTCATGGTATGAGTTCACGTACCAGCTGAATTTATTTTTGTCAATTAACAGCTGCATATGCTGTTGAGATCCTTTGGCTAATATACTGCATTTAGTTCATATTACAGCATCCAATACAGATCACACCAGGCCATGGCTGTCTTGCAGAGAACAATTTTATTGTAATCATTATTGTGGTCAGGAAATATTTCCTTTTAGCTTTTTATTTTTGTACTTCACTAATCGTAGACATAAAAATAACTAGATAAGTAGGTAGGTAGATAGAAGATAGATAGATAGATAGATGGATAGGTACTTCTTGTGGGTGATTCATACTAGATCATTTTGGCAAATGAGCCATAGTAAAAGTGCTGTACTAAGAAATTTATTAAATAGAATTTTTACAAATCAGAGAAAGTATATATTAGAATTGAGGGAGAAAGTTAACTTCTGATTTGATGGGTTTGTCTACTCTTGTCTATGTCTTTACTACTTTATACTTTTTTAAATTCTATTCCTTAATATATTACATTAACTGTAATAAAATTCTGTTTTGTAGTCACCTCTGAGTAACATTAATGCCATGCAAAGATATACTTTGGCTTTAAAAATTTCCTGCCTTATGGCTGCTTTGTAAATACAACTGCTTTGTATATTGTAGACATTTTACACATCTGAATTATTTTTGTAGATAAAGAAGGAAAAATCTTTCTCTGTGAAATAAGCTAATAGTAATTTTTATTTCTCTAATAAAAGAATATGCTTGAATGAGATTAAGGGAGGCCAAAAACATGTAATAGAGTGAGAAATATAAATATTCTGTAATGTTTACTTCAAAGTACACTTAAAGTAGTTATTAGCAACAGACAGAAGAATATCTGAAAAATTATATATAAGAACTGTATGAAATAGGTGTCTTTTAAGAAGGTAATACTAAATGCTTCATACAGCTCATCATGAACAATAGGTCTAGACACCACCTTACATAATGTAGTGAGCCTTTTACTGATCATGGCAAAGTAATTGAAGGGGGCAATTCAGTGGCGATTTAAATAATCCAGTGTTATCAACAGCTATGAAGCTATTTCTAAGACCAATTTGACACTCAAGATGAAGAATTGGTTCAAGGTACAGCATGATTTGCTTTTGTGTGGGGGTTCATCTGATCATTCCTGGCCCATTCTGGCTATTTTACAGGCCTGTGTGGCAGAGGCTGGGACTCCACTGTTTTCCAAATGTGCACATTTATCCATATGCCTTCTTCACCCAAGAAAATCTTAGGTTAGTGAACATTTAAATGTCACCATTTGACTGATGTCCATAGAGCTCCTTTGCATTTTATAACGATTGAAGAAATCATACAAGGCCATCTGGAGTATATAGGTTGCCATGTATCCTTAAATTCCTACTCCAGACTTACCATGGCTGTATCACTGGGGCTATTCTTATAAAAACGGGTTTCCAAGGAAGCTGAGTCATTTGATATATGATACAATAAATAGAGGAGAGAGAGCATAAATGTGAAATGGAGAAAATTTACAGGGTGACCATACTCTTTCGATTTTTATGTTTCTACATTATATCATTACAGTTCCATTCAGCTGTTCATTCTTTTAAAAGTTGGTTAAACTGCTCCATTTAAGGATTTATGTACTAGATTCCTTAAAAATATGGAACATAATTATCTGTGAATTATATTCTGAATGTGGCACTTCTGCATCATTGTCACTTGAGCCTCAGAGACATAAATAGGTCATATTTATGTTTGCTTGACCTTACTGCATCTAACAATTGATTTTTATAAAACAAAGTAAAAAAATCCTATCAAGTGTCCTTGTTGAAATATAAAACAAAGTGTAACTTCTAATATCTAATTTTCTAATTATTTGTTTCCATCTTTAGCCAATTACTGAAAAAGTTAGATCCCTCAACACTGAATATACTGTATCTTTCTCAAATCATTTCTAGCTCAAAGTCCTGCAAATGTAGATGATTCCAATAATTGTGTTTATCTTCTTCAGCAATTTAACTCTCTATTATGTAAATTCAAAGACATTGAAAAATGTACCCCCATGTCCAGATATTGAAGAGCCCACTCTCTCATTCATGCATCAGCTGGAAGCAGGAGCTGGGAGAGCAATTCAGCTGTGGCAAGACTGCCAGAAAGTGACCAATCCAAAGCAATTTGGTCTCTAAAGATAGGAGCCAGTTTTTCAATGAGGCTGGTTGGTAGAGAATGTGAAACAACACAAATTGGCCAATATTAATTTATTTTCACCATCTATTAATTTTTTGATGGGAGAAATAACTCAGCTGCATTCCCCAGTTCTTAAACAAGCTTGCTTCTTTCTTTAGTCCCTCTTTCGCCTCTACTCAGCTTTCTACCTGTGTTACCACCATCATCCCATGGGTCGTTCATTCATTAATTTAAGAAATATTTGTTGTATATCAGCTATGTGCCAAGCATCTCTGTTAGGCACTGGAGACGTGGCACTGAACAAAATAGACAAAAATATCTGCCCTTATGAAGCTTATATTGGGAGGGGAGTGTATAAGATATTAAAATAATTAAAGTGCTGTTTAGAAAAACAAAGTAGGGAGGGGGGTTAGAGAATTTCCGTGTGGGAGGCAGGGCTTGCAATGCTGGCCAGAGGAGGTCTCACTGAGAAGGGGGCACTTGAAGGGAGATCAAAAGGAAGAGTTGGGATGAGCCTTGTGGCTATTAAGAAAAGAACCCAGGCACAGCACAAATGCCCTCAAGTGAGGACGTGTTGTTTAAGAAATCACAATGAGAGTAGTGTGGTAGAGCAGAGGCAACTAGCATGAGGTGAACAGAAAGTGAAGTCAAAGAGGCCATGGGAGAGAAGCAGATCACAGGGAGCCTTGGAGGGCCTTTTGAGGACTCTGGCTTTTACACTGAGTAAGTGGGAAACCCCGTGGAGAGTTTTGAACAGTGATGAGGCATTTGACTTAGATTTTGACATGATCACTCTGGTGTCTCTTTTGAGAAGAAAATGAGGAGAAACTAAGAACAGAAATGGGGGGATCATGATTCTGGTGAGAGATGGATGGCAGCAGTGGAGGTAGAGAGAATTGGCCAGATTCTGGAACTATTTTGAAAGTACAATCAACAGGATGTGCTGACAGATCATACGTGAGTGTAAAAGAAAAAAAAAAGAGAAGATAAGGGAGACCATAAGATTTTGGCCTAAGCCTCTGGGAAAATAGAACTAAAGGCTGTAAGAGGAACAGTGGAAACTCTCAGGAGGCCAGTTTTGAACATTAGGTCTGAGGTGTTGATTAGATATCCAAGTGAAGAGAATGAAGAGCTAGTTGGATAGCTGCCTGAAATTCAAGGGTGTGATCTAGACCAGATATATAAGGTTTGGAGGCACGAACCTAAAGATGGTATTTAATCTGCTGAACTGGATGAAATCACCTAAGGAGTGAGTATAGATAGTAAAAGAAGTTCATAGATGGATTAAACTCCAAGGTTGATTTTAGTTTGTTATCTTACTGTTTCTTAAATTCTTTTTGTCTTTTAGTGTGATTCTTTTCTTGGGGTGAAAGGGTAGTATAAGCATGCTTTTTATTACAGTAACTCCCCTACATATGAATGAGTTTTGTTCCAAGACTGCATTCATAACTCCAATTTGTTCCTAAGTCCAACAAAGTTAGCCTAGGTACTCAACTAAACAATCGGCTATACAGTACTGTACTGTAATAGGTTTATAATACTTTTCACACAAATAATACATAAAAAACAAAAAACAAAGAAAACATTTTTAATCTTACAGTACAGTACCTTGAAAAGTACAGTAGTACAGTACCACAGCTGGCATACAGGAGCATGTTCGCATCTTTGAAAGTTCACAACTTGAAGGTTTGTATGTAGGGGACTTACTGTACTTACTTTTAGGCTGGCTTACTTCTAAAATATCTTTTGGAACTTAATTGTAGCTAATATATTTTATTGATTTTTATATATATTTTTAATACCCAACATATACAAAAAGGTAGTACAATACATTTTAATAATTCCCATAGTAAAAATTCCTATAATATATATGATTATCTTGTTAATAATAGTTTTCATTATTTCAAAAAGTAACATAGGAGAGATGACTAATTCAAAGTCTGGCACTTTGTGCCCCCAGCATCTAACACACTGTCTCATATATAGAATGTGCTCAATATACATTGATTGAATGAGTAGTTATGCATGCTAATTTGGCACATGAGAAATTTGAAAAAGAAATTTTATTAATAGAATTGAAAAAATTAGTGATCTAATTATTCCTTAATAAGATTTTTAAAGTTATTTTTAATTTTAAAAGTTATACAATTATAGAAATACAGTTAATACAGAAATGCAAAAAGAAAAAAATAATCTAAAGAACACTAAAAAAAACACTGTTAACATTCAACTGCATTACTTTCTAATCATTTTCTATCTATACTTTAAAGTTAGTTATGATTGTTTCATATATATGTATATTAGTTTAATCTTACCTTTCTCAGCAACATCACAACAAAATATTTTTTAGCTATTTTGTTTTAAAACTATACTAATTTAACTAAACTGTTAATCTCTTTTTAGGATATTTTTGGATATTTCCAATTTTTCGTTATCAAAAAACAATGCTCAATGAATGTATTTGTACATACATTTATTTACTGAATTAAAGATCATTGACATATACACACTGCTATATTTAAAACAGATAACCAACAAGGACCTACTGTATAGCACAGGGAACTCTGCTCAATATTCTGTAATAACCTAAATGGGAAAAGAACTTGTAAAAGAATAGATACATGTATGTGTATAACTTAATCACTTTGCTGTACACCTGAAACTAATACACCATTGTTAGTCAACTATACTCCAATATAAAATGAAAATTTTAAAAAAAGAGAGAGAGACTGTGGAAGAAAAAAAATATTTTCTTAGGTGATATTCTAGACTTAGAATGTAATAAAACTTAAAAGTTATTTTTAAATGTTTTAGAACCTCAACATTAGAATATGTACATTATATCTTCGTTCAAACGGTCGCTGCCAAACAGTATAACTTCAGAGGTAGGAGATACGTTTTCTCAAGCACAAAATCATCACACTTTTGTAATATTTCTTAAGAATAAAGTCTAATATTCTGACTATACCTTCAATATATGTACCTTTAAGATATATGCTAAATATATCTATGCCTCTCTCTATATATATATTTATACATTGATATATATATATTTAAGGTAACACAAATATATTAAATCTTTCAAGAGAAAGTTATTAAAATATTGTATTGAATAATAAAAGGTTTGCATTTGGAAATGTCAATGTAGCATCCCCAGGACATATTGAAGTAATCACACAATTGTTCAACCATGGTCAGAAATCAGCTATGAATAAAAGAGAATTGCCTTTAAGAAGTTTAAAATTTAGAGAGGGAGAAATAGAGATAAACTGAATATTATATTAAGACCCACCAAACCTGGGGCACGGGGGTTCCGCATCTGCACAGACACACTTAGAGAAGCACTGGACAATAACTCATGTAAGTAAAAAGAACTTCATTCTTTACTCTTGTCTCCTTAACAGCCCAGGGTGACACATCTCAAACAGTCCATTCACTCAGAACTCATTTGGAATCTCTCACACCTCACACCCACCATTCTTTCCATTTCAAGTTTTCTTTTACCTAATTTCTCCCTCTACTCCCAGGTTTTTATTGCATTGATAGATTTAGCCTCTGAAATCAAGTCCTTCACTCTTGCCTCCACCCTTTCCTACTATCCTGTTTATTCATTTACAAAATATCCAATAAATTGTATCATTCCCTTGGGGAAAGGGAAGGGATTAAGTTAGATAAGGAGGCAGAAACATTCCCATGATAATGAATCTAGTCCCTGCCGCGTTTCCCCCATCTGTATTTTAAAATGTATGCAAAGAGATGCCTGACATTTAATTGTGCCACTAAAAAGCACAAACCCCTTTCTTCTGGAGTAAATGTAACTTCACGTGGTCACTTCTGGAAGTGTCGTCAAGCTCAGCCTATTTGTGCCAGTCAAAATCCTATTTTGAAGACTTTGACAAGGGGTGTGGGGTGGGAGGGTAAGGGGTGTTTGAGTACCAGGGTTTCAGTATTGGAGGTCGCAGAAGGGTGCCCTATTATCATAGGCCCTTCTTAGTGAAAACCAAACATATACAGCTTTTGTTGGTGTGGATTTGGGATTTGCCATATGCCAAGCCCTGAAAGCAGAACTGTTATCTAAACCAAATGGCTTCATGGGAAGCAAATGAGTGGGCAAGGCTGTCAATGGCTGTCTCTGAGAACCTGCTATTGGAATTACTTTTCTTGCTTTTCACCACCCATGGGTACCTCCTTTAACACAAGTACAACCCTATGTCCCAGATCTGAACTATCCAAGCATCCGATATCAGTAGTTTCCTTCAACAGTGACTAGAATTCAGATAAACCATTGGTGTGACAAAACGACATAAGATAAAAATCCTGGATTCCTGTTTTTCATGCTTCTGCTACTATAAGCGTTTATCTCTTAAGACTACACACTGGTTAAATTCTAGATGCTTAGACTTTGTTCATATTAGAAAAAAAAACTACAGGAGAATTTTAAGAGTAGATTTAAGAGGATACTGAAGAGAGGCACAAGGCTGTGAAATATTTTAGAATAATCTGTGAGAAGTGCTAAAGAAATTCAATTATAAAAAAATAGAAATTGGCAGCTAAATGGTAAGCTTAGTGAGTTTTGACCGTATGAGGAGATATTAAGTGGCTTGCCATAGAATTCGATAAATATCACTTTAGAGAATAAATGAATCTCCTGTCACAGCTTTGAAAAAAAAGAAAAACTCCTTTTTGGAGGTTTGCATGAATAAAATAGCCAAATCTTCTGTGAATGATTTGATATAGTTTTCTGGGGAAGACAAAAAATAAAGATACATCCTGAAGTCCCATTTAGCTTTATGGTTTTATGAGCCTCATCTTTCTTTCTTTATTAGCATGTCTGAGTAACTTTCTAGGAGCAGATGTTGATTTGTCAAGATTTTTGTAAAGTTTCAAAATAATTTGCAAACTGATTTCCATTTGCATTTGTTATCAACTACGAGTTTTCCATATTTGTTTTTAAGGCACAATTTTCTGACAAATAGGTTGTTGAAAAGAAATGATAGTTATGTGTGGAGAGAATAACATTTGTTTATCTTTCTGTATCATTCCTCCAGGAATTTATAAGATTTTAATACATTAAATACCTCAGAACCCCACTCAACCACACATACATCAAAGAAATATTGCAAACTCTGTTAACTGAAAACCATCCAAACCATTATGAATCGATTACTCCAGCACCAAGATTTGACACTCAGTGGGTGTTCAATAAACATTTGCTGAATCTAAATAAATTGACTCAACAAACCTGAACTGAGTCTCCTGTGATTGTTCATTTCTCTTCACAATCTGCATTGTACAAAGAAATTGACAAATTTACTAAGAAAAGTCACTGTCTCTGAGTTTACAAATTCTAGCTCAGACAGTCACCATTAGGTAAGATGGCTTTTCTTGTATGTTGAAATTATACATAACGACCCTTAGAAAGGGATTCCAATATATGTAAAGTATTTCATCTAGGATTCACCGAATACTATGACAGTTTCATCCTTTTCCTGTTTTCTTTCTCTCCACTCTGTATGTGAGTAATGGAAATGCTATTATTGTAATCTTTTTCATAATATTCAAATCAGATCTAGTAGTCAAAAGTTTGTAAGTTGGAAATAAAGGCCAACATAGCAAAAGAAAAATAAATTACCATTAAATAAGCTTAGAGAAATGTCAATCACTGGATACAAATTTTATTTATTTATTTCTTGAGTTACTTTCTCTATATTAGTGAGTGGGGGAAAAAGTAATGCAATTATTTCTTTCTTTCATGACCAGGTTCTTTTAATAATTAGTATCACTCTTAGAATCAATGGATACATCCAGCCATTGTTTACACTCAGGCTTTGACTCCGGGCACACAGTAGGTGTTCCATAAATATATTTTTTTAGATTTATTATTTATTTATTTATTTTTTGTCTGCGTTGGGTCTCAGTTGTGGCCTGCGGGATCTTCGCTGAGGCACGCGGGATCTCTCGTTGCAGTGTGTGGGCTCTGCATTGCAGCGCGCATAGTTGTGGCGCATCGGCTTAGTTGCCCCGTGACATGTGGGATCTTAGTTCCCTGACCACGGATTGAACCCGTGTCCCCTGCATTGGAAGGCGGATTCTTTACCACTGGACCACCAGGGAAGTCCCTCCATAAACATTTATTGGGTCAATAAATGCAAGAGTGACCTAGCATCAATTTCTATGCTTTTGAATACAGAATGAGTTAGGAAACCTTAGTAAAATTATAGAGATAAATTTCTACTCTTTGCAACCTGACCAATGTGTTTTGCAACATTTTTAAAATATGAGAAATGTTTAGATTTTTTTCATAAGGGGAAAAAAAAGAGAGGAGTTCATATTTTAAAAAAATTTCCTCCATCTTTGTAATTAGCTCACCCTAGTAAGGGCTAGGCAAATAGAACTTGAGAACTTAAGAAATAGCAGTTCAATAGGTTTAATTTGACTGCTAATGTCAGAGAATTATATCAGCTGTGTAAATAAGCATGATTATGTACCATGTCCTGCTTTACATGGCAAAGGGTGTTGTTACTGTGTTAGAATTATTTTTTGCTACTATAAAGAAAATTTTAGGAAACAACCTTGCACATATACTTTTTATTATTTTTTGATTTATTTATTATGGATTCTACAAATGGAGTTGCTCCCTGTTTTGATTCAGATTGCCGACTCTCCTTCCAATATGATTCAGTTTGAACTTCTGCATATAATGTGCTATGTTCATTTCTCAAAATCATGCCAACACAGAATAGCATCGTTTAATTCTTTGACTAAGTAATGAATGAAAAATCTCTCATTAGCTACCGATGCATTCATTAAAAAAAAAAAATTCTCACAGAACACCATGAGGTAAGAATAATGTCTTTCTTTTACAAGTAAAGACGCTGAGACTCACTGAGACTCAGAACACCATGTAAGTATCTTACCATAGGTCACAAAGCTGGAACCCATGTCCTTCTCACTTATGAGCTAGTGCTCTCAACAATGTATCATTCAACATTTCCTACTGAAAAGGAACATTTCAAAATTTCATGTCCTGGATACTGGTATTTTATAAAATCTATTCACGACTTGTATTTTTTTACTCACGATATTTTCCTTTGGACCACCATTGTTTGTTTTTAAGAAGCTTTTTAAGAAGCTCTGTTATACTACATTTTGATTTGCATTTGGATCTTATTCAACTTTGTGCAGTAACTCAGTATATTCATAAAATTACGCAAAGTTTCCATAGGTTGGAAATCAGTAGTTTATTCAAAATTAGTGACTTTCAAATAAGTAATATGCTGCTTGAGCTGACACGGTTTACCACATGAAATCTCTAAAGGATTTCTTCCAACTATGTCCTGCTTCTCAGGATATTCCAAATCACAATCCATACATTTAAAAACTTGCTTAATTTCTCTTCCACAATTTTCCTTCTGTTAATAATAATGTTCCTTACTGGCTTCCTAAATCTTTCCACATAAACTGTATGTTATTCTTTGTTTAAAGTGCTTTCACACACACACACACATTAGATAAGAGTAATATTTCATTTTGAAAAATTCATTTCAAGGCATTCATTTTTAGATCTAAGAAAAATGACCTTTAAACACTTTGGCATAAGACTGAAAAATAAGTAATTGATAGATATTTGGAACAAGTAAAGAGATCTGCATCATTACCAGATTAGAAGTTGGTTTGATGAAATGGTCCAAATGCAGGGAAAATGAAGGCTATTAAGGGACTTAAAAGCAATTTCTAAGTAGAATTGTTTTCATTTATTGAGTACCACCTTAAATTTATTGGAAAGCTTCCTGAAGTTGTTCAGCAGGAGTTCTATAAAATGTATCTTTAACCCCATTTTCCCTTCTTTTCTCTCATCTAAAAACAGCTTGAGGATACTTGCCCAGTTGGTTGTCAGCTTGAGAGGGCCTTTTAGTAAACATGTTCTGAGTAGGAACTCCCTGGCACTATGAGAGACAGCTGGCTCTTATTAACAAACTTTGCATTACAAATAGAGGCAGGAGCATCACACATGGGGGCTTGTGCATCTATTTTCCTGCATTCCAGACAAGTGTTCTTCCCACAGAGGTCAACTCTCAGGCACTTTTATATTAACTATAGATAAATTATAGGGAACATGTGCTTTCCTTCTGAGAGCACTGCGTAGCCTAGAAGCAGTTACCCGACTGCAACCACAAATGTGAAACAATAGTCTCCCAGAGTAGAAGTAAACACAGAATCAAATATTCTTGGGAAAGAAAGAATAAATAGCTAATAAACTTTACAAAAAGATACATAATATTACTAATAGTAAAAGAAACACAATTTTGTGGGTTTCTTGCAAAGATTATTGGTAAAGGTATGTATGGATAAAAATACACTTTGATGCACAATTTCATGTTTGTATATACCTACATAAATATATATGCAATATGCACATGATACATACCCAATACTTACATGATATATGTGTGCGTATAAAACCTATTTGTAAGAATACATATACGCACATGTATAACATATCTATATGCATATAGAAAATTCATCATCAAAGTTTATATTTCTCCATTTGTACCCTTATCAATAATCTTTCAAGAAACAAAAACTGTTTTTCTTCTATTTGTTTTACTATGTACAGTTGACCTTTGAACAACACAGGTTTAAACTACATGGGTCCACTTATACGTGGATCATTTTTAATAAATACTATAGTACTGCATTATCCACTGCTGGTTGAATCCTCGGATGTGGAACCATGGATACAGAGGAACCTCGAATATGGAGGGCAGACTATAATGTTATACATGGATTCACCTGCTTGGGGTTGGTGCCCGTGAGCCTCACCATGTAATCAAGGTGCAACTGTACATGCATATATGTACACACATATGTGTATCTCCCCCCCGCCCCCCCAGTCTCCTGGAACCCAGCTAGTCTATTTATCCTACAAAATTATCCTTTGAAAATGATTGGACAAATATAAATATATATATGTATAGGATTGCTTATTGCAACATCTGTTTTAATAGTAGAAGTAGCTTACACGTTCATCCATATGGGATTAATTAAATAAACCATGGTGCATTTATACGTTGGGCTGCCAGGCAACTATAAAAGAGGATGAAGTCCTCTGTTATTCCACATCTTAGTGATGTAATCAGGGCCAATTTACTTGACCTCTTTGTACTTCATTTTTCTCAGCTGTAAATGATAATAATTGTATCTAACACACTGATTATTATGAAGATAAAATGAGTTAATTTATGTCAAATGCTGAGAAAAATACCTGGCATATAGCTATTATATATGTTGGATTTTTATTACCTATAGTACATTTTGAAATATAACTGCTTTGCATAATTATGTGAATAAATTGGATTACAGGATAATAGGTGTATATATGTATTTATAATTATATGCACATTTAATGAATGTTTTATACACACACACACACACATATATATATATATATACATGTCTCCAAATTTTGTTTATGTACATAAGCAAGTCTGAATGGATATTTACTGACTATTGAACAGTGATGATCTATCTCTAGGGTGATTTAAAGTGCAACTTCATTTTCTCCTTTATACATTTCTTCAGTTTAGACATTTCTATATATGATATATTTAATAGTATCCATGCATTACTTTTATAAAATAGAACAAGGTTACTTTGATTATAAAAATAATCTGAAGAGCAAAAACAACTTCCAAATAAAGGAGAAAATTTAGTTACATATGCAAAATTGGCCCAATACTTACTAGTAATTTAACAGAAAAGAATTGTGATCAGATATTATTCTATAGATGCAGGTATTATAATCAGATGTAAAATCTTTTGATTTTTGTATACTTTTCCAATTTCCGTCAAGTCTTCTTAAGAAAGATCAAAGTAAAATATTTTTATGCACGTTAGTTTTATGCAGCTGAACTTATTGAACAATCATGGGTTTTATGTTCCATTTTTGCATAATATCTCATTCTTTACATTTGTTTGCCTTGCTTTATTGTAAGATTTTTAATACTAGAGAACTTAGTTTTTAACTATACCAACATTCTATTATTTAAATTACAACTGTGATCATGAGTTGATTACATTAATAACATTCATTCCTGACACCTAACCTTCCCTTACAAACTTTCTGTTGTTAAAATGATAACTATAGCACTGTGGACTCCTGGGGGAACTAAATGTATTTACCAGCTGCTGCCCATACTATTCTGGTATCGCTATAAACTATTTTACTGGGGATGAAGAATAAAATGGCAGCAGTGGGGAGAAATTGTAAAAAAGAATATCCCAGATATTTCAGACAGAAATGAATGACATAGTTGATCAAGACTCCAAAAAGTAGGAATTAACTGTCAGTGATCATGAAACATATAAGAAGATTTCTGTTTCACATTAGAAGAAATAATCATTTCCTTGTGCTTTTAAAGCTTTTAAAGCTATAGCTCTATAGCTATATATCCACAGACTTGTTTCCTGATGGCATCTGAAAGTTTGCCAGACTGATCCAGTTCTGTATCTTGATCATGGGCCATTTAAGTGTTTTTATTTCCAAATATTTTGTGATGTTTTTGATATGTTCTTACTAATTTCTAGTTAACATTATCAGGGTCAGAAACACTATTCTGTATTGTTATATCAATCTTTTGAAGTTTATTGAGACTTGTTTTTTGCACCCAGCTTATTATCTTTCTTGGTGAATATTCTATGTATGCTTACCAAAAATGCGTGTATCTATAGCTGTTGGGTATAGCGTTCTACAAATATCAATTGGTGAAACTAAGTTGATACTCTTGTTCAAGTCTTCCACCATGATACCTATATTTTTGTCTACTTGTCCTTTCAACCACTGAGATAAGGTTCTTAAAATATCCAACTGTGTGTAAATTTTGTCTATTTCTTCTTTTAGTGTTTAAGTTGTACTTCATATACTTGAAAGTTTTGTTTTTATGTAGTTATAAAGTTAAACTTGCTACGTCTTCTTAATGAATTTCCTCTTTTATCATTATGTCTTTAGTTCTAGTGAAAATCACCATCTTGTTAATATAGCCATGGCAGTTTCCTTGTGCTTAGCATTTGCATGGTGTATCTTTTCATGCTTTTACTTTCAATATCTTTATTAATACATAAACTGTGTTTCTTGGAATAGCATATCATCGAATCCATTTTTTAAAATCCAGTTTAACAATATCTTCCTTTTATGTGGAGTGATTAGCTCATTTTAATTTAGTATATTGTGGTTGAGTTTGTCTATCATCTTCATATTTATTCCTATCTATACTACTTCATTAACAATGTTAAAAAGTACAATGGTATAATTCCATGCTCTTATTGTAATATATTTTATTTCTGTATATGTTACAAACATATTGCTTTAATAAGTCAGTATTCTGTTTTAAACATTTAAAAATAAATTTGTATGTAAATAAAGTAAAAAGCTGTTTTATAATTACCCATACTTTTACTCTATCTGGTCCCCTTAATGGTTTCTGCATATCTGACTTCTCTATGGTATCAATTCCCGAAGAATATCTCTTAACATTTCACCCAGTACAGGTCTGCCAGCAATCAATTCGCTTGGCTTCTGTTTGTCTGAAAATGTCTTTCTTTTGCCCTCATATTTGAAGCATATTTTCACTCAATATGGAATTTCATTTGATGGTTCTTTTTTTTCTTTCAGCACTTTAAAGATGTTGTTCAATTGTATTTGGTTCTCATTGTTTCTGATGGGAAGTCAGCTACCAATATATCTCTATGTAATGATTCTTTTTTCTTTAGCTGTTTCTTTATATTTGGTTCTCATCAGTTTGTGTTTGATGAAACCAGTTATGGTTTTCTTTGCATTTACTATGCCTGAGGTTTGTTGAGCTTTCTCAGTCTATAGGTTGATATGGTTTATCAATTTGGAAAAAATCCCAGCAAATAATCTTTTCAAATAGTTCTTCTGACCCACTTTCTATTTTCTCTTCTTCTGGGACCTCAATTACACATATATTGCCTTACCATTTGATATTGTTCCACAGACCTCAGGTGTTCTGCACCTTTTTTTTTCCTCTTTGGGTTACACTTTGTATAATTTCTGTTGACAGGTCTTCAAATTCATTGATTCTTCCTCCTGTTGTGTCCTGTCTTCTGTTAGTCCCATAGGAAAAAAAAGATTTCTGATATTGTATTTTTCATTTTCTTCATTTTTATAGTGTCTACCTTTCTGCTGAAATCCATTATCTGTACATGCATGTTGTCTACCTTTTTCAGTAGGCATATTTTTCCCAGTTATTTAAAAGTCACTGTCTGATAGATAATTCCAGCATTGTGGCTAATTCTAGTTCTGTTTCCATTATTTCCTCTCTCCATCAAAGGTCATATACCTTATTTCTTTTTGTTTATTATTATTATTGCTTTTTATGACAGAATTTGTACATAAGCGACCAAAGAAAGTAATATTTATCTCCATAAAGGTGTGCCCTTCTTATATCAGCCATTAGTGACAAGGACTAAATGAGCCTAAGATATATTTGACCTCCGTCTGAGTTTTCTTGAAGCTTTAGTTAAATTCAGTTACTCACTGATTTAAAATACTTTGAAGAACTGACTTAAAATGTTTCCCTTTAGCAAGGCTTGGGATCTGGGCACTGGCCAGAGTCTGCTAACCTCTTTTTCATTAACATCCAACTTCCAGCTTTCTGGGCCATTTGGGAGTTCTCTTTGCTCTCCGGTTCTGCTACTTGGGAGGTCTCTCTCTGTCCTGCAGCCCAGTCCATAGGCTTCTGTACTGCTGCAGTACACTTGGTGAAGTGCCGGAGTTTCCCAGAGGGATTGCTCTCTGTTCTCCTGCTCTGCCCCAGCCTTTGGCATGCTGCTGCAGTACAGTGGCAAAAGCCCAGAAAATTTTTAAGAATTTCTCTTATTACTCCCTCCCTAGACCCAGCTTTCAGTGTATAGCTGCTTTTCCTTTGGAAGGCCCAGGTACCTTGAGGGGTATCTCTCTCAACTTTGCTGCTCTGTCTCTGGGCTGCAGTGTACCTTATTATGTGAATACCTGGGGAAAGATTGGGCAGGTGAGTACAGGCTTACTCTGTGGCTGAGGCGCCCTATGATTCTCACCCATCATACTGATCTACATTCTGCTGTGAAAGTTCATTAAAGGTTGGTCAGATTTCTACATGTCTTGCCCTTATCTCTGGAAGATTTCTCCATTTCTCCCCTTGTTAGCAGTGAAAGCAGGTGGCCAAATGCTCATAACTTTCAGGATTTTAGTTCATTTTGGTTTCTTTGCATAGTCAATTCTCTGATTTCTCAAAACCCTTCATTTGTAGCTTACCGGATGGAGTGACACTCAGTTGTGACTTTCTAGATACTAACTCCACTTGGTGATGAAAAATTAGTAATACTAATTTGAACTCTGGTGCCCTGGGACACAATGATATTCACATCCAACCTCAGGAAACTGTAAGGAAAAAATCAAGCAAGTACATTTATTTGTTCCCAAGCGCCTCCTTTGTTCACACCTGTTCCTTTTTCATACTAGGTGTTTGCCTTTGAACATTCCAATTCATTTCTTTAGTATTCTTTTTTTGTGCTGACTTCCTCAATTGATTTGAATGTATTATTTCTTTCTTTAGGTCAGTTTTTCTTCATATTGTTTGGCCAAAAAGTTCGTTTGGGTTTTTCTGTAACGTCATACAGAAAAACATGAACTTCATGGCCAACCCATTATAAGGACATGTGACTCTTCCTGAACTTAAATCTGAGTTATTACGGTAATTCTCTTCTCTTTGAAAACGCTTCCTGTCTCTTGGAGAGGATGAGTGAAATAGCTGAGGGAGATGAAGAGGAATAAACTTCAAAATGCAAAATAAATGAGTCACAGGGATGAAATGTTCAGTGAAGGGAATATAGCTAATAATAATGTAATATTATTAACAAATAATAAAACAAATGGCAACTAGACTAATTGTGGTGATCATTTTGTAATGTATAGAAATATCAAATCACTATGTTGTGTACCAGGAACTACCATAGTGTTATAGGTCAATTATACTTCAAAAACAAACAAACAAGCAAACATACAAACTCATAGAAAAAGAGATCAGATTTGTGGTTACCAGAGGTAAGAGGTAGGTGGAGGGGGAACTGGATGAAGGCAGTCAAAAGGCACAAACTTCCAGTTATAAGATAAATAAGTACTAGGGATGTAACGTTCAATATAATAAATATAATTAACACAGTTGTATGTTACATATGAAAGTTGTTATGAGAGTAGATTCTGAGTTCTTTTCACAAAGAAAAAATATTTTTTTTCTTTTATTTTTTTTTTGGTGGTACGCAGGCCTCTCACTGCTGTGGCCTCTCCCGTTGCGGAGCACAGGCTCCGGACGCACAGGCTCAGCGGCCATGGCTCACGGGCCTAGCCGCTCCGCGGCATGTGGGATCTTCCTGGACCGGGGCACGAACCCGTATCCCCTGCATCGGCAGGAGGACTCTCAACCACTGCGCCACCAGGGAAGCCCTTTCTTTTATTTTTTTAATTTATTTATTTTTTATTATTATTTTTTTTGTGGTACGTGGGCCTCTCACTGTTGCGGCCTCTCCCGTTGCGGAGCACAGGCTCCGGACGCGCAGACTCAGCGGCCATGGCCCACGGGCCCGGCCGCTCCGCGGCACGCGGGACCCTCCCGGACCAGGGCACAAACCCGTGTCCCCCGCATCGGCAGGCGGACTCTCAACCACTGCACCACCAGGGAAGCCCCCTTTCTTTTATTTTTTAACTATATGCGATGATGGATGTTCACTAAACTTATTATGGCAATCATGTTATGCTGTACATAAAACAAATCATTATGCTGTGCACCTTAAACTTATACAGTGCTGTATAACAATTACATCTCAATAAAACTGGAAGAAGAAATAAAAATAAATCCCTTTGCATCTTTTGGCAACTTCATGCAGTTAGATACTCAACACTATTTCTACTGAGAATTTTTGTAAATTATGTTTCAAATGATGCATGGCCCCATGGATCTAACACATAACTATATTGCTATGATTAATCAACACATATTTTATCAATTTGCTTTACTTGATTGCACTACTTTGAATCTATTACTGAGCAAAACAAGAAAAGCTGATCTGCTCTAGGGAGTTTCTATGTATCTTATTGTTATATTTTTATATTTCTCTAAATGTCATAAACATATAGTTGAGCACTGATTATTTGATGATATATAGATTATGACATTTTTATTTTCAGTGTTATTGAGGTGATTAAATATTTGATGCAACACTACAAGCAGAGACACTCATTTCAATCATTATATATAGTTGAAGTATGGAATTGTCAGGATGAATATGAGGTGATGAAATCATCTTTTCATTAAAGTTAAAATATAGCTATGCTGGAGAGTTCACCCCACCCTGTGGAAAGTCTAGATTATAAAATATAGTAGTGGGATTTAGAGATTAAACTGCATGTAGTCAGTAGTGCTGCCCAAACATGTAATGTACTTATAGACATTTTGGAATTTAAAAAAAATGGGTTTTGATTAGGACAAAAAATACCATATAATTTCACTCAATAAAACATTACTTAGCTAATTCTTAATCTAATTAAATACCGAAATTTCAAGATTCAGTGCTCCCATATAGCACATTATTTTCCATTTGCAAGAAGCAAATCATCCAGAAATATTTAAGATTTGAAAAATATGTGATAAAAATGTGAAATTTGTTTGAACTCCATGTCTGAGCCTCACTGATTATTATTCAAATGAGTGATTGAATGTGTGTGTGTTTTAATCACATAAGAGTTCTGAGTTAATCATAAAATGGATGTCTAGTATAACACCTTTTAATTCTTCAGTTTTCAGGAGGGGAGAAAAATCCCATCCCACTATGTCACACAGAATATTTTGAGATGAACAGGTCCTTCATGAAGACTAGAATGAGAGTTGTGAAAGACTATTATCTGGGGAAATGTCCTAGCAAGGAAAATAGAAGTTGTAGGAACATCTGGGTTGGATTTTTGGCATAAGCAACCAAATGTACTCAGGAGGAGCAAACCTTCCCAAAGAAAACACGACTGAAGCTGTCTGCTTTTATTAATGCACCTCACTGGTGAATCTCCAGTGGTGATGGATCACCCTCATTTAAGGAATGATGTGCTGGAAAAATGCATTATTTTCAAGAGTAATAGAGTGGATTAATGCAAGTGTGTACTGAAAAAAAAATCAAAACTCTCATGATATATGCTGATTTTTGGGTGTTCCCCATTTTGCACGGCTGTTTAAGCAAGCACTCTAAATGGAAATGCACTTGACATTTTTGCAACTGGATGTGATCAAACAACATTAGAATTTAGCTGATTTCTCAGAAAAATGATTAAACCAATTTCTTTCTCATTTCCACTTCTTGCATGGAAACAAGGAATAAAAGACATTTAATAAAATAGATGCCCTAAATGAAAGGCTGCCTGGGAACAATAGAAGGGGGTTGATATCTTTTTTCTTCTTTCCTCCCTTCCTTCATCTGTCACAGTAGGTCTGAGCTGCATACATCATCAGAGGGGAATTTTGATTACCTGTTTCCAGGCCTTGGTAAAGCCATTCATGATAAATATTCCATAAGGTACCTTGAGACTGAGTTATGCTTTCCATTAATGTTTATGTCACAAGGACTTGTTAATACAGAAACATTCTTAAGCATTCTATAATAAATGATTTTGGCCTCGCAGTGCCTGGTAGCGGACAACTGAGCATTAAATTCTGCCAGGGCGGTAAGAGATAACACAATAAGATGACTATGCCTGCTGCACAAGATCATCAGGTACAAGTATATATTCTATTACCTGGTACAAGTTAGGGTAGCATATAAAAGAGGGTGATGACAGCAAACAGAATCGTTAGGTGTGTTTGTAGCTTTTTACCTACGGGAGCATTCTTGCTCTATTGAAAATAAAATGGATCAATTACTACTTTAGTTACTAGTGCTGCATAATAAATTATCACAAAGTTGGCAGCTTAAAATAACACATATTTATTTCCTAATGGTTTCTGTAGTCAGGAATCAGGGCATGGATTTGCTGAGGCCTCTGTTTTAGGGTCTCTCGAAGCTGCAGTCAAGGTGTCCCCCAGGAATGGGGTTTCACCTGAGGCTGGACTGAGGAAGGATCTACTTCTAAGTTCACATAGTTGTTGACAAGATTCAATTCTTTGTCAGCTGTTGGCTGGAGGTTTCCCTCAGCTCCTTGCTATGTAGGCCTTTTCACAAGGCAGTATGTTTCATCAAAGCCAGCAAGAGACAAAGCCAATAGTGAGAGTCTGCTAGAAGATGGAAACTATAGCCCTATGTAATATAATAATGATAGTGACATCCATCACTTTTGCCATATTCTGTTGGCTAAAGGCATGTTACAGGTGCTATCCACATTCATAAGGGAGATGATTATACAAAGGTGTGAATACCAGGAGGCAGGGATCAATGGGGGCCATCTTAAAATCTTCCCATCCCAATTACTAAGCCCTAAACTATTTCTCTACTTTTGAATCCAGTTATGTCTAAATAACTTTGTATTCCTGCAAAATTCTGTACAAATATTTCTGTGGTGGAGAATTTGTAGTCTTGAGAAATCCTAAGTGTGTATTACTAAATCTGTCCAGAAATTAGAGAAAATATGTATTTTAAAATTCTTTCCCATTCCTTGCCAGCTATACAACCTAGGTTAATTTCATAACCTGTTGTGCCTCAGTTTTGTACGTGCGAAATAGGGAAACTGGTTATCTTGTCTACCTCACAGACATAGTCTTATAATTAAATGACATAAACCAAAAGAGTCATTTGAAAAAATAAGTTGCTTATAACAACTTATTTGATATATGCAAAGGTAACCTAAATTTCCCCAAGTTTCACTAGTCTGAGATCCCAAATATAATAATGGCTTGAATGTTTTGATCCCACATCTCGCAATTTCACCACACCTCCTCCTGAATTTTCTCTGAGTTTTTCTATGAGCCTCCAAGGAATGTCTCTCACGTTCTCATAAACACTTTCAATGAGCTGCCAAATGCCATCCACAATCTCTTACCTTTTCTCCTGCCATGGTCTCCCTGTGTGAGGTCCTAGGATCCCGCCGGGTCCATTGCCTTCTCTAGGGACACTGCCCTGGAGCTTTGGAGGTGGCAGACCTGTGAGTTGGGGGTTTAACTAGGGCCAACGTAGTACATGCTCCCCCTCCCCCTCAAGTGTAGAGTCAGTTGAAAAACATTTACAGGAGCTTGATAAATACAGACTAAAATGTCAGCTTCATCATCAGTGGAGGTGGGTTAGAAACACAGCTTGGGTGTGTGACTGTGCACAGACTTCCTAATAGCTGTTGCCTGAGTTCTGATCTTAGAAAACTCCTTTTAGGAATGCAGGGTATGCAGGCTGTTTACACAGATAAGCTGCAACAGGAAACCACAGTCTCATACCCACTGCCCCCTGAGAGCAGGGGCAGAGAGTGAGGCCCAGGGCCTGGGCCACTAAGCAATGAAGGAACATGGACCAGTGGAACAATGGGCACCAGAGCCTCTTCATCTCACCAATCAAATCAGTCAATCCTTTTTCTGTGGAGGGAGGAACTAAGAGAAGGAGAGAGAAGCTGGAGGGAGAAACTCACATAAACATGGGGAAACGGAATAGCATATCCCCTAGCATTGTGTACTGTTCTTAGGCAAAGCTGGGGACTAACTGGTCTCTCATCTTGAAACGTTGCTCTAGGATAGAGGGTATAAAGAAGGTACTACTTTTGTCCTGGTGAAGAGTCTGAGAAAATAGGCCAGCCAGAGCATAGCTCTGCTACCTAGATGTAATCGAGAGGAAACACCACTGTTATATTATGATGTTTACTCCCTGTGAAATGGACTAGAGCATTGACTGGAATTTGACAAAAATAAACCAAACGGCATCACAATACAACAGCAGGAACTCCCTGCTAACACAGGTCTATTTCTGTTGATTCGTTTTGCAAGGTTACATACCTTGGCTAGTTGAAAGCCAGTGGTCACAGTTAACTGAAAACCTAAAAATACTAATACATGGCAAGGTGCTGTTTACTGAGACTAATTTTCTGCTTTTATTATCTAAGTCATAAATGGCTGAATGTGCCTCCCAAGAAGCTTTGAAATATCACAAGAGGCTAAAGAAGAACAAGTACAAAAGAAAAAGGAGGTGGTTTGTAAACTATTTCCACAATGCCAGGTCTGATTCAGACCATGGAAATGAAATGATAAGTGAACCTGGTTTTTAAACAATATTAAAGAGCAAATCAATTTCTCTCTGCCCCTATTAACTGTACACTGAATGCAAAACTGTTTTAAACCTGTCTGAGGTAGTAACACATAAAATCAGTCCAGGGAATTCTTATGTCCCATGCTGGTCTGTCTGTGCCTAATTGAGTTCTTAGCAAAGCACAAGTTTTGGTTTTCATTTACAAGATACTCCACTTAGCTACATATCCATGGGGGCCATCTTTAATGACTGACTGTCTTTGCTCTTGCCCTCCAAAGAAAAGGGATTTGTTAGTGTCTCTCAGCCTGAGTTATTTCCCTGGAAATTTTTAGTCTCATAAAATTAGGCATCTCTTCAAGTTTCCAAATTTGCCCAAGAATACCAGCAGCCTAGGCTCAAGCCAGGACTTCTCCTGTACTCCCATTCTCTTCCCCACTTCTTTTCAGTAATAACTTGGAGGGGCTTCCCTGGTGGCGCAGTGGTTGAGAGTCCGCCTGCTGATGCAGGGGACACGGATTCGTGCCCCGGTCTGGGAAGATCCCACATGCCGCGGAGCGGCTGGGCCCGTGAGCCATGGCCGCTGAGCCTGTGCGTCCGGAGCCTGTGCTCCGCAACGGGAGAGGCCACAGCAGTGAGAGGCCCGCGTACCGCAAAAATAATAATAATAATAACTTGGAAATGTGATGGTGGATACGAAACTGAAATTAGGATTTAGGAATAAAATGTGCCCACTGAGCATTCTTTCTGTGTTTGTGGTTGAGGGAGAAGTAAGATCCTGTCGTTTGGATTAGATCATTTCATATCTACATGTAAACAGGTTGGGATTTTACCAGATGCTACGAATCTGTCATAATTTGGCTATTTTCTTCTTGTGGTGCCCAGCCCCATATTTTGTTAAGTGGTCACACAATCACAAGGGCTGCACTAAGCTGAAGGCAAATCTGAGAGAACCTCTTTTCTTGAGCAGGGTGAGCTTCCATTTGAGATTTAAAATGCACTGTATTGCAGGTGTTGACCCAACCCTTGCTAATGCAGAGGAAAGTGCACTCCCATGACAGGAAAGGGAGCTAAAAACGTTTCCTGCTGTGCTTACAGCTCTGTCATCACTGTCAATTATTCTTTGTAGATAGTTTTACTGGCTGCTTTGCTTCACAACTCTTCCACTAAGCAGTCCTTATCTCAAAAACAGCTCAGTCATCCACCATCACCAATCATGAGTCCTGTTGTGTCACAACTAGATGGCTGAATAAAATACCTCACTTTTAATATAGAACCAAAACAAGACAATAAAGACGGTGTTTTGATCTTTCTTTAAAACTAATAGCGCTGATTCTAACCAGCCTCTACAATAGATGTTGCAGCAGCTACGGGTATTTATACTAAGAGTACAACTCTTTGGATTGTAGTCCTAACTTGCACCTCTTCTCCAAATGCTGGGAGCAGTTATGACTAGAGGAAGCTCATACGCAAAGCGAATAAAATGTTTTTGCTTGGGTTTCAGAGTTTTCACTTATTTCTTGTTATCTAAAATCATACCTTCAAAACACTGACATGGGCCAGGATAACATAAGGGACTGGATGAAGGATCATTTTTATAAAGTCACTCATGCTGTGTCTTCTTTGATTGGATAAATGTAAATTGAACATTTAAAGGAAATTGCTAAGAAAGGTAGAAGTGTATTACCAATAATGCCAAAAAGTTTTACTTGTAAAAACAAAACGAAACAAAAAACCTCCCATTCTTTTCATTTTTAATCCAGATGACAAATGAAAGAATTATATATATGTGTGTTATACACTCTCTTTTTGCAAAAAATTATTTTCTGGAAGGAATTCATATGAAGACTGCAATCATCAGAGTTTTAGAATTTGTGATGACAGCCAGGATATCCATGTTTACCCTCAGTAATTCTTATGTTAACTTTTATCACTGCTTTGCTATTTCAATGATAGTACACAAAAACTTGATGGATATGCTGGATAATACAATCAGAGCATAACCCTTATTAGTCATAGACTCTATAAAGTTATTTGTTCAAAATAGAGATAATATTTTAATTGAAATAGGTTCATAAATCTTTGGCCACTGTGAATCTTATAACTGATCATAGTTTCTTTGTTGCCATTAGAAATCTAAAAGTCCGTATCTAGCGTGTGAAAAAGTCCTTATAATATATGTTTTTAGACTCACCTTAACATGACTTTATTGTGTATGTGTGTGCTTGTGTTTGCTGCACTTTACAGTGTGTAGACGTATACTCACACACTCATATACATAGGTTCGCACATGCACGTGCATTTTGAATGTTTTGTATACAAGAAATGAATTTTGAGTTTGAACGGAACAATAATTAATGAATTAATTAAATTAATGAACAAATGAAAGACTGTGAGGGATACCAACAATTCTACTCAAATCACCTTTCCGTTTGGATGAAGTCTTTGTGCTATTGTCATTGTCTGAAATCTCCTGATAGATGGTGCTGGTGGTTTATTTTAGCATGCTAAAAATGGGTCAGATATTTCTTTGTTATTTTTTTTTTCTCCCAAATCTCATGCGTTTTGTTTTCTTTAATAGATTCCTTCAAAAAGGTGGGATCTTGCCCTTGGTTTCTAACGAAGCCTTTTGTTAAGTTCAAGCCCAGTAATCACAAACAATGTAAAAGCTAATGGTTGAATGAGAGACATAGGTTGCTCTTCTAAGGATTTCAGTTACACTTCAGTTTTTATATTCAGCAAATGAGAATGCCTTTAAAACCTCTCATCTGTACATAAAAGTGAGTAAAAATAGAAAAGAAGAGAAGTGAAAAGAAGCTACAATTACAGAATTTACGATAGGAATATAGAGAGCAAGATAGCATTGGTCCATTTAAGAAAGAGAAATGCATTTTTAATATTTTTATAGAAAAATCCCTTCAGGTTGATTTGCATTGCCTATATTTAGCACAGATAATTGAAAAGAATGTTTGATGGTAGTGGTATCAAAATCAGTCTGTGAGGAGGAGAGGTAATGATTGGATTGCGCTGGCACCGTCACCCTCCCCACTCCCCCAAGCTGTGGACCACCGTGTCTGAAGCCTCCTCCCTCTCCTGCCCAGAAGTGCTGGCAGCTCTCTCCAGGTATTCTGTCACTCTCCCTGACCTCGTAGACCCGGCTCACTGTGGACATCCTGGGTGCTCCTGGGTATCCTCAGTTTTTAATCACACACAGTGCTATATTGTGTTTTGATTCCAGAGTCCTGATTAAAATTCCTTAACTGGCAGGAGTAGATTTTTTTTTAACTGCAAAGGTAGTTAGAAAATAACTCAGCAAAGAGGATTTTGGCTAATTCAAGCTGTTTATCATTCTTTCCCATAAAAAGCAAAGAGAAATAAAGAGGGAGAGGGGCAAGGACAAAACTTGGAGGTGAAATCTATCTATCCTTAAACACTCCACTGGATGTGGTAGCCACCCAGTTACAAAGTGAGGACACAGAAAGATTACTCTTTTTAGCCTTAGTGTGCTCAGCACAGAGAGAATCCTATTATCTCTACTATTCCGTTGAGAACCTATACTCACCATTCCCTTATCTGGTTGAAGAATATGCTACTGTGGCATAATAATTTTTGTGAGTTGAAGGCATTAGAGTTCCTGAAATCCCTTATTTGCCTAAAAGTAGAGCCTCCCAAAAGAACTCAACTGTTAAAAATTCCCTCCAGGGAGCCACAAGGGACAGTTGATTCTTATCACTTGAGACAAACAATAAGTCAGCAGCACACCTAAAAGACACTGTCAAAAAGCTATCATAACTCCTGTCTGTTCTCCGAAGGACTCATTTATCTTACCGAAAACTCATTTGTTTTCCCATAAGTGCCTTTCTCTATGCCCCACCTCCCCTTCTAAGAATTTACTTGTTTTCCCATGTGTTCTTCTCCCCATTCCCTTCACCTATATGTTCTAAATTCTAACCACCACTTTGAGTCACATTTTTTGGTGAACTCTCTTATGTACATAGGTGGTTAAAATCTGTCATTTTTCTTGCAAATCTGTCTTCTGTCAATTTAATTTGCAGGCCTCCCCAAACTCAACATAAGAGGGTAGAAGAAAAGTTTTTCCTTGAAGACAGGGTTTTATGCTTATGCTTAACAATTTTAGCAAAATTCTGTCTGCCTTTTGTTAAGGGTGGCTTCCAGACATCAATGTATTATAGAATTTCATTTGTATGTATTTAAAAAGATAAAGTTATAACATGTATACTCATATGTATACATAAATTTATTCCATATAGTTTTCACATCTGGCCATTTATGTAAAACTATTATTTCTGAGATCCCCTTAAAACAAAAGGAATCATGAGAAAACGCTGCCTTTAGAAAAAACTGAACTCTGGTAAATGAGTTTTCCCAAATCCTTTCTTACTACAGAATCCAGTGATTTAAAAGATTACATTTAGTATAATGCATAGAAAAACTTTAAATGCAAGTTTATATTACCAAAGAATTTTTGATTTTTCCCTTTCCATTTTGTTTTTTTTTTAATAGCTTGATGCTGAAGAGAAAGATAGAAACTTGGCCCTGTTTTTTATTCCTTTCTTATCATGTTTGTTTTAGACCCTGGGTGGCTAATTTATGGATAGGGATAAAAAACACAACATCCAAGCAACATCTAGCAAAGAGCATATGGATATAGATATATAAAAATCTGGACTTGAAAACAAGATAGATACTGAACTGTCTGAAGTATTCTTCATTCGGCAATAAAATGCTCTTAGGAGTCTTTTTTCTTTTTAGCAAAATGTCTAATCATATCACTCCCCTGTATAAATAGTCTGCATGATATTGCCAAGGCATTTTACATGGTATTCAAGCCTAATTATTTATCTTCGTCTATTCCTTTATAGCTCCATCATAGTACCTATCACACTCTATTATGGTTATTTGTTTACTTTTCTGTATTCACGACTAAATTAATATTCCATAAAGCAGGAACATTTAATGTCTCTATCTCCAAAAACTAACACAAATTATATCTGTATGCCAGCACCTAACTCTTATGTTTAGTGCACAGCAGGTGCTCAATATATGTGTGTTGAATAAACTCATATTTGGAATGCCTCCTCTGATCTTTCTGCCTGCTTAGCTCCTTTTTTTTTTGCGGTACACGGGCCTCTCACTGTTGTGGCCTCTCCCGTTGCGGAGCACAGGCTCCGGAAGCACAGGCTCAGTGGCCATGGCTCACGGGCCCAGCCGCTCCGCGGCATGTGGGATCTTCGCGGACTGGGGCACGAACCCGTGTCCCGTGCATCGGCAGGCGGACTCTCAACCACTGCGCCACCAGGGAAGCCCTGCCTGCTTAGCTCTTATACTTCAATTAATATTAAATCCAGAAAATCTTCCTTGTAATGGCTAGCCTGGTCTCACAGGCTGAATTAATCACACACTAATCTATGCCCCCAGGGCACTCTGGTCATAGCACTAGTGTCACATCGAAATATAGTATTTTAAGTGTTTGTTTCTATATGTCCTTTCAGGTAAGAACTAGATCTAATTCATTTTTATCATTCAGAATCTAGCATTGTGTCTATTAAAAAAGAACTGCTGAATAAATGTGTGTGAAATGAATAAAGGAGCAGCCTCAATGGTGGGAAATATACAAGGTTTTATTTCCTGGGTGGAATTGTATCCCCCAAAATAATATGTTGATATCCTGAATCCCAGTACCTCAAAATGTGACCTTATTTGGAAATAGGATTGTTGCAGATGTAACTAGTTAAAGAGAGATCATACTGGAGTAGGGTGGGACCTTAATACAATATGACTGGTGTCCTTATAAGAAGAGAAAAAACAGACACAGGGAAGATGGCCATGAAGACAGGGCTAAAGATTGGAGTTATGCTGCTATAACCTGAGGAACACCTGGGGTTACCAGAGGCTGGAAGAGACAAGGAAGATTCTCCTCTAGTGGTTTTGGAGGAAGCATGATACTGTCAACATCTTGATTTCAGACTCTTAGTGTCCAGAACTGAGACAGAATAAATTTATGTTGATTTAAGCCACCCAGTTTGTGGTGCTTTGTTAGGGAAATGCTAGGTAACCAAAACACCTAGTATGTTTAAACTGTCTTATTTATGTTACTTGGGGTTATCTTTAAGATGGAATTGGTGTAGGCAAGAAAATAAAAGCATATGTGATACTTAAGGATTGCCTCTGCTCTGTAAGGTGTTAATGGTCTCCCAACATGGCATCCACCTGAAATGTGAGCTCTTTGAAGGGAACAAACAAATGAATTAACATATACTTATAAGTTACTGGGTAACAGTAATGTATGGAAAGTGATGCCCTTTGTTTCCAAATGTCCCCAAATTGGGAGCAAACTGTCTTTAGAATCATAAAAAAGTGATAACAAATTTTTACTTAGAATCTATAATGAGAGGAGGACACAAAATGAAAGATAGTAGATTCACCTATTCATTATCCCCTGTTTTGGGGATACAGCAGTGGGCAATAAAATGAAGGTTGCTTCTCCTGGAGATTATATTTTATTGGGGTAGAGCAGAAAAAACAAAATATAGGATACATTGGATGATGCTATGAAAAAAAAAAGAAGTAGGATAAGAAGATGAGGAATATTGAAGGGAGGTTACTTTTTCAGTTGGGGTTGTCAGACGAAGTGTTTTTCATCAGATAGCATTTGGGTGGAATGGGGAAATGAGCCATATATATGGATCTATATAGATATATATGTGTATATATATACATCAGATATGTGTATGTGTGTATATGGATCTATATAGATATATATGTATATATATACATCAGATATGTGTATGTGTGTTTATGGATCTATATAGATATATATGTATATATATATACACATCAGATATGCGTATGTGCGTATATGGATCTATATATATATGTGCATGTATATATACATCAGATATGTGTATATGGATCTATACAGATATATATGTATATATATATACACACACACACACACACACACACACACACAGAGCGAGAGGGCAAAGGAAACATGTCCTAAGGTAGAAGAGTATTGTTGGAATAGCAAAGGAGCCACTATTGCCTGTGAAGGGGAGAAACATGTGACAGGAGATAGAGAGGTAAATGAAGACCAGCTCACGTAGGCTATGAAGGCCATTTGAGAATTTTTCCTTCTCCTCTGAGTGAGTCTGCTTATGGGTTAGTTGTATGCAAAGGAATAATATGATCTAACATAGGATTTCAAGTGTCCCTCTGGTGTCTGTGTAGAGGAATTCAGCATGGGGTGAACAATGGTAGAAGTTGACAGACTAGTTAGATGGAGACTGAAGGAACCTATTTGAAATGTCATGGTGACTTGAACTAGTATGAGAAGTGGTTGGAGTTGTTACGTTCTGAAAATGGAATCTGAGATTTGCAGACGGGGTACATGAGTAGACCTGAAATGAGTTTTGTCAGACAAGTAAACATCACGGTGAAGAGGGGAGTAGTGAAGATGGGAGTGGAAGGGACAGCACTCCACACCTATCAGAAGGCATGGAGGCTTAAGGAAAGAGTACATGCCTGAGGAATTGGAAAGCCCTTGGAGGAAGAGGAGAAGAAAAGCAAATGACAAGGGTGATTTCAAAGCTCAAGTGGACCTAGCTTATATAGGATCTGCTGCTGTGTTCTGGAGGTTGAAGTTTATCCTGAATGTGGAAAGGAGTCCTTGAAGGTTTTCTGAGAAGGAGTGAGGCAGTTTTATATTTACAGTGTAGAATGCTAATGCTGACGGTAGATTGGAAAATGGATGGAGAGAGGGCAAGGATTGAGGGTGGAGACCAGGCTGGAGATTTTGCAGTATCTCATTTAAGAGATGATGGTGGCAATAGCACTATAAATAAGGAGAAATAGACAGACAAAAGACATTTATGATTAAAATGGCTAGACTTAATCATTAGTTGAATACAGGAGGTGAGGGAGAGGGAGACAGCAAGGGTAACTCCAAATTTTCTGACTTGGGTAACTGGGTTGTGATGGGCCATGACCAGCCTTGTCCACAGATACCTTCTCAAAGGACATAAACAGAAAACTCCTAGGGTCTGAGAGCAGAGGCACGGATCAATGAAGATTGCGCACAGTGCAGGCACATCAAGAATGCCAAGGCCTGAAGGCAGAGCCTTGTATGACAATTTGCTTCAAAGTGCTGATGTAGCAACAGGTAAAGAGCCAGTATGCCCAAAGTTCTGTATTTCCTCTGACCTGGCGGGCATCTCTTTCTCTGTGATTGGTCAAGAATACCAAATTTTGGAGCTTCCCTGGCGATCCAGTGGTTAAGACTCCATGTTTCCACTGCAGGGGGCATGGGTTAGATCCCTGGTCAGGGAACTAAGATCCCACATGCTGTGTGGTGTGGCCAAAAAAAAGAATACCAGATTTTGAGCACTCCTTCTCATGAAAACAAGGAATGAATTGGGAGCCATGCCTATCACTTGTATCCTTTGCACTTCCTACTGTGGCTTCATGAATAAACCATAGAGAAGGGCAAGCCAAGCCAAGTCATCACCATCTCTAAGCTTTCAGCCATTACCAGACTAGCTCATGGGTGGACGATGGTGCCATGAATTAAGTTTGTGAATAATAAAGATGAAATATATTTGGGGGAGGTGGGGGAGGGTAGGAAAGACAAGAAATCCAAGAAGAGATTTCCTGGGTCTGTAATTCAAGTTTAAAACCTGTGTCTAGAGACCCCAGATGAGGTCTGGCTTCAACCATAGATTATGGATGCCATTAGGGAACTTAGAAGATCCCAGAATGAGGTCAAAATAAGGAGACAAAAGAGTCAGGGATTGATTTTAGGAAATGTCAGAATGCAGGTTATTAATATAGGAAGAACATCATTCTGGAAGAGGAGACCAAGAAGGAACTTCCAGCAAGCTAGTAGAACAAGGAGAAAGTGGATCTCAGAACCCAAGGGAGAAGGGATATTTATAGGTTGCAGAGAGACCTACTGAGGTACAGAATTAAAACTCCCCACTGGATTTAGCAACTAGGAGGTCATAGATGATGTTAGGTGTAATCACTGTGATAGTGAGGTACAGAAATCAGATTTCACTGGGCAAATCAAATGGCAGGTGAAGCACTGGAGACAGCGCGGGTTTAGCACTCTTTCTGATGTGCAGGCTTTTAGGTGAAGGAGAGATCAGATGATGGCTGGAGGAGAATGTGAAATCAAAGAAGATTTATTATGTTAAACTGAAGCATATTAAAATTTTTAAGAGTTTATTTGAGCAAAAATCAATTTGAATATGGCAGCATCCAATCTAGCGGATAGAAAGGAGCTCTGAGAAGCTGTACAAAATGAAAGACTTTTATAGGCAGAAGGGAGCAGGAACAAGGAAGTTATACTAGTCAAAAAAGCAGATTGGTTACTGCAAGGTTACTTTCCTTTAGGGGATGGCAGGTAATCAGACAGATTACCTAACTAGTGCTGATCAGGTGATTCCTGATGGACTGGTTTAAGATTTCGTTTCTGGGAGAGCCAAAACAGTAATTAAGTCTCAGTTTTAGTGACCTTGGGCTCAGCATAAGTGGCTCAGTTTTGGGCCCTGTTTTCTTCTTTTTTAGCAATTTTATGTGGCACAGCCATAGAACACTTGCATGTTGAGAAGAGAAGCAAGTCTTAAGCAAGTTTTTAGAGGCATCATTTGAACCACAGCTAGAATAAGCTATCGAGTGAGGCACTGGAGAAAGCAGATGGTTCCATTACTCTAAGGTTTAGATTTTACCTAGTGAGTTTGCTGGAAGAATATTTGCACTGGGTGTTAAAGTCATTGTTGGGATTTTAATCGTTTAAGTAAATCAAGTCTAGGCTACTAGGAGTTGAAAGCAGGAGGGGACTAACTCATTAAGACTATCCCTTCATCCTCACAAAAGCTGGGAGGTTAAAGTGAGAAAATGGTAATGTGGCACACAGTGAGTATTCCATCAGTGCTGGCTCTCTTTTGAATAATCTGAAAAAAATATATATAAGAATGTGAGACCCCCAAAACGTGTCAAAATTAGAGAGCTCATTATCAGCTCTAAGAAAACTTGTCTCCAGTAGGACACTGCAGAAACTGGGCAGAAAAGTCTTAATAAAGGCAAATCCCTGATTCAGAGTCTCTTTGTGTGCCTTAATAAAGGAAGGGGCTTGAGGAAGTCCATGGCACAATGGCACCTGATTCAGACAGCTTATCAAGAGTCCAAGAAATGCTGCACTTCTGAGTTCTTGTCGAATAGATTCTATAAATGCTAGACTCTCAGGAGACAAAGAAATGCTAGAAATATATCTAGTGATCTCTGAGACAAATGCAGCAGACCAGCTCTGTGTCTGGTCTCACCCTTATTCCTATTTCAAGGCAAATGCTTCTAAATATTGGCCCATTCACACGCAACAAAGAATTCCTATGATCACGTGTGTATTTTAAAATATGCTTTAAATTTTTTCACTTTACTTTTTATACTTTCTTTTTTTTTTTCCTTTACACTTTCCACAATGCTTTGAAGAATGAGCCTTTGTTGAAAGAATCTAGATTTCAAATAATCCCTCTCTATCCTCCTCCAGTTCAGTATTACTTTCCTCTCTTAGGCTGTCCTCTCCCAGCCTTCTAGATGACTGACCTCCTTGCAGGCAGAGAACCTTGCCCTTTGCACCTTTCAGGCCATCATTAGTCATTTCAAAAATTTTACAGAGTAATGATAAAGAAAACTGTTATTTGAAGGACTTGGGCTGTGCATTATTTTTTTGGCCTTGACAAATACCCATTGGTAAAATGAAGACTTCAAAGGGCCTTCGTTAGGGCCTAAGAAAGGAACAGTGGGAAAGTTAATTACCTGGAGCCAAAAATCCTATTTTCCCTTTAACAGCCCAGGGCTGCACTTTACAAGCAATCAAATGGAGTGATGTCTGGCAAATAGTCAGCCTTTCTTGAAATGCTGAGTGCAATTAGATGCTCTCCTGTCTGTCATTAAAGACAAATTGTTTATAAATGGTTAACATTTGAGTACTACACTATGTTTTCAACCTTTATCACAATCATATTTCCAATATTGACTGAAATATTCTAAACTGAGAAATGGGAGCCTATTGCAAGGTTAAATGCTTGATAATAAATTACTGTTGATCTTAACAACACTCGCACTGTTTATTTATTTTGCCTTCATTTTCTTCAGGGGTTTTGACATTTGCATTTCAAATATATTCAGAAGAAGTCTTCTGTGAAAAGAATCATCCTTCCCCTGATAGTGGCTAATTTTCTTCCTAATTGGGACTGTGAACAATTCAAAGAAAACAAACTCTCAACCCTGTCCAAAACCCACTGGCTCAAAAGAAACCCAGATGTCATTAGGGTTGTCAATGCTCCCTGATGAGACAGAAGGGTGAATAAAGTATTTTTGACTTGTAGAGGATGTTTTGAGATTGTGATATTATATGCTTCTCCCATGCTTGATAGCAATTTACTTCATTATATTGTATTTTAACTATTCAATGCACTATTCTAATCTGTTTATTCAACTGCACTATTCTTATTCAGTCACTAGTCACCCTACATAAAACTAGGAAGTTCATACAAAAGGACACAAGGGTCAGGCTCCTGAAATTGCGGTGATACCAATTTAGACTCTTCCGCATCTTTCAAATGATAAGGTTTCAAACTGGCACTTGGGTCTATTTCATCAGTACTATTTCAGTACTTTCATCTTAAGAACTGAATCTAAGAGGGTTGAGGAGAAGTTTTTGTTCAGAATTCTGAACAAAATAATAAGGATATCTTCTTAGTTATAAAATTCAGAGCATGGTGTTTCTAAGTGGTAATTATCATCATTAAAACTGAATGTTTCAAGGTGTAGATATCAAGTCTATTCTAGGGACATCAGTAGAACCCAAATGCTCATTTCTCCATTGCCTGTCCAATAAAACCTCTATTTAATAATAAATGATAAACTATGAAAGAGTAACTTAGCCATTAGTTATTTAGAAGTTACTATATGCTAAGGGAGCGTGCTAACTCCTTTTATGTATTTTATATTTAATTTTCATAATTACCCTAAGAAATAGATTTTATCCTTTCCCTTTTATAAATGAATAAACTGAGTTTTGGAGACATTATTTTCCCACAACTAGTAAATGGCAGAGCTAAAAATCTGAGGAATATTTGTCTGTTTCCAAAGCCATATTCTTTCAAGTAGACAATTACCTAATAATCTGAACATTATATGCTATTATTATCCACCTTTTCAAAAACAGCATTATAAATACTATATAAATAATGAAGGCTCTTGACAAACTAAGTACAGGAAATTAAGTAAAACTCTTTGTTAACAAGTTGAATCTTAACTGCATTATCTATATGTAATGTGTGTGTCCTGAACTTACAGTAAAAGTCTAGAGTAGGATCTGCAAACCACAAACCCCTAGCCAATGACTCTTTTTGTAAAGAAAGATTGATTGGAACATGGCCATCCCCATTCATTTGCATACTATCTATGACTGCTTTCATTATAAAACTATGAAGGGTCCTAGAATATACCATTGTGGCATAAGGATTATTTTGAGCTAAAGACAGTTGAGAATCAATAGATGAAGGCTTTTTCTGAACTCCCTTTATCTGCTTAAAAACAGAGTCTTCCAAAAGAATTCAACTGTCATAAAACCCCTCCCTGGAGTTTCACAACCAGGGAAGATTAACTCCTATCACTGGAAAGAAGTCAGCAATGGGGATAAGAAATACACAGAAATTGTCACAAAACTATCATATCTCCCATCTGTTCTGCTAAGGGCCCACATATCTTTCCTAAAAGTCATTTGTTTTCCCACAAGTGCCCTTTCTCCTCAACCTCTTCCCCTATTGACATGGTATATAAACCTCAAATTCTAACTGCCTCTTTGAGACACGTTTTGTTTTGTTTTGTTTTGTTTTTGTGAGCTCTCCTGTGAACATATGAGTAAACTTTACCTTTTCTCTTGCTAATTTGTCTTTTGTCAGTTTAATTCACAGGGCCCCAAGTAATAAACCTAAGAGGGTTGAAGAGAAGTTTTTCCTCCCTGATGACTGCTTTGTCAAGAAGTTGCAACAGAGACCCTGTGGCCTGTAAGTGTAGAATGTTTGCTATCTGGCATTTAATAGAAAGTTTGCTGAACCTTGTGAGGCTGAATGAATATTCAGAAATGGAACAGAGAACTTCACTACGTTTAAGCCAACTTCATAGTGAATCTGAAGTTTATAAGAAAAGGTACAGCCATATTATCTACTTGCAAATAATCATGTAGATAATGAAGGAAATATATAAGCTTCTTTGCTGCCATGTTGCTTATGTGGTCACCAGCAATGAGAACCTAGGAAACTTTCTTGTCCTAAAGGTTACTGTATAATTGTGAAAATTTTATCAAACGACTCTAGTTTAAATTCCAATGAGATATACGGTGTGTGGTATGTACGTAACACAATAACATTCAAATACAAATAATCTGGAAAATCATTGTTTAATTTCTACTTTAAAATTTTTACAGAGTTTGATTAATAATATAGCTATGCATGCTTCTTCTGTTAATTTTTTTTAATGTCTTTCTTGGAGTTTAATTGCTTTACAATGGTGTGTTAGTTTTTGCTTTATAACAATGTGGATCAGCTACACATATACATATATCCCCACAACTCCTCCCTCTTGTGTCTCCTTCCCACCCTCCCTATCCCACCCCTCTAGGTGGTCACAAAGCACAGAGTTGATCTCCCTGTGCTATGTGGCTGCTCCCCACTACCTATTTAACATTTGGTAGTGTATATATGTCAGTGTCACTCTCTCATTTTGTCTCAGCTTACCCTTCCCTCTCCCCGTGTCCTCAAGTCCATTCTCTACATCTGCATCTTTATTCCTGTCCTGGCCCTAGGTTCTTCATGACCATTTTTTTTTTCTTAGATTCCATATATATGTGTTAGCATACGGTATTTGTTTTTCTCTTTCTGACTTACTGCACTCTGTATGACAGACTGTAGGTCCATCCACCTCACTACAAATAACTCAATTTCATTTCTTTATATGGCAGAGTAATATTGCATTGTGTATATGTGCCACATCTTCTTTATCCATTCATCTGTCAATGGACACTTAGGTTGCTTCTGTGTCCTGGCTATTGTAAATACAGCTGCAATGAACATTGTGGTACATGGCTGTTTTTGAATTATGGTTTTCTTAGGGTATATGCCCAGTAGTGGGATTGCTGGGTCATATGGTAGTTCTATTCTTAGTTTTTTAAGGAACCTCCACACTGTTCTACATAGTGGCTGTATCAGTTTACATTCCCACCAACAGTGCAAGAGGGTTCCCTTTTCTCCACAACCTCTCCAGCATTTATTGTTTGTAGACTTTTTCATGATGACCATTGTGACTGGTGTGAGGTGATACCTAATTGTAGTTTTTTTTTTTTGAGTGTTCCCCATTGTTTTCTTTCTTCTCACTGTAGTTTTGGTTTGCATTTCTCTAATGATTAGTGATATTGAACACCCTTTTATGTATTTGTTCGAAATCTGTATATCTTCTTTGGAGAAATGTCTGTTTAGGTCTTCTGCTCATTTTTGGATTGGGCTTTTTTTTTTTTGACATTGAGCTGCTTGTATATTTTGGAGATTAATCCCTTGTTGGTTGTTTAATTTGCAAATATTTTCTCTCATTCTGAGGGTTGTCTTTTCACCTTGTTTATGGTTCCCTTTGCTGCGCAAAAGCTTTTAAGTTTCATTAGGTCCCATTTGTTTATTTTTGTTTTTATTTCCATTTCTCTAGGAGGTGGGTCAAAAAGGATCTTGCTGTGATTTATGTCATAGAGTGTTCTGCCTATGTTTTCCTCTAAGAGTTTTAGAGTGTCTGGCCTTACATTTAGGTCTTTAATCCATTTTGAGTTTATTTTTGTGTATGGTGTTAGGGAGCATTCTAATTTCATTCTTTTACATGTAGCTGTCCAGTTTTCCCAGCATCACCTATTGAAGAGGCTGTCTTTTCTCCAATATATATTCTTGCCTCCTTTATCAAAGATAAGGTGACCATACATGCATGGGTTTATCTCTGGGTTTTCTATCCTGTTCCATTGATCTATATTTCTGTTTTTGTGCCAGTACCATACTTTCTTGATTACTGTAGCTTTGTAGTATAGTCTGAAGTCAGGAAGCCTGATAACTCCAGCTCTGTTTTTCTTTCTCAAGATGTCTTTGGCTATTCGGGGTCTTTTGTGTTTTCATAAAAATTGTGAAATTTTTTGTTCTAGTTCTGTGAAAAATGCCATTGGTAGTTTGACAGGTATTGCACTGAATCTGTAGATTGCTTTGGGTAGTATAGTCATTTTCACAATGCTGATTCTTCCAATCCAATAACATGGTATATCTCTCCATCTGTTTGTTTCATCTTTAATTTCTTTCATCTGTGTCTTATAGTTTTCTGCATACAGGTCTTTTGTCTCCTTAGGTAGGTTTATTCCTAGGTATTTTATTCTTCTTGTTGCAGTGGTAAATGGGACTGTTTCCTTAATTTCTCTTTCAGATTTTTCATCATTAGTGTACAGGAATGCAAGAGATTTCTGTGCATTAATTTTGTATCCTGCTGCTTTACCAAATTCATTCATTAGCTCTAGTAGTTTTCTGGTAGCATCTTTGGGATTCTCTATGTGTAGTATCAAGTCATCTGCAAATAGAATTCGCCTGTGAAGCCATCTGGTCCTCGGCTTTTGTCCGTTGGAAGATTTTTAATCACAGTTTCAATTTCAGTGCTTGTGATTGATCTGTTCATATTTTCTAATTCTTCCTGGTTCAGTGTTGGAAGCTTGTGCTTTTCTAAGAATTTGTCCATTTCTTCCAGATTGTCAATTTTATTGGCATATAGTTGCTTGTAGTAATCTCTCATGATCCTTTGTATTTCTGCAGTGTGAGTTGTTACTTCTACTTTTGCATTTCATCAATTGCACTATTGATTTGAGTCTTCTCCCTTTTTTTCTTGATGAGTCTGGCTAATGGTTTATCAACTTTGTTTATCTTCTCAAAGAACCAGCTGTCAGTTTTATTGATCTTTGCTATCATTCCCTTCATTTCTTTTTCACTTAGTTCTGATCTGATCTTTATGATTTCTTTCCTTCTGCTTACGTTGGGGTTCTTTCGTTCTTCTTCCTCTAATTGCCTTAGGTGTAATGTTAAGTTGTTTATGTGAGATGTTCTTGTTTCTTGAGGTAGGATTTTATTGCTATAAACTTCCCTCTTAGAACTGCTTTTGCTGCATCCCAAAGGTTGTGGGTCATGGTGTTTTCATTGTCATTTGTTTCAGGGATTTTTTGACTTCCTCTTGTATTTATTCAGTGATGTCTTGGTTATTAAGTAGTGTATTGTTTAGCCTCCATGTGTTTGTATTTTTTACTGATTTTTTTTCCTGTAATTGATATCTAGTCTGAAAGCATTGTGGTCAGAAAAGATACTTGATACTATTTCAATTTTCTTAAATTTACCAAGGCTTGATTTGTGACCCAAGGTATGATCTATCCTGGGAAATGTTCCATGATCACTTGAGAAGAAAGTGTATTCTGTTGTTTTGGATAGAATGTCCTATAAATATCAATTAAGTCCAATTAAATGTATCATTTAAAGCTTGTGTTTCCTTATTTATTTTCATTTTGGATGATCTGTCCATTGGTGAAAGTGTTGTGTTAAAATCTCTTACTATGATTGTTTTACTGTCAATTTCCCCTTTTATGGCTGTTAGTGTTTGCCTTATGTATTGAGGTGCTCCTATGTTGGGTGCATAAATATTTACAATTGTTATATCTTCTTCTTGGATTGATCCCTTGATCACTATGTAGTGTCCTTCTTTGTCTCTTGTCATAATCTTTATTTTAAAGTCATTTTGTCTGAGATGAGAATTGCTACTCCAGCTTTCTTTTGATTTCCATTTGCATGGAATATCGTTATCCATCCCCTCACTTTCAGTCTGTATGTGTCCCTAGGTCTGAAGTGGGTCTCTTGTAGATAGCATATATATGGGTCTTGTTTTTGTATCCATTCAACCAGTCTGTGTCTTTTGGTTGGAGCATTAGTCCCTTTACATTTAAGGTAATTATCAATATGTATGTTCCTATTACCATTTTCTTAATTGTTTTGGGTTTGTTATCGTAGGTGTTTTCTTTCACTTGTGTTTCCTGCCTAGAGAAGTTCCTTTAGCATTTGTTGTCAAGCTGCTTTGGTGGTGCTGAATTATCTTAGCTTATGCTTGTCTGTAAATGTTTTAATTTCTCCATCAAATCTGAATGAGGTCCTTGCTGGGTAGAGTAATCTTGGTTGTAGGTTTTTCCCTTTCATGACTTTAAATATGTCTTGCCACTCCCTTCTGGCTTGCAGAGTTTCTGATGAAAGATCAGCTGTTAACCTTATGGGGATTCCCTTATATGTTATTTGTTGTTTTTCCCTTGCTGCTTTTAATATTTTTTCTTTGTATTAATTTTTGATAGTTTGATTAATATGTGTATTGGCGTGTTTCTCCTTGGATTTATCCCATATGGGACTCTCTGTGCTTCCTGGACTTGATTGACTATTTCCATTCCCATATTAGGGAAATGTTCAACTATAATCTCTTCAAATATTTTTTCAGTCCCTTTCTTTTTCTCTTCTTCTTTTGGGACCCCTATAAATTGAATGTTGGTGCATTTAATGTTGTCCCAGAGGACTCTGAGACTGTCCTCAATTCTTTTCATTCTTTTTTCTTTATTCTGCTCTGCAGTAGTTATTTCCACTATTTTAACTTCCAGGTCACTTATCCATTCTTATGCCTCAGTTATTCTTGTATTAATTCCTTCTAGAGAATTTTAAATTTCATTTATTGTGTTGTTCATCATTTTTTGCTCTTTAGTTCTTCTAGGTCTTGTTAAATGTTTCTTGTATTTTCTCCATTCTATTTCCAAGATTTTGGATCATCTTTACTATCATTGCTCTGAATTCTTTTTCAGGTAGACTGCCTATTTCCTCTTCATTTGTTTGGTTTGGTGGGTTTTTACCTTGCTCCTTCATCTTCTGTGTGTTTCTCTGTCTTCTCATTTTGCTTAACTTACTGTGTTTGGGATATCCTTTTTGCAGGCTGCAGGTTCATAGTTCCCATTGTTTTTGGTGTCTGCCCCCAGTGGCTAAGGTTGGTTCAGTGGGTTGTGTAGGCTTCCTGGTGGACGGGAGTAGTGCCTGTCTTCTGGTGGTTGAGGCTGGATCTTGTCTTTCTGGAGGGCAGGACTGTGTCTGGTGGTGTGTTTTAGGGTGTCTGTGACCTTATTATGATTTTAGGCATCCTCTCTGCTAATGGGTGGGGTTGTGTTGCTGTCTTGCTAGTTGTTTGGCATAAGGTGTTCAGCATTGTAGCTTGCTGGTTGTTGACTGGAGCTGGGTCTTAGCGTTGAGATGGGGATCTCTAGGAGTGTTTTCACCATTTGATATTACGTGGAGCTGGGAGGTCTCTGGTCGACCAATGTCCTGATCTCGGCTCTCCCACCTCAGAGGTACAGGCCTGACACCTGGCCGGAGCACCAAGACCCTTTTGGTAAGTCTGAGGTCTTCTGCCATCATTAAGTGAGTGTTCTGTATGAGTTGTTCCACATGTAGATGTATTTTTGATGTATTTTTGGGTTGGAAGGTGATCTTCATGTCTTACTCCTCTGCCATCTTGAAGGTCTCCCTCTTCTGTTAATTTTCTGTTCAAATTTTACTGATCTCCTCATAAATATTTATAAACATTATATATACATGAGTATTTGCTTTTAATACTACATGAATAAAAGTAGTGACAGTGGGCATCTTTGTTTTGTTCCCAATCTTTGAGAAAATGCTTTCAGCTATTCACAATTGAGTATGAGGTTGGCTGTAGGTTTGTCACATATGGTCTTTATTATTTTGAGGTATGTTCCCTCTATTCCCACTTTGTTGAGAGTTTTTATTATAAATGAATGTTGAATTTTGTCAAAAGCTGTTTCTGTATCTTTTGAGAAGATCATATGATTTTTATTCTTCAGTTTGTTAATGCAGTGTATCACATGGAGTGATTTGCAGATGTTGAAACTTCCTTGCTTCCCTGGTATAAATCCAAGTTGATCATGGCATGTTATCCTTTTAATGCCTTCGTGAATATAGTTTGCTAGTATTTTGCTTAGGATTATGGCATCTATGTTTATCAATTTTATTGGCCTGTAACTTTCTTTTTTTGTGCTGTCTTTGTCTGGTTTTGGTATCAGGGTGATGCCGGCCTCAGAGAATGAGTTTGGAAGCATTCCTTCCTCTTCAATTCTTTGGAATAGTTTGAGAAAGATAGGTGTTAACTCTTCTATAAATATTTGGTACTATTCACCTCTGAAGACATCTGGTCTTGTACTTTTGTTTGTTGGGAGTTTTTTTCTTTTAATTGCTGATTCAATTTCATTACTGGTAATCAGTCTATTCATATTTTCTAATTCTTCCTGATTCAGTCTTGAGTGATTGTAAATTTCTAGGAATTTATCCATTTCTTGAATGTTGTCCATTTTATTGACATACAATTGTTTGTGGTACTCTCTAATGATCCTTTGTATTTTTGTGGTGTATGTTGTAACCTCTTCTTTTTCATTTCTGATTTTATTGACTTGGGCCATCTCTCTTTTGTTCTTGATGAGGCTGGGTAAAAGTCTATTAATTTTTTTATCTTTTGAAACAACCAGCTCTTAGTTTCATTGGTCTTTTCTATTGTTGTTTAGTCTTTATTTCATTTATTTCCCCTCCAATCTTTATTATTTCTTTTCTTCCACTAACTTTGGGTTTTGTTTGTTGTTCTTTTTCTGTCTCCTTCAGGTGTAAAGGTTAGATTATTTGAAAATTTTCTTGTTTCCTAAGGTTAGGCTTGTATTGCTATAAACTTTACTCTTAGAACTGCTTTTGCTGCATCCCATATGTTTTGGATTATTGTGTTTCCATTTTCATTTACCTCCATGTTTTTTTGTGTTTTTTTTTTGCAGTACGTGGGCCTCTCACTGTTGTGGCCTCTCCCGTTGCGGAGCACAGGCTCCAGACGCGCAGGCTCAGCTGCCATGGCTCACAGGCCTAGCCGCTCTGTGGCATGTGGGATCTTCCTGGACTGGGGCACAAACCCATGTCCCCTGCATCGGCAGGTGGACTCTTAACCACTGTGCCACCAGGGAAGCCCTACCTCCATGTTTTAAAATTTCTTCTTTGATTTCTTCAGTGACCCATGAGTTGTTTAGTAACATATTGTTTAGCCTACACCTATGTGTGTTTTCCTTCTCCCAATCTCATTGTGGTTCCTTCTTTGTCTTTAGTTGTGGAAAACCTTTTTTGGTAATCTTCAGGTTGTTTTCATAGATAGTTCCTCTGTAAATAGATGTAATTTTTGTGTGTCCAATGGAGGAGATGAGTTCAGGGTCTTTCTACACTGCCATCTTGGCCACCTCTTGTTCATTGATTTTATTTTTCCAAAAATGTATTAAGTAATTTGGAATTTAATTTAGGTAAATAGGTAAGCATTAAATCATATCAGAGACCCCAATTTTCCAAACCTTCCTGTTAGCATAACAATGGTCACTAAAAGTTGCCAAATCTAGGAATACTCAAGGTGTCGCCTGCCCATTCTTAGACATGTTTCATTTTTGGTGTACTTTTTAACACTTTTAATTGGACACTTCTAATGCAGACAACAAAATTGCAGGTGATGTGCATTACTTTAGTGTTTTCGCTTTCAAGAAAGTGAATTTACAGCAGGAAGCTTATATAAAACTGGTAATAAAAATATGTACTTTTTCACCACCCACAGCCTAATAATCACAACTAGTACCTGATATTTATTAGTGGGAACCAAGAGCTTAATTTTAGAAGTAAGAATTAGAAATACTCATATGTGAGAATATTAATTTTTTTTCTGGTATATACCAAGCATGCTGATGTATAAGTGCCCAGTAAATGTGTGTTGAATGAATGGAAAATTGATAATATTTTCCATAGAGTCGATGAAATCCTTGATATTTAAGGTGAACTGCAGGTTTATCCTCTCTACTCCTTCCTACCAGTCCTGGCCGAATCCTCTTGATCTTTATTCTCCCTTCTAAGACAATACATAATAAGTATAACCCCTCTTCTATATGTAATCTTTCATATAGTTTATGACAGTTTTAATTTCCTATGGAAGACACTCCTGATTTTTTAATATGTAAACTCTATGTGAATAGTATTGAATTTATTAAGGGTGACAGCCAAAATGTCTGATACAGAGTAGATACTGAATAGTTTGGAGGATAAATTTTAGATACATACAGTGTTTCCAATATACTATATCCTATATTTTTAATATTTTAAATACTATATTTTAAATCTTAAATACTAAATTTAAGTATTAAATACTAAATACTAAATTTTAAATTTATATTTTAAATCTCTCTGTAAGTAATATTTTTTCCTGTATGTTCACATTCCTCTTCAAGCGTAGTATACAGAATTTAAGGAATTGTTATTTTGATGAATGTACTTCAGTCAATGCAGACTAGGATCATATTAGCCCTTCAACAAACATTATATTTTTAGATTAATTATACCTCCCTATTCACAAGTTAGTTACTGAATATCTAGCATATGCACAAACAGAACATTAAAAAGATATAAAACTGTGTTATTTTGCCATATTTATACATCTGGATCTTTAAGCCAAGTGCACATTTGAGTGCCTTTAAATTTCTTGAATTTTCTGAGAAAAATAAAAGAAGATTAAAAAAAAAAAAAGGTGGGTGATGTTTTGGCTGGTGATAGACACCAAACATTAAAATGCCAGAAGAAATATTTATTTTTGTTCACAACCCCTATTTGACCTGTGTCCTCTAACATTTATGCTTTTTGGTTTCCAAGGGTTGTTGAGTGTTTTAATCATAAAGATAATTAAGTAATGTCATTTACCTTTTATTGCACCTGGGATCTGATAGAAACTGCAAATACATATATATATATATATATACACACACACACACACATAAGGCTTTAAAAAATATATCCCAATGCTTTCTCCCAAAAAGCAGGGTTTAAAAGTGCTTGAAAATTGAAACAAAATGCTCCTTTGGCACATTTGTGTTGGACAAATATTCTACTTTTTAACTATTGGGGCTCCATGTCCAGTCCTGGGGCATCTGTTGTGTTGATATTTTCAATATTTTCTATATTTTCAAACTGGCTTCAGATTATGCGAGACTTTTCCTTGTGTAGACTGCAGAATACTGGGATAAAACCCATGGATGAGCACACATGAAGGAACATGGTAAAAGTCTAATCAATCACTCTTATTTGCATCGTTCTACTTCCCAAGTACATTGTAAAGACTAAGAAAAAGTGATAATTAAAGAAACCTATTAATAGGAGGCATTTAAATTATTTTTGCATTTAATTTTATTTTCCATTTTTTGCAGCTTTAGAATAGATAGCTAGATAATTAACAGAGGAGAGTATAAGGATCATTAGAGGAGATGGTAAATTAAATGGATGGTTCTGAATTCAAAGAATTTTCCTAAAATGGTAGATTCTAATGAATGAAAGTAGTTTTCTGAGTTTACAGCACAATAAAATTAACATTCAAAGTTTCCTATATTGTCCTATAAATAGCTACAATTATCTCAGATTTATAATCAGATTGATCACATCATTTCTTCTTGAAACCAGAACATTTTAAGAGTGAATGGGTGAGCTATGGGCAATAGGCCTGGGCAATAGGCATAAACACAGATTGTTCCAGCCAAACAATGTATATACGGTCATGCCCACACAATGTTCTGTAACTAAGAGATTATCACTGATTTCTATCAGGTTTTGAGTTTTTGTTTGTTTGCTTTCTTTGATTCCTTCTCTTTTGTTCTTGCCTTTCCTCTTTCTTGCAGTGTTTTTCCTCAGATTTTCACATAGCTGACAACTTCTTATTCAAATTTTAGCTGTAATATCTCATTTTTAGAGAGCCCTTTTCTAGAGCACCCTATGAAATGCCACCCACTCCACAGCCCACCCACTGCCACCCATCCCACTGCCCACTCACATTAATATATCATTTTATTGTTTTCTTCTCTTCATAGTTATAATCATGATCTGAAATTATCTCATTTATTTATCAATACTTGCTAATTGTCTGTCTCTCCCACCAAAATGTAAGCTCCATGAGAAAGGGACTTTCTGTGTTGTATACTGCCAAATCTTTAGACCTTTGAAGAATCTCTGGCTCAATAAAAATGTGTTGAGTTCCTGAACAAATAACTAACCAACCACCATTATCATATATTGGTGTTTATATTGGTGTTTAGAGCTGGAACTAGAAACAATGGGAAATAACTTGAATTTAATGTGTAGATTACTTGAAACTTCTATGATTTCATGGCTTTGGAAAATGCAGATTTTGTTCTATGTTAATTATATTTAAGAAGTTCGGGTCATTTGAACAAAAGAAATGGATTATGGTTTAGGGTATAACATCCTTTATCTCAGATTCTTAGTTCACTTTATGGCAGATGTACATAAACACAGATATACCATATGAAGGATTCCAAAGATTAATGCCTTCTACATGAAGTTTTTTTTTTTTTTTTTTTTTTAACAACAAATGAAAATCATTCTGCCTTGTTAGAGAGGTATAGAAATAGCCAAGTACACTATGTACCAAGGGGGAGATTTAACTCTATGTTTGTAAATCTCAGGATGTTTCTAAGTCAGTTTTATCGATATGCAATTACAACCTTGAAACTCATCTATCATTAACTGTAGTGGGAGATAACCTGAAATTCTAGCTGGCAGATTCCCCATCTCTCTTCTTGAACACAGTACATAAATAATCCTACAGAAGTGTCCCTGTTATCTCAATATTAATTGCATCAAAATTCCTTGACCAGCACATTATATGCCACCGAAAGAAAAGGGAAAAAACCTCTCAGATGGGTTGAATTTTCTGGAGATTTTGCCTCTTTTTAAAATTAAAAAAATCTATTAGGAAGAATAAACTCATAAAATTCTACTTACACTTGAATGAGGAAATGGTTGTTCTTCAACTGAAACATTTTTTAATGGGTTATAGGATTCTTCAAACAGCTACAAGAGAAAAATTATTAGAAATAAGATTAATTTTTCATGTGATATAACTATTCAGCTTGGTCTAAATGTAGTAACAGAACTAGAATTCTGCATAGACAGTGTGGGCAACATTCAACATTTGAAGGACATTGAAAGAGCAACCTATCTAAAAATCTCTTACGCTCTATTGTCCTTACTTCCCTCCATTTTTTTGTCCTAAAAGTATTACCTTAAAATTTTATCCACAAGATGTCTTTGATAAAAGATTGTTCATTCTCTTCACACTTGTCTCCTAAGCTCTTCTTTTCCATGCTTACTATCTTTTTCCGTTATTAATAAAAGTATTTTAAGTGCAAACCTTTAGTGAATTCCTGGTGACATCTTTATAAACAGTATTTTAAAGATTATTTCTAAATCTTAGTTAAATGTTATTAAGCCTTTAGGGAAAGTGGCAAGTATAGTCAGTGATACCAAGTTAGAATCTTTTAAGTATGAGGAAATTTCCAGTCACAAACAGTTGACTGAAAAAAAAATGCTTCTGATTCCTAACTAGAAGATCTAGCATGGCTGCTAGCTTATCCCTTAAACCTAAAACCAGAAATAGAAAGAAGAATGACACTGATGGATTCAATAACCTGACAAATGGTAAGAAAATCCTGGGGAGAGAGAAGACATTTGGGATCACATCTGTAATGGGGACCCTGGGAGTTGAGGTCAGAGGAGAATTAGATGTTTTAAAGTGGGCAAAAGCTTTATAGTTGTGTCTTTCTCTCTCCCCTACTTAAGCATGGGGGGATAATTGCCTGTATTTGCACTATTCTGGGACAGAAAAACCAGTGACGTCACAGTGAAGCCAACCAGAGGTGACAGGGTAACATCAGTACAGAAAGAGGTCCAGCTGAGGTGGAGAGCACATAGTATCTAGAGCTAATAGGGGGGTAGCTCCTGAGAATTTTCCTCTCACCACTCTTTGTCTAAGTGATTTTACCTGAAAGAAACAGTTCAGGGCAAAGAACAAAGCCAAGGATCAAACAAGATATACCAGGAAAATATCAATTCAAAGAAAAGCTGTGATACTGATTTTAAACTTAGTTAAAATATAATATACAGGTTTGGAGATCCTGGCTAAAATATAAATGCACTAAAAAAATATTTCTTATTTTCAGATGACATGATTATCTACAAAGAAAGCCCAACAGAATCAAGAAGTTATTAAAGTGAAAAAGAGAGCTTGCTGAATATAAAAAAATCTTGCAAATATCATTAGCATTTTTCTGACCTAGTAGTAAGAAACTAGAAACTATAACTGAGAACACAGAAACTGTCCCATGTAAGCTTCGTAACTTAGAAATTTGGTCTCTTGTTCTTGCTATGGTTATTAAGAGAGAGCTAATATGTTATTTAATAAAAATTTATTGATAAACAAATACAGCAAAGCACTATCCCTGGTGATTAGCACAGAAAATTGTCAGAAAGACAAAATATCAGCTTTGCTTCAAGGGAACAGCCTAGTAAAATGGAGGATGATCTCTACCAATGAAGGTAAGTTTGTATGTTTATATCTACTACAATAATAAAGTACATTTTTCTTAACATTATTGCTTTTGAAATTAAATTTTTGACTGAAGATGCACAAAACAGTATTATATGTATTTGCCTCTTGAGAATACTAGTAACTGTTTTTTAAAAATAGGTACCCAATTATCTGACATAAATTAAGCATTCATTGTAATCTTACAACTAGTAGTGCACACACGTCTTTTAGACAGGAATATGAAATAGAAAATATAGTTCCTGAGTATAAGGCCCTTAGAAGCTAGTTGAGGAAATAAAACATAGGCACAGGAAACAACAAGATAGCAATTACAAAACAACTATCAACCTGTGTAGTAAAACCTCTGTAATGAGAACTAACTAGAAATAAGCTAATTTAAACTAGTTAAATAGGCACTCACTTCTTCCAGGTATATAAAATAGCTCACACTAGGCTAAATAATGCTCCATAAATTAGTATGTGCTAAATAATTTTGCATAAATAATTTCTGTGGTGGAAATACCTCCACTGTGGACAATTTCAAGCTACCAATAAGAATTCCTTAATATCTACAGAATTACCTTAATACTCATGAACCAGTATGAGCTGGCTCCAGCACACCACAGTCTATATTTTAAAAGCATATTCTCTTTCATTATCTCTGAGAGTTACTACTTCCCTTCCCACTCTGACTGTTGGAGAGAGATGTGGAGATGTTTTCTTTAGAGTCAATTTTTTCAAAATGTCTTATTTCTCACATGTTTTGTTAGAAAAATATCTACAAATGTCATCTGAAATATTTGAATCTTTAGTCTATGAAACCATACCCTTAACCACTGTGTGGTTTAAAACAAACTTTGTGGCAAGATATATGTATAGGTATTATATTTGTTAATGATATGTTCTTTGCATTTCATTGAGACTATTTGCTTCAGAGAGTATCCTCATCTGAGAGAAGACTTTATCTTCTCAGTATCCTCCAGCCAAATTCATTTTTCTCAATTTTTTTCATGTTACTGTTTCCTAAAAACTTAGCACTTACTTGTAAAACATCCTGGACTTGGTTTATCTGAGATACTGCAATGTGGATTATTTGTGATAGGAAAATTAGAGAGTTAAGCTGGATACTGTTCTTTGACAGTTTTTCTGTTGATGTTTTTTCATCAGATGTTGGAAAAGCTGCTGTACCCTGGAGCCCTTTGGCATAATAATGTTAGTGCCACAAGCTGGTAGCAGTAGGTTTTGAGCTTGGGGAGTCTTGGAAGCAGGGGTAAATATAGACAGCTAGTCTCAAATTCCAGCTGTCTGTCCCTTTTGTACATGAAGAGGTAAGGATGACGTCCAGATTATTTTATTTTCCAGGAAAGACTGTGGGGGAATATACGCTTAAATTGCAAAGGCAGTTTCACATCAAATCGTTTATTAAAGTCATTACCATTTAGCCTCCATAAATCCCCACAGGTCACTTAGATGGAGAAAATAAGGATATGACGTGCAGTAATATAATGTGGGCGGGGGTAAGGTGAGGATTTAGTCAGAGAAAAAGGAGGAAGGAAAATGTTTTGAAAATGTATTGAAAATGCATTTATATCGAAAAGACTCATTTAAACTATATGGTTTCGATAAGGAAAGGAAAAATAACTCATTTATATCCAGGGCCATGAATAAGTGCATGTAACATATATTGAAATCTCACTTAATGACTGACATAATAACTGATTCAAGTAAATTGAATCAGTTCCCTGGAGGAAGTTTCTTCATCTGATACATCATAGTATAAAATAAGAAAAGTAATGAGGTAAAGGTATGATCTTACTACGTATGGCTTTTAGAGTATATGTAAAGATGTTTGACATTCTTATACCTTTAAAAGCATGAATTGACAGAAATGAAATAGGTAATGATGAGATGGTGCTTTCAACTGAAATTGAACAATGATTTATTGATAATGTAAATATGAAAATTATTCTGTAGGTACTATGGTGACCACAGTTACGAATAAACTGCATGCACTTAACCATTAAGAGCATATAATTTAGCAGAGGAAATAAAAATCATATATAATTAGATTTAAAATGCAGCAGGCCATAATAAGATCTTTATACAGTGGTGCAAATAGGCCATAAGAATTTAGGGAAGAAAGAACTTTTAGTTCTGAGTGGAGGGTACCTGGGAAAATTTTGGTAAATATATAGCTTTGAAGCAGAATATTAAAAGGCATCTAGAAGTTATATAGGAGATATCTGAGGAGTAGGGGCATTCAAAATACAAACCTTTGCTTTTTAATTGTTAATTTATTACTCAAAATTTATTGATTGTTCTATTATATGTCAGACCTTGTGTCTGATGCTGGGAGGAAGGATGAATAAGGTGTGGTCTCTGCCCTCAGAGAAATAATAGTGATGGTTCATGTTATGAAAGCAATTTATCTTTTTTCCTTTTTCCTCCTGTAGTATAAATACATTGATACAAACTTTTAAAAAATTGTGTTTAACCAGTCAGTTAGGGTTATAAGTGGAGAAGATGATACAGAGAGAAAAGAAGTTGAAAAGTAATAAATCAGAGCAGGAAGCATATAAATATGATAAAATGTGTAAAAGCCAACCTAATTCTTGAACTTTAGCATCAGCGTTGTTTAGCACCTAGCCTAGTTGATATATTTTTTAACATCTCTCTGTTCTCTGTGACAAAAATTGTTTTGAGTAATAATTAAGTAGTATTTAATAATAATGTTTATTTGTTCTTTATTAATAAAACTTAATAATTTAAGAGAATTACTTTCAATTTTAAAGCTATTAAAATTTATTAAAATATTTCATGTGTGAGCTAAAATGGCACTTAACCAATTGTAGTATTTCCTATAGCTGCTATAGCTAATCGCCACAAACTTAGTGACTTAACACAAATTTATTGTCTTACATTTCTGGAGGTCAGAAGTACTAAATGGGTTTCATGGGACTAAAATCAAACTGTTGGCAGAGCCATGTTCCTTCTGCAGGCTCTGGGGGAGACTTTCTTTATCTTTTCCTGTTTCTAGAGGTTGCCCCTCTTCTTTCTTCAAATCCAGCTATCACATCACTCCAACCTCTTGGACCCTTGTGATTACACTGAGCCCACTCCATCTCAAGATCCTTAATTCAATCACATGTGCAAAGTCCTTTTGGTTGAGTAAGGTAACATTCACAGATTCAGGGATTCCGACGTGGACATCTTAGGGAAGCGGTCATTATTTTGCCTATCATACAAATCAAAAATATTGTGTCTTACAGTTTGCCCTTTCTTTCACTGTTTTATATTTTAAACACAAATAAAACCTCCAAATGCTCACATTGAAACTGAGCAAGACCCTGCGGGGCCTTCCCAAGACCGCCCCCCTGCCCCGCAACCGTGTCCTCTTCCTCTTGTTGGTTGAAAAGTGTTAGCCTCCTAGGCCTTCCTAGAGTTCCAAAGAGCAAATTTAATCAGAGAAATGCAGAAACGAAAGAAAACAGTCGAGCAAGACAAAATAATAATAGTTTAAAAATAAACTACTCCTTTAGTTCCTTCTTAAGGAGTATATCCTTGAGTTATTCCCCTGAGGTTTTTCTGCAGCTACTAAAGCCCCCACCAGGTGGAAGAAATTAACTGCTGACCACCAGCATGTAGACACCAGACTGGTTGGAACCAGAAGGTTGAAGATGTTGACTCCCAAAATGCCACCCTGTTACCTCACCATCAACCAATCAGAGAATTGTGCACAAGCTGAGCACACACCCTGTGACCCTCTCCCTCACATTGTCTTTAAAAATCCTTCCCTGAAAGCCAATAAACACTGTACTTTCCTTCGCCACAAACCTGTGTCAGCAGACTGGCTTTACTGTGCGTTGGGTGAGTGGACCCAAGTTTGTTTCATGAGCATCATGCATGGATTGACAGAACTGAAGGAACTCAAGTACTGGGTATTTTGTCTTTATTTTTACAATCACTGTGCTCAATTCATTTATTTCTATCTAACAAGCTAAACACAAAAATATGTTTATTTCTAATCTATTAAATAGGGTTTTTCATAGGCATTAGATAAATGAACTGCACCCAAAGTGAAAAATTTTGAATTGCTATGAAATTTTCTTGAAATAAACTTGCATAGTTGAGACTATATGTATCAGGGCCAGTTGTATGACTAGATTTTGCCTGAAATAACTTTAATGAAAGAAACAATATTTATTAAAGGATAAGCAATGAAAATGTGCTAATGTTAAACTTCCTTGTACATTAGTGAAACTCAAGAGTAACTGTAGCACTTGTTTAAAAGTTAGACCATCAAAAGATCCTTTTCATGGAGAGGTAATTTACCACTAGTATTGTTTAGGATCATGATAAGAAAAAGAAGATCAACAGACATCCTTTCACCATCTCTACATAGGAGGAGACTGTTCCTGCGGCTCCACCTTTGGTTTGCCATTGAATCAGTTACATTCTTTCCAGATGCATTTTTAAAAATTTCTGTTTATCAAAGTCTAATCTGGCTATTTCAGGTACAGTAAGTGCTGCTATAATGAGACATCTGTGTGCCTAAAAATCACTATACAAATTCTCAACATTGGGACTTTGTTAAATTAACAATTGCTACGTAAAGGCCTGGGTATCTGAGGTGAGCTGTGGTTCAACAAAAGACCTCAAGAGAACTGAAAAAGAGAAGTTTATTACTCACAGATCTTGGGGGAGGTAAAGGCATTCCTCAGAGACTACATGGAGAGATTAAGGCAGGGTGTAGGCAGAGAGAGTGGCAGGGCATGGGGCACATGCCTTCACTAGGGTCCGTGGGCAGAGGGCTTTTCCAGGGCTAAAACCAAATTGGCTTTGAGGGGGTCTTATATAAGTAGTGCACAAGGAGAGGGCCCTGGGAGGTGGGAGAGACTGCTTATCATGAGGGCAGCTGCCAGAGTCATATCAGGAACTTACATTTACTTGTGACTCTGCAGGCTATCTAGGCTGTGTAATCGAGGGTGTGCCTAGTGTCAGTTCAAGGTACCTGTAGGCTGTTTGCCACGTAAAACAGCTGCTGGATGCCAAGGCAGTAATATAGTTAATAGTTTAGCTAAACTCTTAACACAAAAAAAAGTCAAGATCACAGGACTTATGGGAACAATGGGGTTAGAGTTACAACACTCAAAAACTTCAGTGACACATTAAAAAAAGATAGGAATCTAATAAAAATGTTAGCATAGTTTTACACATTTTAAATTGTTAAGAAATAGATAAATAATTCAATATGACACTTTATCTTGACAGAGACCTGAAGTTTACATGGAAGGGGGTTTTGGAAGGGTTGTAGCCTGAGAGTTATTGTGAAATAGTAAAGGCAGGGTTACCTGAAATCAGTCCGAAAGTTGTGACGGCAGCTGTGGATAGGTGTGGTTCATAACACACTGGATGAACTGAGATAACTAGTGGATATCTGAGGTGTGTGCCTGTATGTATTACGTATATTCATATACGTCTTGGTTCAGCAGGGTGCAGTTTTTTGCCATCACGTAGCTTTTCTCACTGATGAAATTATACATAAGCAAGTGTGAAATTGGCATGATGCTCAAAATGTTCCTTAATAGATAAATTAATAAATCAATTGGGACAAATTTGTGTTTTCAAAGCAAGCATAATAGCAGGGCCCACCATAATGTCACTTCAACTCTGAGTGGCAACATGGAGAAATACAAAAGCATGTTTTCCAACTTGCAGATCAGAGAACATGCCTAGTACGGAGAGACCAGAAGGTTTCATGTCAAGTACACAGCACCTGTGACAAATACTGCCCCCATTTTTCCAGGCAATACCAACATATCCCAGTACTTTTCCCTCTTGAGTCTTAACTCTACCTCAGAATCTTTCTAAAGACAAATTTCAGGAGAACCACTGCTAATCGGCTGGAGTTGGCATCAAGAGATGGAAAACAGCTTTGCCATTATCAAGGGTGGAAAAAAGCATGGGTTATGAAGTCTTTTAGACTTGGGTTCAAATCTTGGTTTTCGGCTCTTACTTGTAAGTTGTGAGTCTTGAAGAATTACCTAGACTCTCTTGGCCTCTGTTCTCTGAACTATAAAACTGAGCTAACAATGCCTACTACAAATAGCTGTTGTGAGAATGAAATAAGGCCATATAGACAAAGTACCTAATGCAGTGTCTGCATCAGTCTGCCTTCAGTAGTTTTCTTAACTCCCCTTGGGCAAACAAAGAAGCAGAGAAATATCTTGATTGGGGGTAGAGGATAAGATGGAGGTATATCATGAAACTCACAAACCAAAATAATCATCTTCCTTTTAAGTGTACACGCTTTCTGTGCCCTCTGCATGAAGACACATTTGAATGAAATGTTACCAAACCACAGATACATGGCACATTTATCCTGGGTAAAATACAGATCCTCTGAAATATTGCTTATCACTTCTCGTCATCTGTCCTAGTCACCAGGCAATGCTTTACAGAACTGAACTTTGAACAAAATATTTTGGTTGCTTCTCGTGGTAGGCAGGCGTATGGGGGATGGATTTTAAAACTAAATGCAAAGATAAAGGTGCCAGTGGAGAATGCTTGGCTCTCCTCTCTCTAAAAATGTTGATGATGACTTATGATATGACCTCAGGCACACTTGACTGAAGGAAAAAAGCTCCAATTCATAATCATTTCTTAATGATATCACAAAAAATTAAGCACAAAAAGCATGGAAACTCTTGCTTATATTATTCAAAAAATAAGGAAATAGTTGGGCATTAAAATAATTTTAAAAGATGTTGAAAAGCAATCAGTGTATTTCTCTTAGTTGGTAAAATAGAGACCCTCTTGCGCTGTTGGTGGGAATGTAAATTGATACAGCCACTATGGAGAACAGTATGGAGGTTTCTTAAGAAACTAAAAATAAACTACCATATGACCCAGCAATCCCACTACTGGGCATATACCCTGAGAAAACCATAATTCCAAAAGAGTCATGTACCACAATGTTCATTGCAGCACTATTTACAATAGCCAGGACACGGAAGCAACCTAAGTGTCCAGCGACAGATGAATGGATAAAGTAGATGTGGCACATATATAGAATGGAATACTACTCAGCCATAAAAAGAAATTAAATTGAGTTATTTGCAGTGAGGTGAGTGGACCTAGAGTCTGTCATACAGAGTGAAGTAAGTCAGAAAGAGAAAAACAAATACTGTATGCTAACACATATATATGGAATCTAAAAATAATAATAATAATTCTGAAGAACCTAGGGGCAGGACAGGAATAAAGACACAGATGTAGAGAATGGACTTGAGGACACGGGGAGGGGGAAGGGTAAGCTGGGACGAAGTGAGAGAGTGGCATGGGCATATATACACTACCAAATGTAAAATAGATAGCTAGTGGGAAGTAGAGGGGTGGGATAGGGAGGGTGGGAGGGAGATGCAAGAGGGAGGAGATATGGGGATATATGTATATGTATAGCTGATTCACTTTGTTATAAAACAGAAACTAACACACCATGGTAAAGCAATTATACTCCAATAAAGATGTGGGAAAAAAAACATACTGTTTGCAATCTGCCAAAAATGTGGATACTATTTCTTGAGGAGGTAAATTGCCCAGCTATAATATTTGCTATCAAAGGCACTACATTATAAAGCTTTAGTCCTCATTTCAGAGGCAGAGACCTGTTTCTTTGGTATTGTAATCTTTAGACAAGAAGATTCATGCCCATAAACATGGACAACAACAAAGCTACCCAGGACAGATGAGACTTGAACACTGGCAGAGCACATTGTCATTTCTGCTATGGTTGTGCCAGTTACATGGTCCCTACTGGAAGCTGCTCATTGGCTGAGACATCATTTCAATTCAGAAGAATTGAATACCAGTGAGGTTTTGTGTTCTGGTATAAAAATGGAAGTGCTGAGCTAAAGTTAAATAAAAGTCAGAGTTCCAGGAAAGTAGAAGAGGAAATTATTTCTGCTCCAAGCTAATGCTAAGGATGTACAACAGATTCATGCCAAAATTAACCTGCGTTTAGACTGAACACGGTGTCAGATATGTTTTCTTTGAGTAAGAATCCTGATGAGGAATTTTATATGTTATTAGTATTTCTATTATTTTACTGTGAAAGTGATGATTTTCCACTATTCTAGCCAACTGTATTTCAGGAGGTAAAGGGAATATAGTATCACTGTTTCTTCAGCCTGACAAAAAGATGTGGATTGTGTGTCTGATACTATAGAGAAGATGCATTCTGATCTGTTAAACCAATAGTTATTTCACAATGTGGACTAGAACCACATGCCCTTCTCTGTTTGAACAGTTAAAGGACTGGGATTCACCTGGAAGCTGGGGTGTTTTTGAAATAAACCTTCAGAAGTACACTGTCTGAATATCCCAATCATTGCCCAACATTCTCTATTTTCATTGTCAGTGGCAACAGGTCTGATGGAAAGCAGTAGACAGCCTTGTGGTGTATCAAGGTGGTACCAGTGTCCAATGAAATTGACTTCCTGCTGGAAGATGTCACTTAATATGGCATTATCTAGCCTGCCCACCTAAACCCAGTTGACTTGCCATCTGCTCCACAGTGAAACTGGCACAGTTTCCAAGAGGAAACATCCTGCCATCCTATATAATGGCCTGTGGGATGGAAAGCCAATTGACCATGGTAAGTTAAGTTGATTAATTGTTGATGTTAAAATTAAGATTGCAAGCCAAAAAAAGAAAAAAATTGTAAGATTCTAGTTCATCCTGATTTTTTTTTTCAGTCTGAATTTTTATGCTGAAAATGATTCAGGTTGTTTGCTAAGGTGCTATATTTTTAGAATTCACATTTACAGTAAAATATCTATATCTATAGATATTTGAGACTAATAAATAAGGCTTGTGAAATTATTAATTATGTACCTCCAGATTTTGAGATAGAATGCTAATTTTGTAGTTTTCTACAAACTACAATCAGACTCAAGACACGGATACAGGCGTACATCTTTGTGCTTGTACTTAGCATACTATGTTATCCGAACATCCTAAGATATTGTCCTGATAGGCAATTTTTCCTCTGCTAAGAGAAAAAGACCTCAAAGTTACATTATATGACCATTAACTCACATCAGTGTACTCCCCTCAAAATAGTTCCCTTTGAAAGGGATTACCTTGCCTGATCTAGCATAGCACCAAGAACACAGAATGAGCTTAGTGATTATCATTTTTATTTGATATTACATAAAATTTATCTTCATGAACTTCTAAGGTTGTAATTCAATGACATTTGGATTCTGCAGCCACCAGAGCTGTAGTTTTTCTCAGTGTGTGTTCTTTACCCGTGATGCGCTGTTGCATCAAAGTCTATGTCTCTCATAGTTTATCAGTAGTTTGCGGTTTTTCCCATCTTACAGCTTAAGCCTTTCCCCAGTTTATAGTTTAAGTCTATGCCCATTTTATAGTTCATATATATGTAAGATCAGTTTTTAATTTGCCTATATTATGTTTAAAATTAGTCATATTGGTTTCTTTATGAATTTGTTTTCACATTTTTTGGGGTTTCCTCATGAATTCATATTTCATCTAAATGATTGTTGAACTCATGTTCAGGGTAGGAGACAGCTCTACTCCGCAAGGGCAGCAGAGAGACTAAATAAATAAATCTAGATGGCCCTTGGTCTCACATGGGCAGATGCACCAATCAACCCCACGGTGAGAAAGCTATAATGATGAGATATGTTATGGACTTGTTGGCTTCAACTCCATCAGTTGTGGAAAACACTGAGAGCAATTAGATTTGACATTGATACACCCTCATACTCAAAACTCTGGGGGAAGGAATTTCCCCCTGCCACAGTCAACTGCTTTCCAAACAGGATCTTTAACTGTTTGTATAAAATGTCTGGCTCCTTAAAGAGTGAAAGTATCCAAATTAAACCTAAGCAAGGGGCTCTGATAAATCTGAATTGAAGATTTCTTCTAGGCAAGAAGGCAGATGGCATTTGGAAAAGGATTGTAAGATGATCCTTGAAAATCCTTTGGACTTTCTCTTTCCAGATATGCATGAAGACATTTATAAAACTTAAGGGAGGGCAAACCATGGGAAATTTGATAAATTTATAAATATTAATAAATATACAATTGTTTTGTATTTCTTTTCATTACAGAAGATTTTGAAAATACATATTTGGAGTATTTACATATGTGTAATATAGATATATTGTGGAATGAAGATCAAACAAAGCAGGAAAACATCTTTGGTAATTGCTGAAGTTATGCACAATTTAGGTTTAAGCACTGCTGTGAAGATAATGTAAAATATTTGACATACTGTATATATTTTGGTAATTCTGGCCCAAACATTTAAGGAACAACTATTCCAAAAAGCAAATTAAAAAAAAAAAAACATCCTAAGAATTACTCTGTTTTATTGTTTGCTTAAGATTCCTTACCTGGGCTTCCCTGGTGATGCAGTGGTTAAGAATCTGCCTGCCAATGCAGGGGACACGGGCTGGAGCCCTGCTCCAGGAAGATCCCACATGCCACAGAGCAACTAAGCCTGTGCACTACAACTACTGAGCCTATGCTCTAGAGCCCATGAGCCACAACTACTGAGCCTCTCTGCTACAACTACTGAAGCCCACGTGCCTAGAGCCTGTGCTCCACAACAAAAGAAGCCACCAAAACGAGAAGCACGCACACCACAACGAAGAGTAGCCCCCGTTCACCACAACTAGAGAAAGCCTGCACGTAGCAATGAAGACCCAACGCAGCCAAAAATAAAAAAATTAATTAAATAAATTTTTTAAAAAGAATGAAATTAAAAAAAAAAGATTCCTTACCTAAGATAAATCGTATTGTATAAATGGTTGAAAGATGATTCTAATTGTTTTTTAAATATGCTTTTTCTTTATTAGCCTTTTTAAAAAAAACTGCTTTGTCATTTCTATTGGTCAAAGTCTATGAATACGTGAATTTTTCCCTAAATGGTCCTATGTTATTAAATAAAATTCGATTCAAAGGTATTTGTTAACTTGTTTTGAACAGGCTTGGGACAAAGCATATAAAAGCATATAACGATGGAAATCGTTAAGACCGCCTGATCTCTGCTTCACAGCAAAACTGACATATGTGAAATTGGACTCTAGCTTATCATCTAAAAAAAAAACAAACCCTAAATCAATTCAAGTTATTGCACCTTCAAGATAATTTTAGGAAAAAGATATTAAGACAAGAAGCCTTATTCTTAGCCAGCATATTTCTCTTCTCAGGGTAGAACCCCTGAGAGCAGGTATATGGTCTCTTTCACATGCTCATCACAGCAGTCAATACAAAGAAGACTTCTCGTTTGTGCCCCAGGCACCGACACCTACCTTCCCTGTCTCCACCTGTCTTTTTTATTTGTTGGCTTCAGTTTGGTTAGATATTTTATTAAATGGCAGTAATATAAGCAAGATAGGAGTTTGTTACTTTCTTATACAAAAGAAGCCTTCTTTGATTCTAACTTTCTTCTCCTAGGATAATGTCATCAAGTAATGACATCATGTCACTACATTTGAATTTCAGGCCTAAAGAGGGGGACAACTAAAGGTGAAAAGGGAGTCTCTTCCAGAAAAATTCAGAGAATAGTTCACTGAGAATAAATTTTGTCTAAAGATATGTTGTATACTATATTAACTCCTTTCACTAGAATATTTATGAAAATGTTTATTAATTTATAGTAAGGTGATTTTCTAGAACTTGGCAGGATCTGTTTATTCTCTTCCTTGTCTAGATTTACTAAAATTATGTGGAGACTATGGATATATATAGTTGTAGTTTTCTGTATATAATTATGCTTTTGTGACATAAGATAAAAATCAGTTAATTCCAAAATGACATCAGTCTTTCCTAAGTTTTTTTTCATTCCTCATGCAATAGTAAGTTGAGAGAATCCCTTCATGTGAATGTAAGAAGAGACAATGTGGGCACGGGCTCACTACCCCAGTGATGTGATTGGACTGAGAAAGTAAGCACCACTTCTCAGTGATACCTGGAAAAGTAAATTCCTTTGAATTAGGTGCCCTCACAAATAAAAGCATTTCCTCTTTATTTTTCTTTCCTGCTTAATTCTGAAGCTTGATACAGAGACAGAGTCAGAATATGTCTATTTGTAACTTCAAAGACCTAGGGAGGATTAGACGCTCTGAGAGCATATCCAAATCTAGGGGTTTGCTGTGACATAGTTTCCTTGAGAAATCTGTTGAGAATCTAAACTTACATGAAGAAACTCCAGAGGAGGGGGTCAAAGCTAATACTTGTTTCTTTCTTCCTACATCAGTTATAAAATCCATGATATGCTGATCTAGCTAGAATCTGTTGTCTTTGACCACAGTACTCCTTCATTTGATCCAAATACACAAGTGGAAAAGATGGAAACTACTTATATCAACAATCAAATTTCTCAGTGAAAGAATTTAGAGCTATTACATCGCACAAATAATTAATCTAACCACCCACACAAGCAACCATGCAAATTTTGTAAAAAGAACTATTTTTATGCACATCTATCAACCCAATTACACGTTCAGGAATCAGTATCATTAAAGGATATCCTTATGTGTACAGCACACTAGAATACTGAGGTCCATTGCTTAGACTTCTGGTGTCCTATGCACGCCTCATTCCTGAGATTTTAATGTGCAGCTGCACAGTGAATACACTGTACATATTTTACCACTTGCCCATTGTATTAATTTTGTAAAGTCAGAAAATCTGTCCTTTGTGGATAGAGACAAGTGGACACAAGCTTATAATCTTTGCAGAAGCATTAGTTTTATCATATGCAGCTGTGAAAGAAGGCTGGGTGCATTTAATTAGGTTATTTGCCTCACATTGAACCAAGCGGATGCTCATTTCAACATTCCGCTTTATTGTTTTTGTAGATCTGTATGGATGTCTGGGCTGAATGAAATGTGAGGCAGACAGAGCAAATCTGTATACTTTAAAATGTAAATTTTTATTGCTTATCCAGAATGAGTCTGTTAATCTAGGAAGACATAAAGTTTATATTTATCATTTAGACTGGAGTACAATTTATGTGCATTCCCTTAATATATGAATTATGAAAAGTCAAAATGTGTATAAGGGATTCATTACCGTGCTTGATTAGAGGTATTTTACCATGTTTTGCTTGCTTTTGTGTTTCTTTTTTTTCTTAACATTCTAATGTGTGCCAATAAACACTCTGTGGAGTGTTACTAGACAAAATTTGAATGAAATTAGGGGGTAAAATTACATGAAAATAAAGTGGAAAGAGTTTTCAGGCAGAAGAACTTTAAGTATAAAGGCCCTGATTGGGTACAGGTGTGTTGGGTCTTAGCCTTAGCTAGAAAAGAAAGAGATGAAGAGTGGTTAAGAGAGGAAATCAAGGAGATAATCTGGGATCCGAGCATGTAAAACCTTTTAAGGACATGGTTAGGACTTTGAAATTTATTCTAAATGTGTAGCAAGTCATTGGTGAATTGTGAGCAAAGAAGTGATGTGATAAGCTTTATGTTTTTTTTTTTTTTTTTTTTTTTTGCTGTACACGGGCTTCTCACTGTTGTGGCCTCTCCTGTCGCAGAGCACAGGCTCCGGACGCGCAGGCTCAGCGGCCATGGCTCACGGGCCCAGCCTCTCCGCGGCATGTGGGATCTTCCCGGACCGGGGCATGAACCCGCGTCCCCTGCATCGGCAGGCGGACTCTCAACCACTGCGCCACCAGGGAAGCCCCAAGCTTTATGTTTTAAAAGGATATGTCTGGTTGCTGTGCGGAGCAGGAATTCACTATTCATAGGAGCTGTCTATGAATATTACTTTTTATAATTAATTGCACTGATATATTTCCTGATATTAAACTATCTGTGCATTCCTGAAGTAAACTCCACTTTATGTAGGGTGTCACATGCAGTTGACTTTAAGTTATTATTTTCTCTGAGATATTTACATTAATGAATGAGGTTTCTTTTCTAAGCTTTATCAGGAAGTTAGGAGAAACGGAAGCAGGTACTGTTAAATCAAAACACAATTTAAACTGGGTATCTTAGTGATATATTTGAAACATACCTAAGAAAGTAATCAGAAAAGAGCTGGCAAATGTAAAATTATATTTGGATTAGCAAAGTAGATTTTAAAATGAATAGGTTGGGATCAGTATTATTCACCCTTTGCTGTTAGATAGGAAGTGAGAAGTCAATCTAGCATCTGAAACAATACAGTGGTTTGATAAAACAGCATTTTACTGATTTTTATGCTTTCATTCCTTAGTGGAACAAAGGAGTGAATGAATAAGTGAATGGATGGATGGATGAATAAATCACCAATATTTTCATAGTACTTTTCAGAATACAAAGCTCCTTTCCCCAACATCACTCACAATAGTTTTTGCAATAAAAACTCTAAGAAGTGAGCTATTCCAAGGTTTTAAGAGAAGCAATATATTAAAGTGGTTAATAACACCCAGAATGCTGGGATTCAAGTTCTGTCTGTGCCTCCTATCACATGTGTAGTATCTGGTAAACAACTTCTTTGCCTCCAGTTACCTCATCTGTAAGATGGAAATAATATTTTATGGTTTTATTGTGAACATTAAATGACTAAGGCATTTAGAACAATACCTGCAGAATAGTATGTGTTTAATAAATATTTGCTTAAAAAGATAGTGAAGGTAGTATTAATTGTATGGAATAGAACTGGCCACAAACAGAAGTTGTTTCAAAGTAGCACTCTTTCCATTAATAAGGCTAATAAAAATACAATCACGAAGGGCATGCTAAATAATTTGATCTATCAGCTCAGTATTCTCATAAAAGAGAGATAATGAATATTTAGTGTTTTGCACATTAACTGGCACATAAGTGTCATGGTTATTATAAGTTCATTTAGCCAAGTTAAGGACCTAATTATTGTAAGGTTAAAGCATTTATATAAATATAGCATGTTGTTATGAAGACAGTAGCAAGCTATATACTAGCCAGAGATTTGCTGTTTGTCTCTACTGGCTATAGACAGCTCTTTTCAAAGCACAGCTTGTTATATCGTCCTAAATGCCATTCAACCCAATTTTCCTCTAGGTGTCCATGTGGACAATGGTATTTTGCAATGTTACTCATCTATTAGGAAACAATGTCATTTTCAGAGATTAGAGATGACTATGTTATCTGGCCAGGGCTGTTTGTCACTCCCCTACACTCATTAGTAAGCACAGCAACAGAAGATTCTGCATACAGTGCCACCTGCGTGTTCAAAAGCTTTTACTCCCATTTACTCTGAGTTTGCTCAGTTTGGAAGCATGACCAAAACTCTAAAAGTCATTCACCAGCTGGGTGGGAGGAGAGATAAAAACAGGGCCAGAAAAATTCTTCCCAGACCACCTGAAGAGGTATTTCTAAACATATCACCAGACCTGAAAACGTTCTATCTGAAATGAATGTATGTACTGCCTAACATGAATGAATGTATAATACTGACAATTTTTTTCATAGTGAAATTAAATTAAATACATGAATGTGAATAGTCCTGTTTATGCTATCATCTCAAATATTTGGCAGTGATAATTAAGAACCTGGCATTTGGCAAGTTTTTCTTATAATAGTCATAGTGTCTTTATGTGTCTGTGGTCAAATAATAGATGGCCATTTCAGCTGAACATGTAGCAGTCTCCAGGAGTTGGCTTCTCTCTCTTTTTGGGTAAGCATTTCAAGTTGAATCTTTTTTTTTCTTGGTGTTGAGGTATTCTGTCTTTTATGGTAAGTGCTTTACAACGTAATCTTGGAGAAAACACATTAGCCTTATTACTATATAACCCTATTAATATTGAATGAATGCATTTTATTTAAATTAATAAAATGGAAGCTCAAATAGAGAAAGATTGAAGGATTGGGATTTTGGGGGGAAATATAGAAGCTAGCATTTCTTGTAATTCATATCCTCATGAAATACTTCAGTAATATCTTCCCATTACCCTTCTCTGTGGAATTATAATTTATCCGATAAACCCTTCTGCAAATATAAAGTCTGCCTCAACTACTTAGTGAGTTTGTTTTTAAAATTAGTTACTCCTCATGCACTTTTTTTTTTTTTTTTTTTTGCGGTACGCGGGCCTCTCACTGTTGTGGCCTCTCCCGTTGTGGAGCACAGGCTCCGGACGCGCAGGCTCAGCAGCCATGGCTCACGGGACCAGCCGCTCCGCGGCATGTGGGATCTTCCCAGACCGGGGCACGAACCCGTGTCCCCTGCATCGGCAGGCAGACTCTCAACCACTGAGCCACCAGGGAAGCCCCGTCATGCACTTTTAAATGTCTTTTGTTAAAACAGTTTTTTGTTGTTGTTGTTTTTCCTATTTATTTATTTAGGTAGGTAGTTAGTTTTGGCTGCGTTGGGTCTTCGTTGCTGTGCGTGGGCTTTCTCTAGTTGCGGCGAGCGGGGGCGACTCTTCGTTGCGGTGTAAAACAGTTTTAATTATGAGGAAACCGGGTGAACTCATGACTAAAATTCTTGAGAGAATAATCTTAAATGTCTGGGATCATATTTCCCAAGCAGTCTTTCTGCCTCAGAAAATGATTTATTAACCAGAGTTCAGCTGCTTTTTGCTTTTGTTGTTGATGACAAAAGGCATGTTAAAGCATGTTAAATTGGCTTAACGTAGTGGACAGAAATGTTGGTTTACCATAGGAGAATTCGCTGCCAATGCATATTTCTTCTTTGTGTTACATATAAGGAATAGTTAATCTGACCTCAAAGAAAAGAAACATATGCCTCCCTAGATAAGGTTCTAGAGATGAATGAGTCTGTCTGCTATATAGCATTTGTTGGTCAGAGAGAAGGGAGAAAAAAGGAGGGTGGAAAATAAGCAGAAAATGAGACTCACCAAAGGCCTGATTCTAAAGGGAAAAAGTGAAATAGAACAGAAATGACACATAAAATGGAAGGAAAGTGGGGTGAATAGATGTGGAATAAAAAATAAGCACAGGTATATTGGCAGTATACTGCTGAGTCTCTCTGGGGTCACATTTGTTATTTGTCCCTTAGCAAATGATTCTGGAATGTTAAACAGTCAATGTGCCTGTTTCTAATAAATTAGGCTGTCAAAAATAAATAAATAAACTCAATTTGGGGACTGTGGTCCATCAATTATATAATTCTAACAGGCACAACTATTATCCAAATTCTATTTTGGGCAATGTCTCTATGTACTCAGCGAATTAAGACTGCAGTCTTAACTGGCCCAGTTTGGTGTGGTTCAGGTAGCTGGAAGCTGAAAGGGGTGGTCTCACCTAATTCATTTCACTGGGACAATTCAGGATGGCTGTATTCAAGTTCCACAACTGCTTTGCCATCTATTACACTGTCCCATTTTATGCCTGCTTGTCTTACCCATTACCCTTTCCTTACTCTCTTTTCCACTCTACTCCATTTTCTAAGTTGGTTATACTTTATTTTGTTAAGAATACTTATGCCAGGCAACTCCTCCTTGATCTTCTGACATTACTCGATTTACTGAACACTACTTTATTCTTAAAATTGATCCTTCTATTTTCAAGATGCTTCACTTACCTGGTTCTCCTTCTACCTTTCTGATCACTTCTTGTTTCCTTTCTTTCTCTCTCTCTCTCTCTCTCAAAATGTTTATAAACAAATAATAGTCAGTGAGAAAAGTGCTCTTTTGTCAAATAAATTTGGAAAATACTACAAATAACACCCTCTTCTTGGTAACTTACCAAAGCATATTAGATTCTTTTACACGTCCTAGGAATAAAGAATCTTGTTTGTGTTTAACTCAACATCTAGCACTATTTCAAACACTCTTTTTGGTTTCTTGTTTACTGCTATATTTTAAAGGATCATGTAGCTGCAAATAACTGCATATAGTGGGCCTCAGTTGCTATGTCAAGCATTAATCCAACATTTCAGCTTACCTGTTGAATATCTTGGTCTGAATATTATGCCAGAACTTTGAATCAATATTAAAAGACATGTCATTTTTCCCCTTAATAAAAATATTTACCAGTTGGCTTCAGTGAGCCAGGCACTGCTGGGTGCTAAGGATAGAATGATAAACAGGATGTAGTTTCTGTGATGGAGATAAGTAAACATAAAGTGGGGTGGGGTTTGGGAGAGATGAGGACAAGAAGGGCGACAGATCTAAACAGAGATCAAATTGTGAAAAGCGTGGAATGCCATGCTATGGAGTTTGAAGTTTTTCTTGACAACAAAAGGCAGCCCTTGAAGGATTTTAAGGCCAGCGATGATCAGATTTTTTTAAAGACCAGTATGACTCCAGGATGAGGTATACATTAAAGCAAGGCATAGATTCTTCATGGAGTCTATGAAATCAGTTATCGTAAGACAATAAGACAATTACGAAATTAATCAGAATCTGCCTCATGTTATTCTTGGGTGTGAGCACTTTTCTATTTTCTAAATGTGAGGTCCTTAAGAACAGTAGTATCTTGTTTATCCTTGTATACTTGCCCATCCTTAGCATATTTCTTTGTACAGACTAGTTGCTTTCTTAATGATTGCTTGATGAGTAAATAAATATGAACTTTTTACTGTTTAAAACATGTTGTAGAGCACATTTCCTCAATGGACTGATAAGCCAAAAAAAAAAAAAAATGAAAGCAGTTAATGAGAACCAAGAGAAATAGGGAATTAGCGATGGGTGAAATACAATCATAAAGAAAGAAAATAAAATTTGATGATAGAAATTGCCTGTTTCGGAGACATATGAGTTCAGAGGCCTGGTAATTTAGTACAAAGACTTTCACTTCTAAGTCACAGAACTTCAGTCTTCCCATCACCATTAAAAAAAATAAGTAAATTGTTGGGTAAGCAGCCACTGCTCAACCTGCCACCCCTCTCTCTGGGATTGCCCAGTCAGTGCCCTGCACCTGGAACATTCCCTCATACGGAAGACAGGTGCCGAAGTGTCAGTTGACTCCAGACTTTTCTTTCTTATTAGCAGGAAACTTTCCCATGTTCTGGGTACACAGTGTATTTCCTTGTATTGCTTACATGTGTGTCGTATGGACAGGTCCACCAGTAAATCTGCCCTCCCCAACCCAAGGTAAAGGGGTCTTCGCCCACAGCATGAGAGAGGTGCTGAAGCCACTGCCTTGTGTTGGCTATCAGAAGGGACCTGGTGGCCATGGATGACAGCACACACTAGAGACACTGATCTCGCTGCACCTCTTCTCCTTTCTGTGAGTAAGGCTTCTTCCAACCAGCATATTATGTGTTGAGTCCTCTTTAGCAACTCTGCACCCAGAGGAGATGCAGTGGGCCGAGGGCTGTGGGCTCCTACTTCTGGAGGTTGGCATTGTTATGATCTCTGCCATCTTTCATACAGTGGAAATCCTCACTTGGCGTTGGCAGCTGGTTCTGCCTGCCTAACATAAACCCATAGTTTGTCAGGACTAAAACATGGAGTAAAGTCAAGGGGCAGACAGTTTCAATTTGGTCACTATTTGGTAACCACACCTGAAGTAAAGCTCAGTCCAGGGTGCAGAAAATGAGTAAAAGGAAGCCTTAAAATGCTGATGGTTCCCTCTCGTGCCTGTCAAGAGTATGAAGTTGAAGGAGTGTTTTGCATATCCATTGGTTATTATCTTTTTGAATGAAAAGCTTTAAGCTAAGAGTCTAGAACTATTATCTGGTTTCAGTGAACTTGGAGGAACTCTTCTACATTCTCAGCAAATGTTAAAAAAATATAATGTGGTATCAATAGTTTCTTGAATATTTATTATGTGCCAGGATCTATGCTATCTCATACAAATCATCTCTACCTACCCATTAATATCCCCACTGTAGAGACAGGAAAATTGAGGATCATGGGGATTCAAAAACAGCTAATAACTGGCAAAATATAGCTAACTTCAAAGTTTATGATCTTCATCTCTATATTTCATGCTTCATCACTTCATTGAAAGAAGAGAAAATAATTAGCTTTCTCAGGAGCTCAGCAGTGCCTAGGAATTCTTTTGGCCTCAGTTTGGATTAAAACTGCTAAAAAGCCATTTATTTTAACTGCGTTTATTAAAAATTCTGCCATGCTAGTCAAAATATTAATAAAAATGGAAACTATAAGCCACCATTAAAAATACTTTTCCCTTGGTTATATGTTCACCTGGATCAAATATGTTGTCTTCCTGACACCAGGAAAAATGGCTCAGATTTGCCCAGCAAAAGCTTGGGTGCCCTGAAAATTTGTATTCTAGTAGCAGAGATTCACACATTTTGATGTGATCATACAAAAATGTAGGAATATTTCTATTAGCCGTATCACCAAAATAAGAATCAAAGTGTGAAAAGCTCCAATGATTGATGATAATAGCAAGTAGCCAATATTGTTCCCTATGTTTGATGAGTATCCCAGGCAAAGCCAGAGTTAATGTTTTATTCTTTCTAATAGATATTTAAAATTTTTTTTCTGTTTTTAGCTTTTGAAATTGTTTTGGCTTTTGAGTTGTCTTGGCTTCTGGGTGGATAAAGCTGCTATTACATTTGGTTTTGTGTACTATGCTTAAAAGGAAACAAACAGACCATTTTAAAGTGTCAGCAGAGATATATGTAAAGACAGAAGTGAATTACTCCTGCAAAGAGTAGAGGAGTCCAGCAGCCTGAAATAGACTCATTAAAATTAGCTTCATCTAGTATCATAACCAGGGCCTTAGGAAAATCTATAGTATCTACTCTGTGGGCAAGAAATAGCTATGTCATATTTTAAAGGGAATCATTGATTTTGTATTTTTCTCAACTTTGAAACAAATAATAAAGTGCAGAAAGGAAAAAAAGAAGCTGTTCTGATTATTTTCCCTGAGACAACGGGTAGAAAGGCTTGGGCCTAATAGGAAGGTTATTTTGGAAAAGCTATGACTGTATCAATTTCAAAGTAATATGAATAGATGCTCAACCTTGAGCAGCTTGAACAAAACACTGCAGAGCTTGTGGATGCCCAGAGAGCATATACAGAAGACTCACTGAACAAGGCCTTTCAATACAGGTAGCTCATACATTTTCTCTTTTTTGCCGAAGCTGAAGCCTGAAGTAGAATAGAGATAGACAATTCTCACCTTGGTGATAGTTACTGACAGCAAAAATGATATTAGGAATAGAGCTCATTCTGTAAACTATCAGAAACCGAGCCTTTTACTCTTAACTTGGAAACATTGATATAGGCAGAGGTTATGTTGAATTAATAAGTAGAGCAAGGACTAAATCTTTTTTTAACACAATCCTGGTTAGAATGTCCTTTTGCAGAGGTGTTCTAGGGGAATTTGCTTCCACAGGCCATAAAATTTTCTACCTTTGTCCCATTCAATGAAGTTTCATGTTCCTTTTAATGAGGTGCTGAGAATTTTTGTTTCCATGATTAGAGAAATGGCTTATATATCTATGGAAGCACAACTGAATATTGGCTAAAATTCATATTTACCTAAAGTTGATCCATTTTACTTTATTGATTGATGGGGGTGAGGTAAGAGAAAAGATATCTTGGAGTTCAGATGTTGAATGGAAAAAGATAATAAAAAAATAGGAATAAGCATGTGGAGAAAAAGTTCAGCTACTTAACACTGGGGCAATATGTACTATTATAATACTTTCAGAGGCATTTCATACAGGGTGTCTTGCTTTTGTGCTGAACTCAGGAATACTGGAACAGAGAAGTTGCTGGAACAGCTGAAGTTCGAATTGATTTCCCCTAATGTTCAAGGAGGTAAGACTTTCTACTTAGAATGAAGATGTATTTTAATAATGTCAAGATAGTAGGAATAAATTCATTCAGCTTAATCCCTAGGCAGAGTTTTTCTCATGGCAACATTACCAGGTAAGCCCTAAAAGAAGGGAGCCAATACTAACAGCCCTGTGGGAACACCCTGCCACCATTCCTTTACACAAAATACAAGTTACTCCATAAGCCACTGAGAAAGATCACCATTTTCCTTGTAATACTCAAACAGCAATCAGTGCAAAAACAATATCTGTACTCTGTTTTAAGAAACTTACCAAGATCAGATGACCCAAATGCTGTTTGAGTTTTATTAAGAATATGCCAGTCTTAGTGAAAATGTGAAAAAATAAAGATTGTCATAATAAAACCACTTATTGTGGTGACAAAAAAAAGCCAGTCTAATAGTTTCTTTTTTGTTTCAATATTAAGAGAGAAAAGTAACTTTTAATTTTTATTTTAAAAGGAATCAGAAGAAGATATATATGTTGGATTGTTCCAGAATCTTGTTACACTCAAAAGTGAACATGGATCTGGTTCTAAATCATTTTCTTGGCTTAGATTTAGAAAACATTCCCTGTAATTCAGGTAAATTGGTCCTCAAAAAACAAACAAATAAACAAACAAAAACCAAGGTTTTAACCTCCAAGTTGCCCTTAGCTGAAGCTTGTTGCTCCATAGGCTTCCCAGCTGGTGCATCTGGCTCCAGGACAGGGCGTGTCAGGTTCTATCTATCATAATGCTCCACTTGACCTCATGGTTCAGAGACGAGTGCAGATGATGAAAGGAGATGGTGTCACTCATAATGTGAGGTCTCAGTTAGGGAAAGTCTCAGAAACCCTCCAACACATTATTAAAAGGAAATAAATTGGAAAGGAAAAGCTCAGCTTGCTGGGCAAATTGAATTTTATTTGGTTCAAAATTTTATCTCAGAAAAAGTTAAGAACACATGGGAGTAAACAAAGATTACAAAGTTGGGTTTGGAGATTTTTTTTTAGTTCGGAGATAGATATCAGAATTCTCCCACTTACTCAGCTCAGGCTTCATCTCACTTGCTAAAAATTCTTTGATTTATCTGACCATTATTTTAAAAATAAGTTAGAAAAGCCTATGTGGGTTTTCAAATTGATGATACAATCTAAGATATTACTTAAATCTACACAGTACTTATTACCTTTCAGAAATAAATGCTTTTTGTTTTATGCTATTTTGTAATTGGTGCCCAAGGACACCAAAACATCTCTCTGTGTTTATGTGACATTCTTTCACATGGAGGAAAACTGAGACTGGTCTTGGTTAAAAAGCAGATTCAGAGAGAAAGGAAAGAGAGATCTAGAGAGTAAAAAGTTAGGAATAAAACTACAGAATATTAGAATTGGAAGCTTTCTTAGAAATCATCTAATTCCTAAAATATACAGAATTAAGAATATTATTTCCACGTGATGTTCCAAAAATAAAGTTCCATTGTTAAAGAAACATGAGCAGTAATGTATACTAAACCATCATCTGTAGATGCTCATTGTATATTAGTGTATTAAAGACCTGAGAATTAAAAAATTTTTTTCAAAAACTGTTTAACACATTTCTTCATCATTTCCTCAAGTAATGTAGTGTGGTGGTGACGACTCAAACAGATTTGGCTCAGAATCCTAACTTTACTATTCATTAACTGTGCGTACCTGGTTAAGTCAGTTAGCATCGCTAAGCCTGAATTTACTTATCTAGTAAATGTGGGATAATATTATTTACCACCTAAGGTTGGAGTGGGGATGAAACAAGAAAATGATAGTAAAGATCCTAGCTTTGTGGCACCTCACACATAGTTTATGTCCTCTTCATATGGTAGCTTAATTAACAAGATAGCCTTTGATAAAAATGATACAGGGAAACATAGTTGTTATGGGAATTAAAGCAATGCATAATTTTGAAAAGGAAATTGTAATAAATTGTTAGTGAAAGTAAATGACATGCAATACATAGAGTTACTAGTAAGATGTGAAATCTTTGGACTCCTAATAATTGTCCTCTTTCATGATGGTTTAGTCATCTTTCATGGATTATGGATTAGGTGATTACATAGAGTAATGATAAAGGTACACAATTTGGTACTGTATCAACTAGATTCAGATTCTAACCTGCCAACTCCTAGTTCACTAATGTTAGCAAGTCGCTTGACATTTTGAGCCAGTTTTCCTATTTGTAAACCATGAATTAAAATATTATTCCTCTTTCTAAGAGTTGTTGAAGATAATTAAGCTATAGAAATTTACCATTTGTTGAGAGTTTACCATATCCTAGACCACAGTTCCTAGGTAAAAAGGTAGTAAATGTTTTGCATACAGTAAGTGAGCAACTGTTCATGAAGATGCTGTACAAACTACAATGCTATTAGTAAATACTAGTTAATAGTAACAGTTAATGCTGCTTGGCACCCCATGGTTTCTGAGTAATTAACTAAATATCTGTATGACTTCAACGTCTAGTAATTACATGGAGGAAGAAAAGAAGATATACTCAGTCCCCAAGTAATTTTGACCTTTTAAAGAACGTTTAAAATCTGTTCTAATATCAAATTTCAAACAATGCAAGAATCCAGGTTCAATTTGCCCTGTGCTATCTGGGATCTTAGTTTTCTTAGCTCAGACTTTCAAGGTGCCTGTCCCTAATCAACTGTGGATGTGTTAGGGTTACATAAAACTTTCGTGGATGGACCCAGTAGAAATGAGAGTATGTATTATTATTCTGATTTTTCATAAGAGGAAACTGAGGTTCAGACAGGCCAACCAACAGAAAGTTAGAGAGTCAGGACATGCACTTAACTTTTAAATTTCAAAGTCTAGGCCACCTTCTATTGTGTCCAAGATATGAAAAAGAAAGATAATTTAACATGATTTCTAGAGCTCAAGCTCTATCAGATTAGCTTTATTAAAGGATTGATTTACTTTAAAAAATGATCCCTGGGCTTATATTATGTATTAAAAATATAAATTTATTCTGGGAAGTTTTATATCAGTTAATTATTTTTATATTCATAAGTGGTTACCAAAGATGCTTGAGGAATGTTCAGTCTGTACAGTTTTAAGGATAAGAATTATAATCTCCCATATTCCCTCTATGGAGGTAGAAAGTAAACTGGGTAATCTATGTTCAGCTCTGGTACTATGTTTGTTTTTTGATCATTTTTGCTTTTCTTTCTCTAAATTTTATACATATGCTCTCTAAAACAAAGGACAAGTATTGAATAGTTAGATATATAATTTCCCAACCAATATCTATCATTTAGGATTAAAAAAATCCCTTTTGGGTGAAAATCTTTTGGGAAATGACTTATCATATAATCTGTATAGAACTTTCATCAGTAAACACATATTTCAATGAGTATTTGTCAAACATCTTTGCAGTCAAGGTGTTGTGCAAGGTAGTAATGGCCTTCCTGTGTTGAAGGAAGTTAAGAATCTGGTGAGTGAGGTGGACAAAGTCAGAGAATATTTAACTGATAAGGAACGTACTGGGCCAGCACATGGACTAGGTCCTTTGCTCTGCCTGGATGTGCACGCTAAGCTTCTCCTAGTGCTCTGTTCATTCATCCTTCCAAGGCACACTCACTGTGAGTCAGTCAGATATCAGAAATTTCATCAATCTCTTGTGATACTACCATAAAAAAATTAACATAGATCTATAAACCTTGTTCTCAAGAAATACGAATTTAATTGACCATTAGTGACTATGCTATTGCACTATAGATTGACATGATATAGGAAGTAGAACAAGCTATTGGGATATATGGAATGAAAACTGCCCAGACACGGGAACTCAAGGAAGTCTTTCTCAAAGTGGCATCTGAACTTATAATTGAAGTCAGAGAAAGAGTAGCCAGAGAAAAGTGGGGGAAGTGAAGGAAATATTCCAGCCTAGAGAAAAGTACATAGGAAAAACAGCCTCAGCTTCATACACTAGAACAAATAGAATTGAACCAGTTGAGTAAAAATTTTGAAAAAGGGAAAACCATATGTGAAGTTATAGAGGAGTTAAATCCACGATGTATATGAGGAAGCACTAGTATTTGGGTATACTTCTATAGAATTCTGCAGTAAATTCAGACTATACTACAAAGCTACAGTTATCAAGACAGTATGGTACTGGCACAAAAATAGAAATATAGATCAATGGAACAGGAGAGAAAGCCCAGAGATAAACCCATGCACGTATGGTCACCTTATCTTTGATAAAGGAGGCAAAAATATACAATGGAGAAAAGACAGCCTCTTCAATAAGTGGTGCTGGGAAAACTGGACAGCTACATGTAAAAGAATGAAATTAGAACACTCCCTAACACCATACACAAAAATAAAGTCAAAATGTATTAAAGACCTAAATGTAAGGCCAGACACTATAAAACTCTTAGAGGAAAACATAGGCAGAACACTCCATGACATAAACCACAGCAAGATCCTTTTTGACCCACCTCCTAGAGAAATGGAAATAAAAACAAAAATAAACACATGGGACCGAATGAAACTTAAAAGCTTTTGCACAGCAAAGGAAACCATTAATAAGAGGAAAAGACAGCCCTCAGAATGGGAGAAAATATTTGCAAACGAAGCAACTGACAAAGGATTAATCTCCAAAATATACAAGCAGCTCATGCAGCTCAATATCAAAAAAACAAACAACCCAATCCAAAAATGGGCAGAAGACCTAAATAGACATTTCTCCAAAGAAGATATACAGATTGCCAACAAACACATGAAAGGATGCTCAACATCACTAATCATTAGAGAAATGCAAATCAAAACTACAATGAGGTATCACCTCACACCAGTCAGAATGGCCATCACCAAAAAATCTACAAACAACAAATGCTGGAGAGAGTGTGGAGAAAAGGGAACCCTCTTGCACTATTGGTGGGAATGTAAATTGATACAGCCACTATGGAGAACAGTATGGAGGTTCCTTAAAAAACTAACAATAGAACTACCATATGACCCAGAAATCCCACTCCTGGGCATATACCCTGAGAAAACCATAATTCCAAAAGAGTCATGTACCACAATGTTCATTGCAGCACTATTTACAATAGCTGGGACATGGAAGCAACCTACGTCTCTATCGACAGATGAATGGATAAAGAAGATGTGGCACATATATACAATGGACTATTACTCAGCCATAAAAAGAAATGAAACTGAGTTATTTGTAGTTAGGTGGATGGACCTAGAGCCTGTCATACAGAGTGAAGTAAGTCAGAAAGAGAAAAACAAATACCGTATGCTAACACATATATATGGAATCTAAAAAAAGAAAAAAAATAGTTCTGATGAACCTAGGGGCAGGACAGAAATAAAGATGCAGATGTAGAGAATGGACTTGAGGAGACAGGGAGGGGGAAGGGGAAGCTGGGACGAAGTGAGAGAGTAGCATTGACATATATACACTACCAAATGTAAAACAGATAGCTGGTGGGAAGCAGCTACATAGCATGGGGCAATCAGTTCCGGTGCTTTGTAACCACCTAGAGGGGTGAGATAGGGAGGGTGGGAGGGAGATGCAAGAGGGTGGAGATATGGGGATATATGTATACGTATAGCTGATTCTCTTTGTTATACAGCAGAAACTAATACAATATTATAAAGCAATTATACTCTAATAAAGATGTTAAAAAAAAAAATTCTGCAGTCAAGTAGATGGAACATGAGCCCTGAGGAGGAAAGGAGGGTCAAGATTAAAATGGATCTTGATGTTATTAGGTAATAGGAAACCATTGACAGGCATCATACTAAATCATTGCTTAGACTGACTACCTCAGATTTACAGGTAATAAAATGGAAGTCCAGAGAGGTTCTATGATTTGCCCAAGGGCACACAGCTAGTTAGAAAAAGAATTGGAAATATAATGTTAGTCTATAGAGACCTGCTACACATGCCTCACCTTCAGGCGTTTAAATTATTTGGGAAGCTTAAAACAATGACAAATTGATTGTCTATCAAGTAACTGGTAGAAGTGGCTCCTTCTCTCAGGAAGACTCCTAAAATATGTTCTTCCCAGCGTAAATCCTGGGATGATGGCTAGATAAACATAAAGGAAGGCAATGCTTGCTTGATTTGCAATATTTTTCTTTTTCATCACTCCCTTTACACCTCACTTATTTTTGATTATTCATTGTCTCTCACCCTGAATATGAGTTTCAGAAGGTCATTGTCATCTTGTCACAGACAGAGAGCTGTCTCCCCTGAGTTCCCCAGCACCTGCAGCACAGAGTTCACACTGATTCAGATTAGCTCTGGGTCAGCAGCGCTGTAAGGAGACGGTTTTAACCCCTTGTAGACCTGATTTCTTTCTTGGAGTGAGGCTGAGGAAAACACATTCGCAGAACTCCTCTTTCCCTGATCTTTCCTGCTCACTTCCTGCCCTCTCTCCAGAGCAGGCCGAATTTTCTCCCTCAGCCTGCAAGCTTCTGTTTTCTGCCTGGCTGCGCTCACCACCTTCCTATGACACCTTAGGGAATTGCCCTCTTATTACCACAATTACAATCTGTACACATTTCATTAAACTAATATCGCTTTGCACAGGCTTTCTCCACAGAACTGCACAGCTGGAGGCCCATTTCTTTTCCTCAGCTTAAACACGTTGACAGGTTAAGAAAGCTATTATGTCTGAATAACAGGTGTTGCAAAACAATGTGCATTTGATGCTTAAATGAGAGAGCTTCTTTATTGACTGGCTTTATTGCAGCTAAGGCTCTCCTTTTTCACAATTACTGGATTTTTATTGTTTTTCCTGCTTTTTAAAGTGTATTCTCTTGTTTCAGAATAGGTCTGAAGTGACTGTGTGTGGTTATTTGTTATTCTGCTGTCCTCTCTTTTATATTATTATTATTAGTGCTTCTTGCTTTACTTTTCAGGTGAAGAATAGTTGCAGAAATAAAAGGGTTTTATTGGGTCTCTCTTTCTCTCTACTAGAAGAACACCCACTTCATGAACAGCTCCCAGAGGACCTCCAATGGGATCCTTCTCTATCATTTTCCCTCCATTTATATTGCCTTATTCACTTCTCTCACCTACCTTCCAGTTACCCAATGAATTGGCTCCCAAATGAGAAACAATAAAATACAACTGGAGGGAGAGTTTACTGTTATGCTCCCTTATCTGAATATCACTCACATTTTTTGTTTAGGACCTGGCTGCATAGAACATACACACTGGTATATAATTTTTGGTATTTATCCTTTATCTCTTGATGTTTATTTTTCCTTACATTCATCAATGTTAAGCAAATCTTTATTCCTTTTCTCTTTTTCCTCACACAACACCATGCTCAGCAGGATATAGTCTGCTTTATTATTTCAATAAGATGACTTTTGCTGATGAGACAATCAAGTGTTAAAATTCCATTTTTCAAAGGCAAGTGCTCAGTGAGAGAGAACACATGATTATGAAAGCACAGAAATGGATGGAAATAAAAGATGGCTTTGAAATATTTACATGGGTATCCTTACAGTATCTAGTGTAGTTCTCTTCATATTGTAGGCACTCAGAAATGCTAGGCCATAACATACTTTTTGAAAGAAAAATTTGGGTTTCATGTTTAGTTACATTTTTATGGTAGTAAAAAGCTGGAAGAAAAAAAAATGAAGGCAAGAAAAAGCTCATTATTTCCTTGAGCTGAATATTTTCAATTCTCCTAGTGTATTCAAAAGTTGTAATCATCCTAATTATCACCTATTTGTTTCCATGAAGGCAAATGAAGTCATATCTGTGATTAGGTGAGACACGTATTTTACTCAACGTATGTATAACGACTACTAGAGTTGGGGCAGCGTCTAGTTCCCTAGTATCTTCAGTATCTAGGGCATTTTTGAGAACAAAGTAAGGGCCCAATAAGTGATTGCTGAATGAATTAACCTTAGTCCCTTTAGAGGTGAATTCTTCACCTGGATTTCAGATGGTTCCAAGACCTCTTGAAATTCTAAGTACAATTTTGTGTATATGCACAGGAGTGGGGCAGTAAGAATTCTTGGTTTTCATCTGATTGTCGAAGGAATCTGTGACTCCAAAATTTATGAGCATCTCCTTAAAAAGAAGTCCCCTGAATGATAATAATAATAATAATTTTGTAAATGCAGGAATTATTTATTGAATCTGTAGCTTAAGCATATTTTTCTACCATAAAGTTACGCCTAGTTGAACATGGAATTTAGGAAACTAGGTAAGCTTTACTTGACCTGATAAAAATATACTCTTAAATTGTTTAATTGTTTCTTCCCAGAGCCAGGGACCAACTGTGATCATCAACCTACAATTGTAACACAAATTGATATTTTTAATAATAACACCCAAACTTGTACTTTCTGTAAGTGCTTTACAATTTAAAAAAGGCTTTTTCATTTAAAGGACAACAGAAATCCATCCCACTAGAGTACTGATTCACCAATATCACTGGGAATAGGTGAGGCCAGTTCTATTTTCAGGGATTTCCAAGTATAGTGTGTCTAAATCTCTGTGATGCCTAATTATTATTTTTTTAAAGTAGTAACTCTACATTTATGGGGCAGTTCTCCTAAGAATTTCAATGAACTTCATGAAGTTTCTACAAACTCTGTAGAACAAGACTGTGATTCTCCTCACTTAACAGGTAAGGAAACTAAAATGCAGATACAGTTCAATGATTATTCTCACAGCTATTTGGACCATGACTGGATATGCAAATCAAAATATTAACCCTGGATTTTTCATTGGTTTCCTGCTTCTAAACTAATACATACAGAAAAAATTAAATATTTATACTTTTAGGAATACCTTTGCAAACAAAAAAAAAATCTCCTAATACATATTTTTCTTTCTGATTTAAAACTGAGAAAATAATTTTACCTTAGGAAATTGGTTTTAAATTGAAGGAAAACATTTTATATCTTTGAGCTAACAGATTTAAATAAAATGTTATGAATACCTATCAATATATTAAAATCTAGTAAAATAGTATATGATGGAATAGTTTATGGAAATCCATTATAACAGCTTTTTAGAATTATCTGCTCTCTTAAGATAATTCCACACATGTGGGTGATACAAGAATTTTCAGGAAAAAGTTTTGTTTGAAAGATGAATGAAAGATGACTATCCGATTGAGAAGATTCTGCTTTTGATTTTTTCTTTAAGTCTCAACTATGTTAATTAAGTTATTTAGCATGACATGGATCCCCTGTATCTGAATTTTACTTTGGGCCATTTTGAAACTTTGCATCTTTAGGTATTTATGTGAAAGAATATGAAAAAAGTTAAATTCAGTTTTGCCTCTTATACATTCTTCCCTTTTGAATATTATTACAAGGTATGACGCTGTATGAACAGATTCTCTGATTCAGCCTATTGAAAATAATAGAGAGAGAAACCAAGATGGCGGAGCAGAAGGACGTGCTCTCACTCCCTCTTGCGAGAACACAAGAATCACAACTAGCTGCTGGACAATAATTGACAGGAAGACACTGGAACTCACCAAAAAAGATACCCCACATCCAAAGACAAAGGAGAAGCCACAATGAGACAGTAGGAGAGGCACAATCACAGTAAAATCAAATCCCATAACTGCTGGGTGGGTGACTCACAGACTGGAGAAGGTACTCCTTGGCGGGAGCCCTCCCAGACTCTGTCATTAGCCCCACCAAAGAGCTCAGGTAGGCTCCAGTGCTGAGTTGCCTCAGGCCAAACACCCAACAGAGAGGGAACCCAGCCCCACCCATCAACAGTCAGGCGGATTAAAGTTTTACTGAGCTCTGCCAACCAGAGCAACAGTCAGCTCTACCCACCACCAGTCCCTCCCATCAGGAAACTTACACAAGCCTCTTAGATAGCCTCATCCACCAGAGGGCAGACAGCAGAAGCAAGAAGAGCTACAATCCTGCAGCCTGTGGAACAAAAACCACATTCACAGAAAGATAGACAAGATGAAAAGGCAGAGGGCTACGTACCAGATGAAGGAACAAGATAAAACCCAAGAAAAACAACTAAATGAAGTGGAGATAGGCAACCTTCCAGAAAAAGAATTCAGAATAATGATAGTGAAGAAGATCCAGGACCTCAGAAAAAGAATGGAGGCAAATATCGAGAAGATGCAAGAAATGTTTAACAAAGACCTAGAAGAATTAAAGAACAAACAAACAGACATGAACAACAAAATAACTGAAATGAAAACTACACTAGAAGGAATCAATAGCAGAATAACTGAGGCAGAAGAATGGATAAGAGACCTGGAAGACAGAATGGTGGAATTCACTCCTGTGGAACAGAATAAAGAAAAAAGAATGAAAAGAAATTAAGACAGCCTAAGAGACCTCTGGGACAACATTAAATGCAACAACATTCACATTATAGGGGTCCTAGAAGGAGAAGAGAGAGAGAAAGGACCAGAGAAAATATTTGAAGAGATTAGAGTTGAAAACTTCCCTAACATGGGAAAGGAAATAGCCACCCAAGTCCAGGAAGCGTAGTGAGTCCCATACAGGATAAACCCAAGGAGAAATGCGCCGAGACACATAGTAATCAAATTGGCAAAAATTAAAGACAAAGAAAAATTATTGAAAGCAGCAAGGGAAAAACGTCAAATAACATATAAGGGAACTCCCATAAGGTTAACAGCTGATTTCTCAGCAGAAACTCTACAAGCCTGAAGGGAGTGGCAGGACATATTTAAAGTGATGAAAGGGAAGAACCTACAACCAAGATTACTCTACCTGACAAGGATCTCATTCAGGTTCGAAGGAGAAATCAAAAGCTTTACAGACAAGCAAAAGCTAAGAGAATTCAGCACCACCAAACCAGCTCTACAACAAATGCTAAAGGAACTTCTCTAAGTGGGAAACACAAGAGAAGAAAAGGACCTACAAAAACAAACCCAAAACAATTAAGAAAATGGTCATAGGAACATACATATGGATAATTACCTTAAATATGAATGGATTAAATGCTCCAACCAAAAGACAAAGGCTTGATAAATGGATACAAAACCAAGATTCTTATATATGCTGTCTACAAGAGACCCACTTCAGACGTAGGGACACATACAGACTGAAAGTGAGGGGATGGAAAAAGATATTCCACACAAATGGAAATCAAAAGAAAGCTGGAGTAGCTATACTCATATCAGATAAAATAGACTTTAAAATAAAGAATGATACAAGAGACAAGGAAGAACAGTACATAATGGTTAAGGGATCAATCCAAGAAGAAGATATAACAATTATAAATATATATGCACCCAACATAGGAGCACCTCTACACATAAGGCAACTCCTAACAGCTATAAAAGAGGAAATCGACAGTAACACAATAATAGTGGGGAACTTTAACACCTCACTTACATCAATGGACAGATCATCTAAAATGAAAATAAATAGGGAAACAGAAGCTTTAAATGACATAACGGACCAGATAGATTTAATTGATATTTATAGGATATTCCATCCAAAAACAGCAGATTACACTTTCTTTTTAAGTGTTCACAGAACATTCTCCAGGATAGATCACATCTTGGGTCACAAATCAAGCCTCAGTAAATTTAAGAAAATTGAAATCATATCAAGCATCTTTTCTGACCACAACACTATGAGATTAGAAATGAATTACAGGGAAAAAAATGTGAAAAACACAAATACATGGAGAGTAAACAATATGTTACTAAATAACCAAGAGAACACTGAAGAAAAAAAAGAGGAAATTAAAAAATACCTAGAGACAAATGACAATGAAAACACAATGGCCCAAAACCTATGGGATGCAGCAAAAGCAGTTCTAACAGGGAAGTTTATAGCTATACAAGCCTGCCTCAAGAAACAAGAAAAATCTCAAATAAACAATCTAACCTTACACCTAAAGGAACTAGAGAAAGAAGAACAAATAAAACCCAAAGTTAGCAGAAGGAAAGAAATCATAAAGATCACAGCAGAAATAAATGAAATAGAAACAAAGAAAACAATAGCAAAGATCAATAAAACTAAAAGCTGGTTCTTTGAGAAGATAAACAAAATTGATAAACCATTAGCCAGACTCATCAAGCAAAAGAGGGAGAGGACTCAAATCAATAAAATTAGAAATGAGCGCTTCCCTGGTAGTGCAGTTGTTGAGAGTCCGCCTGCTGATGCAGGGGACACGGGTTCGTGCCCAGGTCCGTGAAGATCCCACATGCCGCGCAGCGGCTGGGCCCGTGAGCCATGGCTGCTGAGCCTGTGCTTCCGGAGCCTGTGCTCTGCAACGGGAGAGGCCACAACAGCGAGAGGCCCGTGTACCACAAAAAAACAAAAAACAAAACAACAACAACAAAAAATTAGAAATAAAAAAGGAGAAGTTATAACAGACACCACAGAAATACAAAGCATCCTAAGAGACTACTACAAGCAACTCTATGCTAATAAAATGGACAATCTGGAAGAAATGGACAAATTCTTAGAAAGGTATAACCTTACAAGACTGAACCAGGAAGAAATAGAAAATATGAACAGACTAACCACAAGTAATTAAATTGAAACTGTGATTAAAAATCTTCCAACCGGGCTTCCCTAGTGGCTCAGTGGCTGAGAGTCTCCCTGGCAATGCAGGGGACACGGGTTCGTGCCCTGGTCCGGGAAGATCCCACATGCTGCGGAGCGGCTGGGCCCGTGAGCCATGGCCACTGAGCCTGCGCGTCCGGAGCCTGTGCTCCGCAATGGGAGAGGCCACAACAGTGAGAGGCCCGCGTACCGCAAAAAAAAAAAAATCTTCCAACCAACAAAAGTCCAGGATCAGATGGCTTCACAGGTGAATTCTATCAAACATTTAGAGAAGAGCTAAGACCCATCCTTCTCAAACTCTTCCAAAAAATTGCAGAGGAAGGAACACTCCTAAACTAATTCTATGAGGCCACCATCACCCTGATAGCAAAACCAGACAAAGATACTACAAAAAAAGAAAATTACAGACCAATATCACTGATGAATATAGATATAAAAATCCTCAACAAAATACTCACAAACAGATTCCAACAACATAGAGGATCATACACTACGATCAAGTGGGATTTATCCTAGTGATGCAAGGATTCTTCAGTATATGCAAATCAATCAAAGTGATACACCATATTAACAAATTGAAGAATAAAAACCATATGATCATCTCAATAGATGCAGAAAAAGTTTCTGACAAAATTCAACACCCATTTATGATAAAAACTTTCCAGAAAGTGGGCATAGAGGGAACCTACCTCTACATAATAAAGGTCATATACGACAAACCCAGAGCAAACATCATTCTCAATGGTGAAAAACTGAAAGCATTTCCTCTAAGATCAGGAAGAAGACAAGGATGTCCACTCTCCCCACTATTATTCAACATAGTTTTGGAAGTCCTAGCCGTGGCAATCAGAGAAGAAAAAGGAATAAAAGGAATACAAATTGGAAAACAAGAAGTAAAACTGTTACTGTTTTCAGATGACATGATACTATACACAGAGAATCCTAAAAATGCCACCAGAAAACTACTAGAGCTAATCAATGAATTTGGTAAAGTTGCAGGATACAAAATTAATGCACAGAAAACTCTTGCATTCTTATACACTTATGATGAAAAATCTGAAAGAGAAATTAAGGAAACACTCCCATTTACCATTGCAACAAAAGGAATAAAATACCTAGGAATAAACCTACCTAGGGAGACAAATGACCTGTATGCAGAAAACTATAAGACACTGATGAAAAAATTAAAGATGATAACAACAGATGGAGAGATATACCATGTTCTTGGAGTGGAAGAATCAACATTGTGAAAATGACTATACTACCCAAAGCAATCTACAGATTCAGTGCAATCCCTATCAAATTACCAATGGCAATTTTTACAGAACTAGAACAAAAAATCTTAAAATTAGTATGGAGACACAAAAGACCCTGAAAAGCCAAAGCAGTCTTAAGGGAAAAAAATGGAGCTGGTGGAATCAGACCCCCTGACTTCAGACTGTACTACAAAGCTATAGTAATCAAGACAATATGGTACTGGCACAAAAAGAGAAACACAGACCAATGGAACAAGATAGAAAGTCCAGAGATAAACCCACGCACCTATGGTCAACTAATCTATGACAAAGGAGGCAAGGATATACAATGAAGAAAAGACAGTCTCTTCAATAAGTGGTGCTGGGAAAACTGGACAGCTACATGTAAAAGAATAAAACTAGAACACTCCCTAACACCATACACAAAAATAAACTCAAAACGGATTTGAGACCTAAGTGTAAGACCGGACACTATAAAACTCTTAGAGGAAAATATAGGAAGTACGCTCTTTGACATAAATCACAGCAAGATCTTTTTTGATCCACCTCCTAGAGTAATGGAAATAAAAACAAAAATAAACAAATCGGATCTAATGAAACTTAAAAGCTTTTACACAGCAAAGGAAACCATAAACAAAATGAAAATTCAACCCACAGAATGGGAGAAAATATTTGCAAATGAATCAATGGACAAAGGATTAACCTCCAAAATATATAAACAGTTCATGCAGCTCAATATTAAAGAAACAAACAACCCAATCCAAAAATGGGCAGAAGACCTAAATAGACATTTCTCCAAAGAAGACATACAGAGGGCCAAAAAGCACATGAAAAGCTGCTCAACATCACTAATTATTAGAGAAATGCAAAATAAAAACTACAATGAGGTATCAACTCACACCATTTAGAATGGGCATCATCAAAAAATCTACAAACAAGGGCTTCCCTGGTGGCACAGTGCTTGAGAGTCCGCCTGCCGATGCAGGGGACACGGGTTCGTGCCCCGGTCCGGGAGGATCCCACATGTCGCGGAGCGGCTGGGCCCGTGAGCCATGGCTGCTGGGCCTGCACGTCCGGAGCCTGTGCTCTGCAACGGGAGAGGATGCAACGGTGAGAGGCCCGCGTACCGCAAAAAAAAAAAAAAAAAAAATTAAAAAAAAAAATCTACAAACAACAAATGCTTGAGAGGGTGTAGAGAAAAGGGAACCCTCTTGCACTGTTGGTGGGAATGTAAACTGATACAGCCACTATGGAGAACAATATGGAGGTTCCTTAAAAAACTAAAAATAGAATTACCATATGATCCAACAATCCCACTACTGGGCATATACCCAGAGAAAACCATAATTCAAAAAGACATATGCACCCCAATGTTCATTGCAGCACTATTTACAATAGCCAGGTCATGGAAGAAACCTATATGCCCATCGGCAGACAAGTGGATAAAGAAGATGTGGTACATATATACAATGGAATATTACTCACCCGTAAAAAGGAACGAAATTGAGTCATTTGTTGAGACATGGATGGATCTAGAGACTGTCATACAGAGTGAAGTAAGTCAGAAAGAGAAAAACAAATATCGTATATTAACGCATGTATGTGGAACCTAGAAAAATGCTACAGATGAACCAGTTTGCAGGGCAGAAGCTGAGACATAGATGTAGAGAACAAATGTATGGACACCAAGGGGGGAAAACCCCAGGGGACGTGGGGATGGTGGTGTGCTGAATTGGGCGATTGGGATTGACATATATACACTGATGTGTATAAAACTGATGACTAATAAGAACCTGCTGTATAAAGAAATAAATAAAATAAAATTCAAAAATTAAAAAAAACAAAACTAAACTTTCTTTGGGTTATTTGTATGGAAATATGTTAATATAAATGTTTCAGACATTACACGAAATTCCTAAAAATCTTATATGTTCTGGTATAATGTTATAAGTCATAATTCTAGTTATTACTTTAAAATGTATGTCTCAGAAATAACTAAATTTTCTTGTCAATTGCATTATTATGAACTTTCATCAAATCTTTAACCGTGGTCATTTTTAAGTCTTTGGTCATTTACAGACAGTTCTGGGTGAACTCTGATGCTTTTGCAAAAATGTTCCTATAAAAGGGTAAAAAAAAAAAAAAAAAGGAAAAGAAAAGAATAGAATCAGTTGCCCATAACAACTCTGTCAATTAGATTGTATCCTTGCTGTCTTTCTCTTGTCCTAGAAATTCATCTTCTTGAAAGCATTTGTGTTACTGAAAGTAACGGAGCCTGGTAATGCTGGCCATCACCTTTACTTCATTTGCATTTTTGTCCAACATTTTATCCCCAAGCTCCCTTCTCTCTCCTAAAGCCCCCATCACTCCACTGCATCCCATCAGGTGCTCTCTCAGCCACATAGAGGCAGTCTGCTGTGCGAAAACAAACTGTGTACTAACCACAGTTTCCCATGTGTCTGGGGCTTCTCACGCTTGTTCCTTAAGCCACAGCAGCTGGGATGACCCAGATACTAGAACTGTTTTCCTCTCTCTGGGTTTCCCCATTTCCAGGAACGACCATTGTTGCATTACCTTTAGGATTTGAAAACACAGCATGATCCCTGTGGGCGGTACAATATTCCTCTGCTGGAAAAATTAGGGCACAAAATGAAACTTAAAGCCCCAAAGAGCAAGAGGGTGAATGTAGCAAAGCAGAAATTATTAGCACGGTGTTCCATTGTGCCAGCAAATATTCCCTCCTGTGTGTGTGAAAACAGTAAGAGAATTACACACTCACCTGCCTGGTTATGGGCAACACGCACCAAGAATGAATGCAGTTTTCAAATACAATAGGGAAATGAGAATTTATTCAGTCTGGGGATTAAATCTAAGCAAAAAAGAAAATGTCATAAAGAAAAAAACATGTATGATTAATTTAATAAGATTTATTTTCTTCCCAGCAAACGCTAAATAACTTATAAATAACAGTTCCTGGTCATAGAAGGAAAATAAATAAATTTCTAATTTTTCTTTTGGCTTATGCTGAAAAAGGACCTTAGCTATTAGTCAATATCCCTAAAAGATTTTATCTAAACCCATGGTTCTTAAACTTGGGCATGTATTACAATCACCTGGGGACTTGGTAAAAGTACAGAGCCTCAGGTGCTATTTTGCTTCACTATGTTGGCCTCTGTACTCTGGTAGCCTTCCAAACAATTCTGCTACACACCCAAGCTTGAGAACCATTGATCCAAACCATGAGGGGGAAGAACCAAAATACTTCAATACTGTATATTTATTTATTTTAAATTTTTTGTATTATTTTAAGTTATAAATTTTAATAGTAACTTTGGAGCCATCTTAGACTCTTTTCATCTCACACATCCAATCCATCAACATATTTTGTTGGCTCTTTCTTTAAAATAGAGCCCAAAGCTGATCACTATTCATCATCTTCACCACCACCATCCTACTCAAAGTCAATATGATCCTCACCTAGGCTATAACAACTGGACAGGTTCCTTGAATCCTAGTCTACCCCGATCCCAGTCATACAGCAGCCTGAGGGATCCTGCTGACACTTAAATAAGACCATGTTACTCTCCTTCTAAGAATCTCCCACAACTTGCTATGTAATTCAGAGTAAAATCCTATGAGTTCTGGACCCATTACCTCTCTTTCCTCTTCCCCTCACTCACTTCTCTCAACCACATTGCTTTCCATGCTGTCCTTTGCACATGCCACTCTTGCTTCTGTCTTGGAACTCTTGTCCTGACCTGTTGCTTTGTTTGGATCACTCTCTTCCATAGTAACTACCTCAATCACTAACCTGCTTCATTCAAACCTCTACTCAGCAGGCTTCTTGCTCACCCTTGGTAGAACAGAACCCGACCCTACTGATTTAATTTTCTTGTGTGTGTGTGTGTGTGTATTTTAAACTGTTGTTGATACCTGAAATGTTATATATTTATCTGTTTACCCTTAATAGAACATGGGCTTCATGAAGCTGAGGTGTTGTCCTTTTTGTTCTGAGGGGTGGTGTATTATTAGCATTCAACAGGGTTCTGATAAATGAATGAATATATAATTTCTTCCAGGAATACCGCAAATCACCAACTGGATAGTATTCTCGAGATTTATGTTAAGTTTATGAGTGTCATTTTACATATGAGAAAACTAAGGCACAGACCCACCTATTTATTTGAGGGCATTTGTCTAACTAGATAGAACTATATTTCTCCCAAACCCCCTGGACCTGTCTGGAATTCAGACATCTCATGACTTCCAAAACAAAATCTTATTACATATCATCTCCTCTGGACTTCACGCTTTACATTAAAAAATGACTTTTTTTGAAGTAATATTACATATGGTAACAAAACTTTTTTTGGTAATCATCCTGTGGACACACAGAAAATGCATCCAATTGCTTAAAAGAAAATTGATGAATGTGATACTTAGACTAAGTTTTAGTTTGTTCAGTGTTCAAATCAATATCTCATTTCAGGCAACGTTTGTGTATTTCCTTGTATCATTTTTCCGCACACCCTCCATCCCAGCCTCTCCATTGAGACTATGTTCACGGTGGGTGACTGTACAGTCTTTTATCATCCTAATATACCCAGGTTTTTCCATATTTAATGTCTCATTCCTACAAAGTCTTTATTTTGTAATCATAAAACAATTTAATTCCACATAAGAAGGCTTTGTTTATTTGGTAATATTCAATGTAATCCCTAGGTAAAATCCTTAGATATTTATGATAGTAAATATAAGCAGCAAGAGAAAAATATTAAACAAATGTCAGTGAAGTGGCTATTAAATTTAAGAGTGAGTTAAAAAGCAATTAATTAATGGCAATTAGCTAAGTGGATGAGTTGATTTTTTTTCCTCGAAAAGAGGTTTTCCCCATAATGACTATCTTTGCTTTACAAGAGCTGTTCATAACCCTACTGTCATCCTACTGAGCACATTTAGAATGATGAAAACTGGAGTGTGAGCCTGGAGCTGAGGCTATGCCATGAGTACTGCATGTGAGGACCAGGGAGATGGCTTAGAAACTGCATCACTAAGCTAAGCATTTGGAATGAGAACTCTAGAACAGAGTACCCACCTTCCACTAAGGAAAGTCAAAATTGGTTCCAATAAGCCTCATGTCCCTACTTTCTTCTTCCAGAAGTCCACAAAGTCCAAGTGCACATAGAATCCAAAGAGAAGCTACAGATATATTCTCACAATTGATGAGAGGTCAGCAAGTTTCCTCAGTGTAAGAGTAATATATGAAAGTACATTCCAACAACAGTTATAAAATGAAATTTATGTTAAGTCACCTATAACAGCAACAAAACTGTAAAGCACTTAAGAAAAAAACCTAGTAGAAAACATGCATTGAAGGATAATAGTTTATTACTTTATGACCTAATACTAGTTTTCATAAATTTTCTGTGCTTAGAGTATATTTAACAAATCATTACTTACGGAAAATAGATACATACATTATATGTCCTTTGGTGGAAGCTTGCTTAATTGTGCTGCTGCCATCTTTTGAAATCTTACTATTTTTTATGTCATTTTCCAATATAATTTTTAAAAAATAATTGTGATTATTTTGAAGCATAAGGACACTGCAATGGATACTATGGAGAAAACATAAATGTCAATAAAGTGCCACTATCATTAGGATCACAACCTAAAATGAATTAAAATATGGGTGCCATTACCTATGGATGCTGTCACTTGGAGGAAGGCAAGCAAGGCAAAAAGGCATGAACAAACAAAAAACTTTTTCAGGTGAATTCTACTAAAGCTTCAACATAATTGTATGCTAACATTTTCCCCATTTACTAAGAAAAATGTGCCTTTGAAACTAAGTAAGAACTTATTCCCTCACTGAACTTTAAACGGGTAAGCATTTTGTAGAGTATCTCACAATCTGACCCAAGTTGTTTACTGGTCTGGGGTTTTTAACAGCCAGAGAAAACTCCATGAAAAGCAATTATAAAATAGCCCTTGTTTGTTTCCCATTCCAACTGCAATTTTTCAACTTCTTCCACCTATCAATGAAGAAAAGTACTGCTTCTGATAATAGGTAATTACTTTAGATAATAAGTTTTAGGTGGTTTAACAAGTCTTATAGTTAAAAAATTGATTTACCTTTTAAAAGAGAATTCAGTAAAGATGGCAATGAATCTTTTGGTTATCTAAGATTCTTATGTTAAAGTAAGATAAGTAGGCAAGGTAGTTAAGTTCAATTAATTATTTGTCAAATTTATACGATTCCTTTTTTTGTTTGTTTTCACCATGTATTTCTAGGTTAGGGGTATGGCACGTTGCATTTTGAACAAGAAGGCACAGCACATTTTCCAGTCCTGTACGCTCTTCTAGAACCTAGCCACTTCATCAATCAAGAGATACAGTCTCTTTGCCCTCTACTTAAAATTAGGCTGGTCTTTGTGACAGCCTTAACAAGTAGAATGCAGTAGAAGTGATGATGCATAACTTTCAAGGACACGTCATAAAAGGTAAGGTAGCTTCTACCTGGCCCAACCCCTGCCCCAGCTCTCTCTCTCAAATGCTCACCCTTAGAATCCAGCCGCTGTGCTGTGAAGAATTTCAGGTCACATGTAGTGGCCACAAGTAAGTGTTCTGACCAGTATCCCAGCTAAGGTCTCAAATGAATGACATTAGCTTCCAGAAATGTGAGTGACCAAGCCTTTAAATGAATACAGTTTCCAGCCTTGGGGCCACCTCACATGATGCTGAGTACAGCAGAGATAAGCTATCCCTGGTGAGCCCTGCTCAAATTGCAGATTCAAGAGCAAAATAAATGTTTTAAGATGCTAAGATCTAAGGTGGTTTGTTGCACATTAGGTAACTAGAAAGAGGAGAAATAAGAATTCAACATCAAGAACCAAAACTACAAATTCTTCACTATTTTGTACATATTATAAGAATCTATATGTTGACTTCATGTAAGTCTGTTAACTTTTGTTTTCCATATTTTGGGATGATGCTATTAGATGCATGCATGTTTTGAATGAATATATATTATCTATACAGTGAACTAATTCATATTACATGTGTACATATTTATATTTATAATATATATGGCAAATTAATATTTTGTATGTTGAAAGCATTGTATTTCCTAATAAAGTTTTTATCTTAGAGTATCATTTATTTGATAAATGTACATATAAATATGTTCATAGAGCCATATCAACTGCCTTCTGGACGGTATATGCCTAGTGTACTTTATCCATTCTCTTTTCTTCAAATTTTCTTTGTCATTATGCTATAAGTGTGTCTCTTATTTTTAAAAGCAAATAGCTGGATTGTTTTAAAAATGTCAATTTTTGAATTTCAACTGGTAAATTTAATTCACATATATTTATTGTGATTATCAACATATTTATATTTGTTATTCAATTTTATTTTGTACTTTCTTTTTACCCAGCTATTGACATGCTTTTTATTCCCCTTCTACCTTGCAAGCAGGGATTTTTTTCCCTTTCATTTATTGATTTTTTTTCTCCTTTGGATTGCATATTATACATTCTCTTTCTAGTTTTTTAGTGCATACTCACATTTTCAGTTTGCATATATAACAAAGATGAATCCACATCTCAACCCTCCTCCTGAACAATTTTAGGAACTTAGAATGCTTTAACCCTGCTTTTCTTCCCTTGACATCTTTCATGCCATTATTTTTCTGTATTTTAATTCTATGTTGTTATTCTAATTCTATAGACTAATCACTGATTTGTCATTGTTTTATGTCATAAGTATTTACCACATTCTAGCAAAAATTTTCCTCATTATTCTTTGCTGTATCTCAGTACAGCTTTTGTGGTTCAATTTCCATTTTCCTAAGTTTTTGAACACCCTTTAGTGAATGTGATGATAGCAAATACTGTTTGATAATTAGAAAATATCTTTACTTTGCCTTCATTCTTGAGTATATACATAATTTATGTATTATGATTTACATCTCTTTTTATGATAGTACCATACTACTTTGATGGCTATAGCTTTGTAGTATAGTATGAAGACAGGGAGCCTGATTCCTCCAGCTCTGTTTTTCTTTCTCAAGATTGCTTTGGCTATTCGGGGTCTTTTGTGTCTCCATACAAATTTTTTTTTTTCCTGCGGTATGCGGGCCTCTCACTATTGTGGCCTCTCCCGTTGTGGAGCACAGGCTCCGGACGCGCAGGCTCAGCGGCCATGGCTCACGGGCCCAACCACTCCACGGCGTGTGGGATCTTCCTGGACTGGGGCACGAACCTGTGTCCCCTGCATTGGCAGGTGGACTCTCAACCACTGCGCCACCAGGGAAGCCCTCCATACAAATTTTAAGACTTTTTGTTCAAGTTCTGTGAAAAAGGCCAGTGGTAATTTGATAGAAATTGCATTGAATCTGTAGATTGCTTTGTGTAGTATAGTCATTTTCACAATATTGATTCTTCCAGTCCAAGAACATGGTATATCTCTCCATCTGTTTGTGTTGTCTTTGATTTCTTTCATCAGTATCTTATAGTTTTCTGAGTAGGCAGGTCTTTTGCTTCATTAGGTATGTTTATTCCTGGGTATTTTATTCTTTTTGATGTGATGGTAAATGAGATTTTTTTTAAAAAAAATATTATTATTTATTTATTTAATTTATTTATTTTTGGCTGCATCAGGTCTTAGTTGTGGCACACAGGATCTTCATTGAGGCATGTGGGATCTTTCATTGCAGTGTGCGGGCTCTTTGTTGTGGTTCACGGGCTTCTCTCTAGTTGTGATGTGCATGTTTTCTCCTCTCTAGTTGTGGCACACAGGCTCCAGGGCACGTGGGTTTTGTAGTTTGCGGCATGCGGGCTCTAGTTGAGGCCTGTGAACTCAGTAGTTGTGGCATGCAGGCTTGGTTGTCCAACGGCATGTGGGATCTAAGTTCCCTGACCAGGGATCGATCCCATGTACCCTGCATTGCAAGGTGGATTCTTTACCACTGGACCACCAGGGAACTCCCAGGATTGTTTCTTGAATTTCTCTTTCTGATCTTTTGTTCTTAGTGTATAGAAATGCAACAGAGTTCTGTGTATTAATTTTGTATCCTGCAACTTTACCGAATACTTTGATGAGCTCTAGTAGTTTTCTGGTGGCATCTTTAGGATTTTTTTATATATAGTATCATGCCATCTGCAAACAGTGACAGTTTTACTTCTTCTTTTCCAATTTGGATTCCTTTTTTTTTGTATGTATCTTCACTGGAGTATAATTGTTTTACAATGTTGTCTTAGTTTCTGCTGTACAACAAAGTGAATCAGCTATATGTACTGCTATATATATATATATCAATATATCCCCTCCCTCTTGAGCCTCCCTTCCACTCTCACTATCCCACACCTCTAGGTTGTCACAAAGCGTTTCTTTTTCTCCTCGGATTGCTGTGGCTAGGGCTTCCAAAACTATGCTGAATAAAAGTGGTGAGAGTGAACATCCTTGTATTGTTTCTGATTTTAGTGAAAATGCTTTCAGCTTTTCACTGTTGAGTATTATGTTAAGTGTAGGTTTCTCATATATGGTCTTTGTTATGTTAAGGTATGTTCAATCTAGGTCCACTTTCTGGAGAGTTTTTATCATAAATGTGTGTTGAATTTTATCAAAAGTTTTTTCAGCATCCGTTTAGATGATCATATGGTTTGTTTTTTTTTTCTTTTGCGGTACACGGGCCTCTCACTGTTGTGACCTCTCCCGTTGCAGAGCACAGGCTCCAGATGCGCAGGCTCAGCGGCCATGGCTCACGGGCCCAGCTGCTCCACGGCATGTGGGATCTTCCTGGACCGGGGCACGAACCCGTGTCCCCTGCATCGGCAGGCAGAGTCTCAACCACTGCGGCACCAGGGAAGCCCAGATCATATGTTTTTTATTCTTCATTTTGTTGATGTGGTGTATCACACCAATTGATATGAAGACACTGAAAAATCCCTGCATCCCTGGGATAAATCCCACTTGATCATGGCGTATGATCCTTTTAAGGTACGGTTGGATTTGGATTGCTAATATTTTGTTGAAGATGTTTGTGTCTATGTTCATCAATGATATAGGCCTGTAATTTTCTTTGTTTGTGGCATCTTTGTCTGATTTTGGTATCAGGGTGATGGTGGTCTCAGAGAATGAGTTTGGGAGTTTTCCTTCCTCTACAATATTTTGGAATACTTTCAGAAGGATAGGTGTTAACTCTTCTCTAAATGTTTGATAGAATTCGCCTGTGAAGCCATCTGGTCATGGGCTTTTGTTTATTGGAAGTTTTAAAATCAGTTTCAACTTCAGTGCTTGTGATCTGTCTGTTCATATTTTCTATTTCTTCCTGGTTCAGTCTTTGGAGCACATACTTATCTAAGAATTTGTCCATTTCTTCCAGGTTGTCCAGTTTTTTGGCATGTAGTTGCTTGTAGTAGTCTCTTATGGTCCTTTGTATTTCTGTGGTATCCCTTGTAACTTCTCCTTTTTTATTTCTAATTTAATTGATTTGAGCCCTCTCCTTTTTTTTTCTTGATGAGTCTGGCTAAAGGTTTATCAATTTTGTTTATCTTTTCAAAGAACCAGCTTTTAGTCTCATTGATCTGTTCTGTTGTTTTCTTCTATTCTATTTAATTTATTTCTGCTCTGATCTTTATGATTTCTTTCCTTCTGCTAACTTTAGGTTTTGTTCTTCTTTCTCTAGTTGCTTTAGGTGTAAGGTTCTGTTTCTTATTTGGGATTTTTCTTGTCTCCTGAGGTAAGGTTGTATTGCTATAAACTTCCCCCTGAGAATGGCTTTTGCCCTATCTCATAGGTTTTGGATCCTCGTGCTTTCATTTTCACTAGTCTTTAGGTATTTTTTTGATTTCCTCTTTGATTTCTTCAGTGATCCACTGGTTGTTTAGTAGCATACTGTTTAGCCTCCAGGTGTTTGTATTTTTTGCAGTTTTTTTCTTGTAGTTTATTTCTAATCTCATAGCATTCTGGTTGGAAAAGATGCTTGATATGATTTCAATTTTCTTAAATTTACCAAGGTTTCCTTTGTGGCCCAACATGTAATCAATCTGGAGAATGTTCCAAGTGCACTTGAGAAGAATGTGTATTCTGCTACTTTCAGACGGAATGTCCTATAAATATCAATTAAGTCTATCTGGCCTAATGTGCCATTTAAGGCCTGTGTTTCCTTATTGATCTTCTGTCTGGATGATCTGTCCATTGATGAAAGTGGGGTGTTAGAGTCCCTCACTGTTATTTTGTTACTGTTGATTTCTCCTTTTATGTCTGTTAGTTTTGCTTTATATATTGGCATGCTCCTCTGTTGGGTGCATATATATTTACAATTGTTATATCTTCTTCTTGGATTGATCCCTTGATCATTATGTAGTATCCTTCTTTGTCTCTTGTAACAATCTTTATTTTAGTCTATATGAGTGTTTGTCTGATATGTGTGTTTCCACTCCAGCTTTCTTTTGATTTCTATTTGCATAGAATATCTTTTTCCATCCCCTCACTTTCAGTCTGTATGTGTCTCTAGGTCTGAAGCGGGTCTCTTGTAGCCAGCATACATACAGGTCTTGTTTTTGTATCCATTCAGCCAGTCTATGTCTTTTGGTTGGAGCATTTAATCCATTTACATTTAAGGTAATTATCAATATGTATGTTCCTACTGCCATTTCTTAATTGTTTGGATCTGTTCTTGTAGGTCTTTTTTCTTCCCTTCCTCTTTTGTTCTCTTCTCTTCTGATTTGATTATGTACTTTAGTGTTGTGTATGGATTCCTTTTTCTTCTTTGTATGCTTATCTATTGTAGATTTTCTGTTTGCAGTTACCATGAGGTTTTGATATAGCAGTCTATATATAAGAAAGATTCCTTTAGGCTGCTGGTCTTTTAATTTCAAATGTGTTTTCAATATCCTGCATTTGTGCTCTCCTCTTCTCACAATTGCTGGTTTTGATACAATATTTGTGTGCAGATGATTTCCTACATTTATTTTATATTTGCATTTACCAGTGAGCTTTTCCAATCATGTTTTTCTTGTTTCAAGCAGCGGCCTTCTCTTTTCTTTTTTTGGAAGATGTGTTTTAATTAATTTATTTTTAATTAATTATTATTATTTTTTGGCCATGCCGCACAGCATGTAAGATCTTAGTTCCCTGACCAGGGATTAAACCCATGCCCCCTGCAGTGGAAGTGCGGAGTCTTAACCACTGGACTACCAGGGTTTTTCTTTTCTGCTTAGAGAAGTTCCTTCAGCATTTGTTACAAAGCTGGTCTGGTGGTGCTGAATTCTTTTAGCTTTTGTTTGTCTGTAAAGCTTCTGATTTCTCTGTTGGATCTGAATGAGAGCCTTGTTGGGTAGATTATTCTTGGTTGTAGGTTCTACCCGTTCATTACTTTAAATATATTGTGCCACTCTCTTCTGGCCTGCAGAGTTTCTGCTGAAAAATCAGCCAATAACCTTATGGGAGTTCCCTTGTATGTTATTTGTTGACTTTCCCTTGTTGCTTTTAATATTTTTTCTTTGTCTTTAATTTTTGTCAATTTGATTACTGTGTATCTTGGCGTGTTCCTTCGTGCATTTATCCTGCCTGGGACTCTCTGCTCTTTTTGGACTTGGGTGACTGTTTCCTTTCCCATGTTAGGTTAGTTTTCAGCTATTATCTCTTCAAATATTTTCTCAGGTGCTTTCTCTCTCTCTTCGCCTTCTGGGCCCCCTATAATGTGAATGTTGGTATGTTTAATGTTGTCTCAGAGTTCTTTTGACTGTCTTCATTTCTCCTCATTTTTTTTTTCTTTATTCTGCTCTGTGGCAGTGATTTCCACCATTCTGTTTTCCAGCTCACTTATCCGTTCTTCTGCCTCAGTTACTCTCTTATTGATTCCTTCTAGTGTAGTTTTCATTTTAGTTATTGTATTGTTCATATCTGTTCATTTGTTCTTTAGTTCTTTTAGGTTTTTACTTTGATGTTGATGGCTAGTGACTTATCAGGGTGGTGATTTCTGAAGACTGGAGTGGTGGTGGCAATTTCTTAAAATTAGACAACAATGACTTTTGCCTCATTGACTGATTCTTTATTTCATGAAAAATTTCTCTGTAGTATGCAGTAGAGCATCTTTCAAAATTGGAGTCAATCCTCCACTCAAACCCTGCCAGTGCTTTATCAACTTAGTTTATGTAATATTCAAAATCCTTTGTTGTCATTTCAACAAGTTTCATGACCTCTTCACCAGGATTATATTCTTAAGAAACCACTTTCTTTGCTAATCCATAAGAGACAAATCCTTATCGGTTAAAGTTTTATCATAGAGTGTAGCAATTCAGTCACACCTTCAGACTCCACTTCTAATTCTAGTTCTCATGCTATTTCCACCACACCTGCAGTTCCTTCCTCCACTGAACTCCTGCTTTCTTCAGAGTCATCCCCAAATGTTGAAATCAACATCTTCCAAACTCTTGTTAATGTTGGTATTTTGACTTCCTCCCATGAATAATGAATGTTCTTTTTTAAAAAATGTATTTATTTTATTTATTTATGTTTGGCTGTGTTGGGTCTTTGCCGCTGCATGTGGGCTTTCTCTAGTTGTGGCGAGCAGAGACCACTCTTCACTGCGGTGTGCAGGCTTCTCATTCTGGTGGCTTCTCTTGTTGCGGAGCATGGGCTTTAGGCATGTGGGCTCAGTAATTGTGGCTCACAGGCTCTAGAGCACAGGCTCAGTAATTGTGGCGCAAGGGCTCAGTTGCCCCGTGGCATGTGGGATCTTCCCAGACCAGGGCTCGAACTCGTGTCCCCGGCATTGGCAGGCAGATTCTCAACCACTGCACCACCAGGGAAGTCCCCATGAATGTTCTTAATGACATCTAGAATGATGAATTCTTTCCAGAAGGTTTTCAATTCACTTTGCCCAGATCCATCAGAGGAATCACTATCTTTGGCAGCTATACTCTTATGAAATGTATTTCTTAAATAATAAGTCTTGAAAGTCAGAATGACTCCTTGATTCATGGGCTACAGAATGGATCTTGTGTTAGCAGGCAAGAAAACAACATTAATTTCATTGTACATCTCCGTCAGAGCTCTTGGATGACCAAGTTCATTGTCAATGAGTAGTAATGTTTTGAAAGGAACCTTTTTTTTTTCTGAGCAGTAGGTCTCAACAGTGGGCTTAAAATATTCAGTAAACCGTGTTGTAAACAGACATGCTGTCATCCAGGCTTTGTTTTTCCATTTATAGAGCAAAGGAAGAATCATTTAGCATAATTCTTAAGGGAAATTCTTAGGATTTTCAGCATGGTTAATGAACACTGGCTTCAACTGAAAGTCACCAGCTGCATTAACAAGAGAGGCAGCCTGTTCTTTGAAGCTTTAAAGTCAGGCGTTGACTTCTCCTTTCTAGCTATGAAAGTCCTAGTAAGTGGCATCTTCTTCTAATAAAAGGCTGTTTTGTCTACATTCAAAATCTGTTTCTCATATAACCACCTTTATTATTTTAGCTAGATCTGGGTAACTTGCTGCAGCTTCTACAACAGCACTTGATGTAATGGAGATGGCTTCTTTCCCTAAACCTCATGAGCCAACCTTTTTTAACTTCAAGCTTTTCTTCTGCAGCTTCCTCACCTCTCTCAGCCTTCATAGATTGAAGAGAGTCAGGGCCTTGCTCTGGATTATACTTTGCTTTAAGGGAATGCTGTGGCTGGTTTGATCTTCTATCCAGACCACTAGAACTTTCTCTATATCAGCAATAAGACTGATTTGCTTTCTTATCATTTGTGTGTTCACTGGGGTAGCACTTTTAATTTCTTTCCTTCAAGAATTTTCCTTTGCATTCACAGCTTGGTTAATTAGTGTAAGAGGCCTAGCTTTTGGCCTATCTTGGTTTCAACATGCCTTCCTCACAAAGCTTAATGATTTCTAACTTTTCATTTAAAGTGAGAGACATGTGACTCTTCCTTTCACTTGAACACTTAAAAGCCATTGTAGGGTCATAAGCTGGCCTAATTTCAATATCGTTGTGTCTCAGGGAATAGGAAGGCCTGAGGAGAGGGAAAAAGATGGAGCAATGGCTAGTGTGTGGAGCAGTAAGAACACCCACCACATTTATCAATTAAATTTGCTGTCTTATATGGGCACAGTTTGTGGTGCCTCAAAACAATTATAATAGTGACATCAATGATCACTGGTCACTGATCGTAAGAAACTAATAATAATGAAAATGTTTGAAATTTTGCAAGAATTACCAAAATGTGACACAGAGATACGAAGTGAGCAAATGATGTTGGAAAAATGGCGCTGATAGACTTGCTCAACACAGGGTTGCATTACCCGCAAAGCACAATGAAGTGAAGTGCAATAAAGTGAGGAGTGCCTGTAATATCTTTATGTTGGCCATTTCTAACATTTGTGTCACTTTCCATTAGCACATAATAGAGCAGTGTTGTACAAACTTATCTGGTCACGTGAATTAGCTAAGGATCTTATTAAAAATACTAATTCCAGGCTCCTCTTCTGGAAAGTCTGTTTGTCAGACACTGTAAGTACCCCATCTATATCCACTCTTGGTCTCACTGTTCTGGCATATGTCTCTTGCTTCCCACTATGAGCACTTGCAACTCTCCTTCTGGGTACTCTTTCTTGTCTATGCAGAGCAAGAAGTAATGAAGCTTCATGTTCCTGGGGATAGACCTCAGTCAATGACTAATGGGAGCCAGAGCTTCCTTACCCTTTGGATGGAACAACTATTTATAATTATTTACATGGTCCCACAGTTCTCGCAGCATTGAGCCTCAGCTCAACAGTAACATGCTCAGCAATGAGCAACTTGTTGGCTTCCTCTCCTTCCCTGTTTCATTTCCCTACGCCCATAACTGCTTCCTGGGACTCCCCCCACAAATATGATATTTCTACTCAAATACTTTTCTCAGTTTTCTTTTTTGGGGGTCACCCAATTTAAGAGCATCTGATAGGTTTGGAATGGGACTAGGAATCTGCATTCCGTTATGCATTATAACAAGCATTCCATTATGATTCTTGTGATAAGTTAGGAGCAGTATCCTACTGCCAGATAACAATCTATTTTTTTAATAACCTGCAGCATTTTTCTCCTTGAAACTTCTGTGTTGTGAACAACTCAACTATGAACTATCCTCCTATAGAAATATTTTATTTGTTCTCTTCCTGTATAGCTTTCTAAAAGATTTTTATATCTTTGAACTCCAATAAATTTTCACTTTGGTTATTGCAACCTCTTTGCTATTTTTGCTTATTTTCATGGTAATCTACATAACTATGAGTTCATCATACATTAAAAATTTTTTTTCTATGTAAACTCTTGCCTTTTTATAACCTGTAATACAATGCTAAGGAGTCAGCATTGATGGGGTTGTGTTCTTACAATTTCATCAAATTCTACATTCTTTTGTGCGATAGTTCAGATTTAGTTACACTGAATAAATTTTGTGATTATACAAAGTGAATAGTGGTAGGAAGAGAAAGGGGCTTTTATTCAAAATGAGCCTATAAAGTATTCATTTCTTTTCTAGACCTCCTCAGTAGTGAACACTATGATTCATTTCCCAAATACATCTATAAGACTGAAAGACATATTTTCCCAGCTACTAGGAGTGGGTTACCTCATCTGTAAACGCTCTCCAGAGATTGCCCTCAGATGGAGAGAGCTGTCTCAATCCAGGCCATATTCCTTTCTCAGAGGCCAACTACACTCAATGACCGATTGATATGTATTAAAGGTCTGGCCTCCTTGCCACAAGCAGGTTAAATCTAAAAGGTTATTCCAGCTTCAGAGCTTCCCAAGGGGTCAGCTGAGTCTAATGTGGATTATATAACAACATAACTTCTCCCTTGCTCAATCCTGCTTCTTTCCTTTCTTTGTACTAGGAGTTGATCCCAAGGACACTCCCTAACACATTTTCTGCATGCTAATCTCCATGTCAGAATCTGCTTTCAGAAGAACCCAACCTACAGCATTTGGTTCCATGAGTGGTATTAATAATGATATAAGAAAGCAGATGCTAAGATGGGATTCTGAAGCCCATCATTCTTCAGCTCACTGGCACTGAGGACTCCATCACTGGTGGTAAGTAGACTGTGCATAGCTGCTGGCTTAGGGTAGCAGATGCAATCCTCAAAATGTTCATTGGTGGTGAATTGCAACAATATGACTGGAAGGGATTCCATTAATGGGGACAGTATATCAGGTGTTTGAGAACAATGGTGAAATAGTAACTATAAGGATAAGGAAATTGGATGTGTGTTGCTAAGTACAATTGATGGTTTAGAGGAGGATAATGAAAAAGGCTGAGAGGACTAACTGGGGATTAAAACTGAGTGTAAAAGTCAGGAGTCCTCCTGCTAGAATATAAAGAGGGTCTCACTGGGCCTTCCCTGGTAGTCCAGTCATTAAGACTCTGCACTCCCAATGTAGGGGGCATGGGTTCGACCCCTGGTAGGGGAACTAAGATCCCAGATGCTGCACGGCGTGGCAAAAAAAAAAAAAGGCTCTCACTTTTTAAAGCTTGAAGACAGAAAAATCTGCAGACCAGGACTTAATCATAAATATGACAGAGCTCCTAAGAAAGTTATGTACAAAACCTAGTTAAGTCGGCCACCCAAAAGTCAGGGCCCAGAGTTATGGAATGGGACATCTGTGTTGAGGCGCTCAAAAACTCAGGAATCTCTAAATATTCCTGAACTCTCAGCTTGGCAAAATGGTCCATGTCTCCTTATTAAGGACTGGTGTATCCGTTGGCTTGATGAAAATGCAGAGGCCTCTACCTGTAAGACAATATGACACATATATCCGCAATCCTTCTGAATTTCCCCTACCCCCATTTCTGGACACTAAGACAATAATTAGGGATAAATTCCAACATAACCTGGCTCAGGAAGTGCTGTGCCTGCCAATGGAGAGAAAGAAATATACTCCCAAGGAGCTGTAGAACGTAGGCAATATACACCAGTAGGAACTAGGAGATACTCATGGAACTGGATTCTGAGGGTGATATATCAAATGGAGGGAAAGAACATAAAGTTGGATAAGTTACAGTATGGGTCTGCTGTCATGGGATATAGGATTCAGCACCCAAATAAAGATCTTAGCAACACACTTCTTAGAATGGTTCTCAGAAGCTGAAAATAATCAAGCAACAACACAAAGTGAGGTAGAAATGCCAAAACTGTCATAGCAGACAGAGAAGAAAGGATGCTAGAATAACTATGCTAGGTAAGGTCTGATGTACCACCAGTGATTATGTTCCTTAGGAGCACCCAGAGTGTTCATTATTTACCAAAACAATAAGGGATAGGTTGGTGATAAGGGAATCAGCATCACTAAGAAGTTCACTTATGCCTCTTCTCTGTTAAACCAAGGAAGGTGGTAAGATATGCCATTACAGAACTGCATTCTCTGACATCAGTGGGGATGATAGGACTCCCAAGCGATAAAGGCCAGGTGGGGAGGCTTAACTGACATAATCTAGGCGGATACAATTATTGTAATTTGTGGCAAGGTCACAGTGTGGAAGGGAGGATATGGGGTGGCTTGACACACAGAGAGTTTTGGAGATGGTTAATAGAACATGGCTTTCTTCGGGGAAAGACATATGGTAGCCAATAAGGGTATCTAAATAATTCAACCATTTAAATAACAAAAACCAGTCAAGAATGATGGTCAGGAGGTTAGGACAGCTGTCCCAATAAAATTTCATGATGCCTTGCCCAATTATAAGAACAGGAACCCATTGCCTGGTCCTATGACATTCCACACTATCCAGAAGCTTCTAGCCTGACACAATGATGGGTTAGTCTGTGGAAAGCACAATTACAGCACCAGACAGTATTTTGTAAACATGGGGCACCATCATCCTAGATTCAGTGTACTCTGAAGGTGCTGTTTCTCCAATAGCTAGAATATATGGATCCAGGAACCAAAGGCTGGAGGCAAGAGTGACTGTGTTTCACATCACTTCTGTCACTCACTTGGGAAATTTGAGTTTCTTGTTCTAGTAACACTGGGCTTTGTGGGTTTAAGGATTCTAATTTCCAAAGCAGGGATGCCTACACCTGGACACATACCAAAAGTTCCACTGAACTATATAAGTTTTGACTTTTCCTGAGGACTTTGGGCTCCTCAGACAAGAGGACAAGAGGAGAACTCACCATCCTGGCAAGGATAACTGACCCGGATGTTACTCAGGAGGGACAGGGAGGAAAGTGTTTGGCACCAGGTGATTCACTTTAGTACCTGTTGCTACTTCCTTGCTCAGCTTTGACAGTAAATTGACTAGCGCAGAAACCACAGCCTAAAAAGGGCAAGCTCAGATCCCATAAGGATGAGTGTCACAGTCACATCATTCAGTAAGCCACCTAGACGAGGAGTGTCAGCCGAGGATAGAAAAATCTAGAAAGTAGTATAGATGGGAGACCTGAGCATAATTTGTGGTCCTGAAACCAGCTGTACCAGTGGGGCAGAGTTTGTCCCACTAACCTTCCTCTTCTAAGTTTTCCTAAGGAAAATAGGTACACCAGAGTTCTAGAAGATTTGCTCCAAGAATTTATACAAAGAACTGTATCTGAGAGGCACAAAGAGTGAAATGGCAGTGGATGTTGCATTATTTCCCATGTCTCCTTTCGGAACTCAAAGACTGAATCTCCCAGCTGCCAGCTGATCCCCCTGGCAGTCAGGGTCCTCTGGAAATTGCCCTCAGCTGGAGAGATCTGGTTTGTCCAAAATCACCCTCCTTCCTGGGAAAGTCTGCATTCAATTGACAGGTCAACATGAGACTATAAAGCCTCAGTCCCCTTTGATACAACTCTGAAGGGTCATCTTAGCTTCAGAGCTTCCCCTTGGGTAGCTGAGGCCTTTGTTGAGACAGCCTCCAAACCGAGATCCTCACTTTGCTTAGTCCGGCCACAGCTATTGATCCTGAGAACACCCCTGGTACACGCTCCATCTCAGAGTCTCCTTCCTGGGGAAATCAACACCTTCAAATGCTGTTTGCTCTTCGACTAATCACGTCCCTCAAGTAGGATCAATGGGTTTTCTGTTTCAGAAAAATGTGCTGTACTAATCTCTTAATTCAAAACCTCTGCTCAGGATGTCTGGCTTCAATGCTTGCCTTTTCTCCAGTGCTTTTACAGAGCACAAAGTCTCAGTCCACACTGACATTCCCCTGCCCTTCATCTGCAAGACTATTCATGCTCCTCATTCCAACTAAGTCATATAGTTTATATTTCCCTGTAAATGTATTCTTCTGCTAAGTAAGAATCATTCTTTAACATTTGAGATTATGTTTTAAATGATTTGTGAATTCTCTAATAAATCCTGTGTAAGACGAGGCACATTATTTAAAAGAGCAACAAGTATTTGTAAATTACCTAATAAATGTAATCTACACCTTTACCTCTCTGCCTCTTACCCTATAACTCACTACATTCAAGTTCTACGTCCCTCTCTAAACCTTCCCTGCCACCCCATCTTCAGTATGTTACTGAATTAACTGTGGCAGAAAGAAGCCTCAGCTATTGTGTTTACTCCATAAATATTGGCATGTAAATGAGTGTCTGAATGAATAAATGATAAACTTATTAAGTCAAGTTCCCCCAGACCTAGAATCTTCTTACCGAACCATGATCAATGGATCCTTGAATAAATCCACACACTTACATGAACCCACCTTACCCCTCTACCAATGCTCCATTGTCTCCACGTCTTGTCTGTGGCCACCTAGGTAAAAGATCTGGTGTACTGCTAAGGAGAATGGTAAAGTGGAAGAAAATCAAGGCTCACTGAGCCTCTGGGTTATAGCGTTTCCTATCTTCCTGTGATTCTTGGGCCCACTGTTCTCCATTCTACTCTATGTGCTAATCAAGGATGGTGGCCCTGTTCTAAACCTCAACCAATACCTAAGGGTCCTTGTACTTCATTAATTCCTGTCAATCCTCTTACCCTAGATCTAAATCCTGCTTAGTTTACCTCAGCCTCTTGTCAAAGAGTCCTTCTTTGCATGTACAAATTGCCTGACATAGAACTAAACACCACCCTGCCCCATTTCAGAACTGATTTATCACCTTATCTCCTTTTATTGCTATATCCCAGAATGCAGATTGGGATGCTTGGTATGTAACAGTGACTAAGCTTATGGTCACTAGACACAGGGCTTCAAATGCAGACTTGCTCTCTTGTGCTCCTCTTGGGTAAATGTGTAGGGTAGGGGAAACTTCTGCAGCAAACATTGCTTCCTCAGTTCCATTCTGGATGCCACTGCATTGATTTCTAATGAGTCTTGGCCTTCCCTAATATATTAGTTAGCGAGGGCTCCCATAACAAAATACCACAGAATGGGTGGCTTAAACGACAGAAATTTATTTTCTCATTGTTCTGGAGGCTAGAAGTCTGAGGTTAGGTGTTGGCAGGTTTGGTTTCTTCTGAGGCCTCTCTTCTTGGCTTACAGTTGGCTGCCTTATTGCTGTATCCTCAGATAGTCTTTCCTCTGTGCACAGCATCCCTGGTATCACTTTTTGTATCGTAATTTCCTCTTCCTATAAGGACACCAGTCAGATTGGATTAGGGCCTACCCTAAGAGCTTCATTTTAACATAATTGCCTCTTTAAAGGCCCTATCTCCACATACGGTCCCATTCTAAGGTAACTGGGTGTTAGGGCTTCAACATAAACATTTGGGGAGGGGGCACAGTTCTACCCTTAACAGTGGCATGTACTCTGCTCTGTGCTGCTGATGTCTTAGCAGTTCTCACATTTGAGCCATCCCATTTATTAACTAATCTCTTCCTCAGCAGCTCATCACTATTGAAAAAACAAACTAAATAGCTCCCCCAAATATTTTGTGATCATTGCTGCTATTAATACAGTTTAGTATTAATAGTAACAAATTTACTGGCTTCCACTTTGATTTGTTAAGTAACAATTCAAAAATAAGAAACTCTCACCTGCCCCCATCCCCAGATCCTAAGTACTTCTGTACATTCCAAGGGAAAATATTATATTTTGTTTAATTGGATAAATATACATTTCAAAGACAATAAATTCTTAACTGTTTAAATTTGTGGCTTTGACCTCTGTTAGTAGTTTTTCTACCTCTAACTATCTGCCCTCATTCTCAATATACTCTCTGGGAAATTATGCTTTTCTGTGTGAGTGAATAAAAATTTTATTGTTTACATAGTCTAAATACGTATAAGAGATTTATTATAACATAATGGGAATTTGAGAGACCAGGGAGATCTTGAAGATTTGGAAATATTGGTCTAAGATGTCATATATTTATACATTCCTTCATAAGTTTATCAAATCCCTGCCTGAATTTCATTCCTATAGCACTGTGATACACAGACATAGGCAAGGTTATAAGAATACAGAGCCACAATAATGTTATAAAGATTATCTCTTTGTTACAATGCTAAGGAAAGTACCAGGATTTGTGCTGTTTTATTACTGCTCAGATACTGACTACTCCTGATGGCAAATTTCAGATGATAGATTTGTCAGGAAATTAAAATGCCCAGCAGTGGATATTGAAGGGCTGTCTAAAGGATCCCATTATTGACAACAGAGAAAAGAAAACTTGCAATGATATATAATTTTAATTGGACTCTGTCATGACAGGCTGACCACTTGCCAACAGTTATCCTGAGAAAAAATAACATGAAGGGGTGTAAAATTTGCTATATGTCTTCCCAGGTTGGTTGGAACAGCTGTGACAGTTTTTAATTCATTTAAAATGCCTCTTGTCTTGGGCTTTCATTTTTAAAACTTCTTTGACAAAGAAGTAATGGGGGGGGGCAGCCAGACAGTGTGAAATTGTCTAATGAGGAAACTTTACACTAGATATTACATGGGCAATAGAAACAGTCCTTAGACTATGTACTATAAAAAATATATGTTTCTTTATTTCACATTTTAATATGTGTCAAATGGAGGAAATACTTTCAAACCTCCCCCCTCCCCCAAACCTGTTGTTTCAGGAGTGAAAACCGAGGATGGAATGCAGTTACATTATATACTGGATTTACCATGATAATATCAACTTTGCTGGGTCCTTGAAAGCTCTTAACCCTGATGAATCTAATTATTTGTTTCTCTGGTAGTTCTTAGAAAACAGAGGTGGTATAATCTGGGCCTACAAGGCCTCCAGCCTTCAGGTCCATTTTGTTTGGCCCTCAAAATGTTGGCCCTTGGAGCACTTAAAAAACTAGCCAACTATTTTCAGATAGGCCCATTTTCCTTGAAAAATGGAAGCTGGAAGGTCTGATGCTACTGCTTCCTCATTCCTGCATGGTAAAATATCACCTGTGAGTTTATTACTCATAAAATTGAAGGGAAAATGAGTTTTGCTTTTCTTTTCCAACTAGAATCTCCATTTCTAACTCTAAAAACTACGGCTGATGATCAAATTTTAAGTTTTAATTTAGTTCATTTTCCTAGACATGTTATGGGTGAAAGGAAATAAAGTGTTTTCTACGTTTTGCCTTGAGATCCTCAAAAAGACGTTCTGTCTAAGATCATGCAACAATCCACTAAGGTAAGCTTGAAATGATTATAATTATGGGTTTGATCACTACATTTTATGCATTTCTCTCTTCATTTCAACATCTATTATTGAACACCTGTACTGAGGTCAAAATGGTACCATGGGCTTTGAGAGATGCAAAACTGATATGCAACAGTATTTTCAAATAGGGGTATTAAAGTCTATTTGGAAAAATAACAAATGTACAAATGAAATAGTACTAAAATAACATGAAACCATGCATATTTAGAAACGAATGAAGGTTGTACAGATAATGTTGTAACTTCAGAGAAGGGAGATATCAATCTAAACCAGAGTGAACAATAAAGACTCCAAGGAAGAGGTGACTCATAAATCGCACGTGTTAGACCTACAGTCTCAGAAAACAAGACAGAATATTTAAAATAGCAGAGGTGTAAAGGTTTCAAGGCAGAGATGATTTTAAAAATATCTACAGGGACTTCCCTGGTGGTGCAGTGCTTAAGAATCCACCTGCCAATGCAGGGGACACCGGTTCGATCCCCGGTTCAGGAAGATCCCACATGCCGCAGAGCAACTAAGCCGGTACACCACAACTACTGAGCCTGTGATCTAGAGCCTGAAAGCCATAAATAATGAGCCCACATGCCATAACTACTGAAGCCCGTGTGCTTACAGCCTATGCTCTGCAACAAGTGAAGCCACTACAATGAGAAGCCCGTGCACCGCAGCAAAGAGTAGCCCCCGCTTGCCGCAACTAGAGAAAGCCTGAGCACAGCAACGAAGACCCAACACAGCCAAAAATAAATTAATTAATTAATTTTTAAAAATCTACAAAGAGGCTTGTTTGATATGAATACTTTGGGGTAGTGATGAGAGAAAAGGATGAATACACAAGACATTAAAAAGTCATGATAGAATGCAGTAGTTATTTGAAGCAAAGAAAAAAGTGTTACTTCCACCATCACTTTCATTTCATTTTTATAGTTGTTTTCAAATTTAGCGTAACTCACTAGTGTTAATAGCCAATGTGTCATTGGAAAATCCATAATAAAGTAAAGAAGTCAGGTAAAACCCTAAAACCTGTCGTAAGCAGGTGATCTTAGGCAGCAGAGTGTAGAAGGTGCACTAATGCTCCATTCTTCATCTCTGACATCTAGACCCAGGAGTGATGAAGCAAACCCTCTTCTCACAAACCACTGAGGTTAGGTCACAAAAATAAAGGTGAATACATACAGGCCACTAACTGCACAAACACCCATTCATAGGTAAAAAGACATATCCTTGCCATTAAGGATTTCACAATTGTGAAGAAGAGACAAACACAGACATACGTGTTAAAGTTCTCTGTATGTGAAAAAGAAATGTGCTATTTACAGTAATAGAACTGTGTACAAGACATGATAATACACTCTTTTAGGAACGTTTATAAAATACTTCAATGGAAAAGGTGATTCCTCATTAGGATTTAAACAGAAAAATAAAATTTTGCAAGATACACTGAGACTTGAAAGGGTATTCCAGGCAAGAGACATGACATGGGCAAAGGCAGGAAGGCATACACACCTACAATGTTAGGGTAACCATGGTTTTTTTTGATATTATTGGAGGCTGAGAAAAACAGGAGGATAGTTGCTGAGAAGTAGAAGAGGGGCAAATAATTAAGGAGTCACAGCTTTGTTCTATTGGCCATGGAGAGCCACTGAAGTGTTGAAGCTAAGGAAGAAACATGATAAGATTATTCTGCTTGCAGTGAAGAAAACATTAAATATAGTCTAGTCTAAAGGCAGGAAACTCAGCTGGCCATCGCAAGAATCCAAGTACAAGATAATGAGGGCTTGGACCAAGGCACAATAGTGAGTATAGGGAGGAAAGCTCGGAGAGTTTCTAGGAAATAAGATTTATTTAGTAATGATAATAATGATCATAACAATACCTAATGTTTATTGAAACTTATTATATACCATGCTCTTTGCAGAATGCTTTTATTTTCACGTTAAACCTTTGAGGTAGGTATGTTTAATTCCCCCAAAACTTGTTTACCTCTTATGTGTCCCAGCTCAGTAACTAGAACCACCTTTCACCCAATAGCTTGATTCAAATGCCATCATCTTTGATTAATCTTTCCCTTCCACCCTTCCTCCAATTCATCAGTAAAGAACAGTCATTCCTCACAACCTCCACGGCCATAGCCCTTGTCCAATCTGCAGTCATCTCTCTCCAGTATTAACTGAAACTGCTTCCTAACTGGTTTCCCTGTTCTTGTCTGTTTCCCTACATCCTAGTCATCCTACAATTGTTGGAGTGACATTCCTCAGGCCTCAGAAACACCAAATGATTCTCATCGTACTTAGACCTAAGTCAGAAGTCCTGCTGAAGACCACCAAGGCCCTACCTGAGCAATCACTGGTCACTTCTCTGACCTAATGTCTGCCAGTTTCCTCCTCCTCTCTCATTCTGCCCAACATATACCTCTGTTGTTCCGTGAACACACACAGGCATGTTCTGCTTCAGGGCTTTTGTGCTTGTTCTTCTCTCTGCCTGGAATTGTCTTCACAGAATTCCCTCCCACGGAAAGATCTCTGTTCAAACGTCATCTCCTAAAAGATGCCTTTTGTGACCATTCTATCTAAAATAGCATCGTTTTCTTTTCTCTGCCATCACTCTCTAGCCTCCAACCAACTCTGTTCTTCTTCATTTGTAACTGGGTATTGCTACCCGATGAATATATCTACTATTTTTTAACTGACTATCTTCTCTGGTAATCTAAGTAGAGATTGTATTTGGCTTGTTCCCTGTTATATCCCTAGGACCTACGGGCAGTCTCCTGCATTCTGTTGGTATATAATACTTCCTGAATAAATGTAAAAATGAATGAATGAATGGATTAATACTCTTTTTATAGATGAAGAAACTGTGGCATAGAGAAATAAGTAAATTTCCCAAGCTCCTACAGCTATTAGATGTCAAGAGCCAGGTATTAAGAGTAAGCAATATCACTAAGAACATGCATGTTTACGTGCCTTGTGACTTAGTGGAAACTGATTCACAAAAGAAGGTGTTAGAGAAAGACTAGTAAATTCCCTCTCCTTCCCCAATTTACATATTTTAGTTAAAATTTTAGGCTAGATGTTATTTCATAGGAAGGGCATATTCAATACAGCAAAAATAAAAGCAGATTGAAGATGGAGTCAGTCATTGTGGTGTGCTAGAAAAATGATGACTTGGAGTCAAAAATACTGCTTTCTATTAACTTCCACCACATAGTCATATAGGTGGGCTTCATTCCTCCTATATATAAAATGGCTAAAGATAATTCCTACCTCAGATATTGTGAAGATCAAATGAGATAATACATGTGAAATATTTTGCAAAATATTATAGCAATATTGGTTTTCTTTACCACTATAATAGGGCATGATCTGGACTAGAGTGTATGCAATGATTGTGGGTTAGAGCATATCGTTTCTTCTCTTTCTAATGTGCTATATATTCTGTTGTGGCCTAGGTGTGTTATATGGCTAAACACCACTTGCCTAGATGGTTTTGGCTCTTGCAGACTCGGCGGTCTCCTGGGAAACCATGTACATACTGGGGAAATTTGGCTCAATCCGTGCTAACTGGCTGATGGAACTGACCTTCTGTCTTACAGAGCATAATTGCAGCCCTTGTATCGAGAGTTGCTAACAGTGAGATCTGCAAAGAAGTTCGGAGACAAATTAACCCTTTCCGCTTTTTTTCCTATTAAATCCATTACAAATTGTTGTGACTGGTTAGTTTAAACAAGCTGAAAATGAGCCTCTTATGTGTATAAAAAACATGTAAAGCAAAGTAGTGTCCCTAGAATTGTTCAATATTTATTCAAATCAGAGGTGTTGGAAGGACTTGTTTCATGAGAAGTAAAGGGAAAAGTTTAAAAGGTTAGCCCTGGCAATTACAGGGAGCATGTTTTCTGTCTCTTCTCATAGAAACACATGCATCTTATCCTCAATGGCTGCCAGCCTTCTTGTCAGACCAATTACTTTAAAACAATTGTTTCATTTGGAATAGATGCCACAGCCCAAGTGATTGTCCCTTGTCAGTGACACATTCAATTAAAACAGCTCTGAATAGGAGTTCTGGGGGGCCTACTGTGACTTGTCCAATCTTATCAGTCAACAAAGAACAACCTTGGAGAATTCAGTGCCTACTGGTTCCACTGTCAGTTGGTTCAAACATGTTGCACCTTCCCAGGGTTCCTCAGAGTCTTTCATCCCTGTGCCTTTTACAGCCAATGACAGGCGCCATCTCAGCAGTGTCTGGGTCCACAATGCCAAGAAAGCTTATGGCAGTAAATAAGATGGCAGCTGTGGCAGCCTTGACAGCTGGCTGGAGCTCAGGGTGGCAGGCTGAACCATACTGTGAGCAGTTGGGGCAGCAGTGAAGTATGACCAGCATTACTGGTTGGCAGATGTCAGTTTCCACACCACTAGTTACTACATGATATGACGGACACACTTGCCTTATTATATAGGCAGGCAGAACTTTAAACAAACTCTGTGCACCTAGTACGCTGTTTACCTTCCTTTGAGTTCAGGAAAATGTAAACATTCTCATCAAGATGAAAATTCCTTGCCTTTATAGTACACGTACAATTGAAGAAAAATTTTATGAAGTAGCAACAGCAGAGCGTTGACTGTTCCATATGAGAGCCGGAATCAATGAAAGTAAAACTGATTTCAAAGAAAGGTTTGTTGTGTTGGCTGCCATTTTAGAAGCACTGTGAGTTCACATGTATCTTAGGACTCCTGTGTATAGAAATTGTACATGTCCCCCATACCTTTTGCATATTCTCCCATACTCTCTTTTCTTAGGCAAACTTACCATACCTCTGCATCTTAATTATCTTTCTTATTTTTGAAGAAGAACTGGTTATAAAACAGCCTATTATCAGAGGAGATGTGTGATATAAAATATATATTATCAAAACAGGTAAAATGAAAAGAAGCTGTTGTATGAAATCATGTGTACCACTGTGAGTTCATAGATAGGGCAAAATGGATTTCTGTGGCCATGTCAATTCTGTGCAGAATACAGATTTGCTACTTTGTCATAGGGTCAACCAAGGTGGGTGAGCAGGCTCCAGGTCTGGAAATCTGTCATGGATCTGAAGCTGAAAGCTGTCAGACTAGATCTCGTTTCAGAGCTGAACCTTGTCACAGAGAAAAGTCAACAAAATGACTCAGGCAAAAACGTGCCACTGCTCTCACATCCCGACCCCGTGAGAGATTGAGCGTGGTTCACCTAAAACCAATTCTCCTAATATCCAATCTGCCCAAATACCCATTAGCCTAATGATCATATTCCTAATAAAAATCTGTCATAGATGTAGCATTTCACATATAATAAGATGCCACTCTTAAGCATTTTTAGCATATAGTGGGCTTTTAAAATCTACTTAATAACACTTTAAACATTTAGTCTTAATTGGGTGAAATGCCTTGAAAATCCTCAAAGGTCGGCAAAATAGTCACTATGAAAGTTTATAAAAATGCCTCCAAGCCACTACTATTTTAGTACACAGGAAAAGTTGTATATTTGGTAAGTGAACATTTTAGATGAATGTGTCATTAGGTAAATTGATCATTATGCCAATTGATTTTAAGAAAATTAGTTTTAGGCAATTTGATATTCTCCCCCTTCCCATTCTGAAATTCCAGGATTTTTGATGTGCACAGCAAAGCCACTGCCAAGACAAGGTTTGCTTGGCTCTACCCCCAAATAAGATCAAGATTTCTAATATAAAGTTATGATAAAACTACAAAAATAATTTGAGTATTTGCTACGAGCCAGGTATACGCCGATGTACTCTACATCCATTTATTCAGTAAACACTTACTGAGTATCTACTGTATGCCAGGCACTGTTCTGAACTATCTCATGTAATCCTCACACTGACCTTGTGGTTTATCCCCAGATGTGTCTGGGGATGGGGATGGAACTGAAGTATAGAGAAGCTAAGTGATTGCTTAATTAAGTGGTGAAGGTGGGTTTTGAACCCAGGCAGTCTGGGTCAGTGCTTTACTGCCTCAGCAGATAGGCCCCGCTGAGAAGTCATTAACTACAGCTCTAGGTGATTTTTCAAGCTGAGCAGGTTGTGGGGATGTAGGTGATATCCCCTGTATGGTTAAAAACAATGTTAGGGTTATGGCTTCTCAGCGATAGCATTACTGGAAGATCAAAAATCTGCTTGAGGGTGGTTCCTTTCTCTGAATGTATCTAATGATCTCCACATCCTAAACAGATGGAAGAGAGCACCTATCAAAATGAGCATATAATGAGCAAGAAACTCCAGATGAATCCTATTAAAACAACACCAGTATGACATGCTAATAATGTTCATATTCCTTCTCCATGCTGTCCAGTTGTTTATGGAGACCCAAACTCTGTTTCCTCACCTTCCTGCCTTAATACTCCTGTGATGGATGGGAGCTGAATGTTTGAAGGATGTCACTCAAAGAAGGACTTTTTTGCTGGCATTCTGTGCAAGGTGCCATAAGTAGGAGCTGGTGATGGGGATCATGTATATATTTTCATGCTGTTGACCAGGTGAGTGACCTGGACCATCAGAAATATACTACACTAATGCAGTATCCAATATTTGGTGCTAAACATCAGAAACTTTCTGGACAATGGAAATTGTTAACTATTGGCAGTATTTTCAGTGTCCTTAGTTAAATAAAACTTCCATTATGAGATAATTATAATGAATCCTAATGCATAGTTCTCAAGTAAATTTGTTAGTAAACAAACATATATATGTGTGTGTGTATATATATATATATAACTAATTGGAAATTTAGGAAACAATAACAAAAAAGAAAAAAGAAAAGAAGAACACTTCAGATTGGAGTTATTTAAAACCTAAAATTAGTATTGCTTGATTTAAGCTTTAATTTGCAAGACAAAGATAAAGATAAGAAAAAAATTTTGGTATGGCTAAAGAAATATTTGCAAAAGGTAAAATGTACCTGCAATGCAACTGACCCACTGGGGACACTTTTCACAGAAGTAAAATGTCTTCCTGAGCTCAGCTGGTGATCAGTTTATGCCCTGAAGCATGATTATAATGTTAACCTTGAAAGGTCCTAATGAAATGAGTTTGGTGGTCGCAGCCTATATATTTTTGTAGGCACCAGTTCACGCCTTGGAACGTATCTTGATGGACTGTCTGCAGAACAGCACAGCATATATTTGAGATTACAGTGTGACCCACAGTCTCCACACTATAACTCCTATTTTTTCCCACATGATTCACCTCTCAAAATTCAGCCCAGAAGGGAGAAATGACTACTTAGTGACAGTCTGTACATTATTGATGGGGCAATAGGGTGGTAAAGAGATAACCCTAGGTGTCTTGTTTGCCAGTTGATTAACCAGAGTGAGTGCGTTCCCTAGGGAAAACATGTCTTGCAGAAAACCAGTTATCCATTCAGTCCCTCACTAATGACAATACTGCAAAATTTGAGACACTCCTCTTTCCTCAAAAGTTTGGTGGAGTATGACTCTTTAAATCAGACTGCAAATTAAGACAAAATTAAAATTGAGACGCATGCATACCATTTGGGTCAATGAAGTACTATTAAGAACTTAGGCTGAGGTAAATGCCTGAATTATATTATTTGTATTTCACTGTAAAGATGACAGGTCTCCTGGGTAATCTTTCTACGTTTTAAGGCAAGAAATCTTTATATGTCTGGAAGGGATATGAGATTGCTATACCTAATACATTTGATTCAAATAAAATATTTAGAATAAAGTAATCACATTATAGGTTAAAGCTTTAGTATTTTAAGGGCTGTCTAGTGAAGTTCTAATGTGATGGTGCCACTCTTTCTTAAAACAGGGGCGATCAAGTTGCAGCTGTCCAATCTTCTGTATTAACTTTGGAACCAGTTTGGTAATGTCAGCAGTTTATTCTCAGTATCCCGGAGGAAAAGACATTTAACTTCTCTTGAATCCACTGCTTCATGACATAAACCAGCTCAGGATGCCCTTCTGTTATATTATACAGAACTAGAATGTTGGATAGAATTCAGTAGCAAAGCTTTTTCACAACCAAAAACTTTGCATGTCTCACTCCTTTAAACATGAGTGTCAGGCTGATAAATAGCTTGCATTCTTTATATTTAACTTCTCTGAATGGAATTCAAGATTTTTTTCTCTGAGGCCATCAGAAATTTATGAACCATTTTTATTTTCTATAGTCTTCAGAGAGGAATCTACTTGTATAAAGAAGACTCCAAGGCATTTGTCATTTTACAGAGTGAGACCATTAGCAGGTATTGAATACGAACCTAAGATTTTAGGAGTTCTGAGGAACTGTGGAATCAGAGTACATGTAGTTAAAGAATAGAGACTAAGCACAAACATTTTATTCTCCCTCACTG